>NC_089840.1:256756262-257071262 GCF_035609145.1 Eleutherodactylus coqui | reverse complement strand
GACAGCTCGGCCGCCGATTATGGATGGTTTATTTGCATATAGAATATACGTGGGATACTGCAGATAGTGAAGAAGGGAAAAAAAATTAGCAAAACCTCCTAACTTCCCATTTATAAAGGTCTGGGGGTTGACAAGGTTAGGGTTAGGTTACTGACTCGAGCGCTGGCCACCACCGCCGCCGTCTACCCATATCATGTCACATGACCGGCGATGTAATGAGTCTTCTAAAACGTGTTTATTCCCCAATCATATATGACCTCTACAGGAGCATCACATGAATTCCCTGCCCCGAGATTCCTTTCCCAAGGCACGGTGCTTTCTCCAGACTTGTATCTGCATTCAAAGTCGCTTTCATCTCTGAAATATTCATTACATCTTTTTTTTTTTTTTTTTTTCGGAGGTTACACTGGAAAATACTCAGGCTTCTGAATTTATAACCATGCAGCAAAAACACCCGGAGCAATGAGTTATACAGATTACACCGTCGCCGGATTGATGAGGGTCAAATAAGTGTAACGAGGCTCGGGTAGAAAATGCAACATTGTTAATATTAACTAATCTTCTGTGGATACTTTGTGTGAATGTACTGGATCTGGACGCATTTTCAGCACTATATATATATATATATATATATATATATATATATATATATATACACACACATACATACACACATATTGTGTGTATATATCATGTATATTGTGCATATATGCTATATAAACATACCATAGTAATAAAAGATGTACATATTGTACACTATATATATATATATATATATATATATATATATATATAGTGTACATTACACACACATACTATATTATTCATACAACATGGTAAGAAAATATTGCATATACATACAAACACATATGTAAACAAACATGTCTCTCTCTACTAGATTATATATATATTCCACATATACACACACACACCTATATATATTATATATATACATACATACATACACAAATTACCTGTAGTACAAGGATATTAGAAAATACACAGAAGCACAAGATTGGCCGGGCCACCGGTGCCCATGTTTGCCAAGTAGCAGTTTTATGTGCCGACATAACTTACAGTAGCATTTGCATTTTAGCGACAGGTCATTTTGGCGAACAAGATCTGGAATATATTATGATGCATAACAGTGTACATCATTTTAAGCAGCAAGGTCACTGTGGAGAGAAGTCTCTATCGCTACCTCCAAAAAAAATTACCAATCACATTTCAGGCATATTCCCAGAGTATTCTCAGCAATGCAGATATGGCCGTTCCGGGTGTTTAAGTGGAAGGCACTTTGCTGAAGCCTCGGAAGACGTCTTTTTTACACTAGAAAAGTTGTTCGTTAATTCCAAGAACGGATAAAAGAAGTTAATATTTAGGTGATAAATTGTGGGTGGCGTCGCTGCCTCCTCCAGAGCGGGGGCAAACTGGGATATTGGTATGCAAATTACCTTCACCCACCCACCCTGGGGATCTGTACACGTAGGTGGGTCATACCAGGATCTTGCTGTCTAGCTCAGGATAGAGATGTAGCAGAACTGTGTTTGTCATTGGGGTTGCATCACTTCATCACTATGATAAGTGATAATGCAGCAGGTTTACCTGCAGTTGTATGGAAAGCCATAGACCATACGTAAAGATGCTGTGCCAAGTGACAAACTCTGCTCTGCTACATTTATGAAGAATTATTGGCAATGTAACTGGGAGCACGCGTGTCCTCAGAGACCCTCTGGACTGCAGAGATGCATCTCTGGTCGCTTCTGTCCTTGACAAAGTCATTTATTTCTGCATTGGACAAAAGCACAGTAGAGACCAGACATGTCCGTTCCCTAAACCATACATATACAGTATATGCCGGGACGGATGGAGATGCCAGTATATACACCACTAAGCCGCACTTCACGCAAGCTCGTGCAGCAATGTGTCACGTGTCTCTACCATGACATGTAGCACACGTTAGCCAAGGACTGGTCAATCTACTATCATCCATGACTGGGGGATTACTGCTTGCAAGACCATAGGGACACTTAAGGAACATATCAAAGCTTGCAAAAGTCCCTGCGCTTTCCAAATCCTTGCCCTACTACAAGGGCGACAACCACTAACAGTCCCTATAGCAGCTGTCAGCCAGCTTACCACCGTTCAGGGCATGAGGCCGGTTATGGCCCCTTTGTTTCTTCTCCTGTGGCTCTACCTGTGTAAGTGTTGCGCCGATTCTGGTATTTTCTAGATTTGCAACTCTATGCATGAAACAGGTGGCTCAGGATGAACATTCCTGCAGGGCCCCAGGGAGAGCACACGCTGGAAATTATAAAGATACTAGGAATTCATTAGTTTAATAAAACCTGCAGTCATCAGCAGTAATGTTGCATCATGGCGGCATTACAAATATAGGGATACGTGCAGGTATTGTTCTCTGTTATCAGTCACTGCAGCACAACTACTGTAGTAGTAGCAGCAGCAGATTCCTAATATTTTAGGATTTTTTTTCCACGTGGATTCTGCCTCTGAAAACCGCAGCAGAAATCCACAACGGAGCTGCGAATGTCTGCAGCGGCTGCGCAGATGTAGGGCTACGGATCCGTATGTGGATTTAGCCCTTGCCAAATGGTAAACTCCGCTTCCGAAACTTGGAAACGGTGAAGAATCCTTCAGGCAGTGACGGGTCACTTACTTTCTCTACACATGTGTATTTGAATTCCGCATATGAAAACGTCTATGCCGTATGGACTGGCGCGTGGATCCTGCGGAATCTAATAGAAAACGGATCCGCCGTGGATTCAGTGTGGATTCTGCAGCGATAATCTGATGTGTGAATGTGCCGCAAATGGGTTTTCTAAGTTAGGCTCCTGTCTACAGTGGCTTACGTTCACCTGTGAAACATACGTGGATGAAAACATAGCGTTTCACGGATCCATGGGCTGTACGGATTTAAAACGCAGCCAAATTATGCATATGTTTAGCCTAGCATATGCTAATTTCAGTGGGATTGAAAAGTGTGGAAATGGTAAAAAAAAAAAAAAAAAATTATTTTATTTTATATATATATATATATATATATATAGATATATAGATATATTTATTTAATGTATAGAACCGTATGGCTGCACATTTCTATATGCGTAACATCAAGAA
This sequence comes from Eleutherodactylus coqui, assembly GCF_035609145.1. Classification (NCBI taxonomy): domain Eukaryota; kingdom Metazoa; phylum Chordata; class Amphibia; order Anura; family Eleutherodactylidae; genus Eleutherodactylus; species Eleutherodactylus coqui. The sequence continues at coordinate 257,068,124 of NC_089840.1, read as the reverse complement.
AAGGAAAAAAACATTTTTTAATCGAACTACAAAACTTTAGGAGGGGAAAAAAGTTTTGGGTGAAAACGTATGTTTTTCTTATAAAAACAAAAACTGGTCAAAATGAGGTACCATGCATACAATTTTAAAAACGTAAACATATACGTAGAAATCTTGCATTTTTACACTGTTTAGCGGATAGGTTTCTCCCACACGTGCCGCGTACATGGAGCTGCCAATGTGGAAGGCCCCTTAGCTAAAAATGGGGAGAGCAGAAAACAGTTAAAAATAACAGAAAACTGCTAAAAGCCATACTCGCCGTCCCATTCCCCCGCCTGTCTGACACTGCCGCTCCGATCCTCACCATTGATCTGTGTTTACATTGGCTGCAACGGTAACGTTGTGTCTATCCATGTGACCACTGCAGCCAATCACTGGCCTTAGCAATCTTGAGCTGTATACAACTTGTGATTGGATGCTGCGGTCATGTGTGTATCCAGAACAAAACCAATGTGGACACAGAGCGGTGATGAAATACACGGACGACACAAGAAGGTGAAATACGTCCGTCGTCTGAATGCAGCCTTATTTCCCCCATTTTTAGTTAACGTCGACAACCCCTTTCAATAATATACGGTTATGCTCCATTCTGTTATTCGATGGACTCCCTTCTGTTCAGATGTAGCAGAGCTGTGTAACCGCACGGATAAATATATGAGATATCAAGGAATAGTAGCAAAGCCAAACTCAGCACTGCTACATCTGCACATGTATGTAAACTAGAACTGCAGCTATACCGACGGCTTTAGATTTCCTGCTGGTCTAGTATATATATATATATCTATATCCCTATGTTACTGCATGGGCTCAGGTCCTTGATGGCCTCTCCGGCACAAACCATCCAGTGTGTGCAAGTCTGACTCAGCATTCTGGTCATTAGTAATGTCTGACTCGCTCGCTCAAACGCTTCCCTAAGAGCCTTGAGGATGTGGAGCAATGATTATATGGTCCAATCACCCATGTTCCGATATGTCATCACGCTCCTCGGTGGACGGGTCTTCTAGCACGCAGCAATGACAGGTCGCATGCTATAGAGATGGCGGATTGTGCAGCTAGAATATACTCTTCGCCATCTAGCTGTAGACACCTTGCCAGACACGAAGGAGAATGGTAGAAAGATCATTAGAATGGCCGAAAATGGGTAATTTGCATATATAGCAGGTGTAAACTTTTGCACTTCCCACCACAATCCGGATTCTAGGAGCCGTTGGTCAATTAAGCCGATGCAGAGGTTTCCCGCTTTCTTCTCTTCGGTAGCGCTTCCTCTAAGGGTGGCCAAATAGTTGCCGAAGCGTATGAAGGGCTGTTTATGTGCCGCTACACGAAGCGCACCTCCGTGTAAAGTTATTGGCTAGTCATCGGAAGACAATGATTAGCTGTTTACAGCAGATGATAATCAAGCAGTGGAGCTGCGCCGGAGTGATTGGGGACTAGTAAATGAATTCTCGCTAGTCACCGGGTTGGTGGCCGGATTTACATGGAAGAACTGTCACTTACAATAGTAGTTCCGCTACCCTACGCTCTGTGTTCCCCATCCTGTGACTCTCCATCTCATGCACAACTACAAGTCCCAGGATGTCTCGACGGTCTACATGATGCTGGTTGTAGTTTTGCAAGAGCCGATGAGCTGCAGGGAACGCCAATGACGAAAACGCTTCAGCAGGTTCTTCCAACCGGTCTGCTGGTGAACCGTAACGGCACACAATGAGGACAACCTCTGGGGATAATACAGGAGTCGTATGACAAACCCTGCAGGGTACAGTCCGTCCCTCGGGGTGGCTTCCCCTTAGAGTCAGCAGAAGTCAATAAGCACTGATCCCTGGAGCCTAACGGTCGCAAGCAGGTTTGATGGGACTTGGATGTTGTAGAAAACTCTAAAGTAGAGTGAAGGAGCACATCCAAATCTTACCGGCACCGTGCTGCACTCCGCCGTAGACCTGGGTGCACAATCCGCACCAAGACTCAAGCAAACCTACCATGTCTGAACATGGCCGTTGGGTGTAACTTGCTGAAATCCTATGGATGAAAGGTCAGACTAGCCATACAACTTAGCAGAAGCACACCTCTTGTACAGGGTCCGTCCATACATTTCATCCACATCCCTGTTACTGAGCGCTCCGTAAGGGTCATGCTCACGGCTGTATTGCGCTTCAGGCCTGAATCATAGAATAATAGAGTTGGAAGGGACCTCCAGTGTCATGTGGTCCAACCCCAAAAGTTAAGACCTCGAAAACTTCACCTATAGGAGTCCACAGAGGACCTATATAACCCTACAAGCCTCAGATTTTAAACTAAGGTTTTTTTTTTCTTGGGGTGTGGGGTTGGGGTGGAGATGTGGGGAAAAAATGTATAGCTTGCTTCCACATTGTTTTTCTAGAACACAAACCATGTTACTGTACATAGGGACAGTACTACGTACAGGATTCCTTTACTGTAAGACACAGGCCGGCGGTCTGTACATGTAGTACTAGGAGGTCGCACTCCGGAGCTCTGCTATAGCACTAGTCACTGTAAAGAACTGTGGCACTTGTGGAACACGTCATAGCATATTATAGATTATAATATATATATATACATATATATATACACATACACACACACACACACACACACACACACACATATATATATACACACACACACACACACACACACACACATACATACATATATATATATATATATACACATATACATACACACACACACACACACACACACACACACGAAGTTGAGTAGCTTTTCAATTACTTTGCATTGCTCATGTTGCATTCATCTTGAACTACAGTCTTTATAACAGTAGAGTTTTTCATTTAATGACTGCTGGTTGACACCCCTAATAGTCAAACTGAACCCGTATTATACACAATGCCAGCCCTAGGTTAGATGGCATCCTGTACCAACAGTATGTTGGCACCTCCATCCCCTGTCTCATAAAGAGAAATACATATGGTACCGACAGGTAGCCTGGCTGGATTCTGCGTATGCCGAAATAAGCAAGATAGCAGTGTGCCCACAGCAGAAGAGCTCAGTGAACAAATACTGTACCGCAACTTCGCCAAGCACATAAGTACAGCACCAGAGCCAAGCTCTTAACAAATACAGCACCAGAGCCAAGATCAAAAAATAAATATAACACCAGAACCAAGTTCAGTATATGAGTACAACACAAGAACCAAGTTTATAACCCAAATACAGTAGCAGCACTAAGTGACTGTGTTGTGGGGGCACCGATAGACTGATAGCAGTGAGGAGAAGACAGAGCCAGGAGGGTGAAGATTCATAGAATTCCACAAGATGCTGTCACTGCATTGAGGGAGAAAGTAGTCTATAAATTTCCTCTGCCTGGTGCCCCCCTGCATGCTGGTGGCTGGCGTACACGCAGTTAAGGATGGCCATTGTTATACAACGCTCTTGACTGCACTGCGTTTGGACAGTGTTAGTTCTCGAGGCATTAAACCATTGTAGTGAGCCCAGTGTAAAATGTAGAATTAATAGAATGCAAACACAAGTGTAAACGCAGACAGTGAACAAGCAGGGGGTGCAGATACACTTCAGCTCTGTAGCCTGCAGGATTGCAGCTGTGGATGTAATGGATTACAAGATGTGCCACAACCCCTTCCATACGTGTAGAAGAGGCTTCTAGCGTTGTACTACAGAGCAACCAGACTGTCCACCACCATCATCACACTTCTGGTGGGAGGGTCGCCCCTCTCATAATTGTGACTTAACTGTCACAACTTCAGGTGTGCAGAAACTCCAGATCAGTAAAAGATATGAGAGGTGGCCCATACACAATGTCCTACCTGGTCTGCATGTAAACTGTGCATTGGTGTAGAGATGAAGCAGCAGGTAACGGGGCTGTCCAGGGGTAGTTATGAGTGCCCCTACAGGCTGGCACAGGTATAACATATTCACCTGTTCCCGTAAGAATGCAGAGGCTGAAGGGGACCGAATGAGTGGGGGCACAGAAGTGCGGTCCTGTTCCATCTAGGTAAACTCTTCAATGGTACCAGCATTGAGGCCAGTGACTGCCCGCAGTGGTCACCATCCTGGATGGAACGTGGCCATGCTACCCAGAAGTACGCGGTGGGCCCGAGGGGATTAGTTGTGATTTAATTCTTGAAAACCGATAACTTAGCAAACATAGGTCATTGACCGTGCTCAAATCAGTCTCATTCCCTTCATTCTGTATGGGTACGTCTACATGGACCAATACTTGAGTGGACGCTCAAAAGAGCGATTTAGGTGTGACTGTCATGTAGTGTAAACCTGGAACCGCGAGTCACATTTGAGTCACATGGGTTTTTTTTTAGCTCATCGAAAAACCAAGCGACAATCGGCCGGTGTAAAGAGGCAGTCATTCTTTCCTTGAACGACTGTCTGCAATGAATGAAGGCGGGCGGCTGTAAGAGATCTCCGGCGCGCTCCATCTTCATTCAATGAGTGATTCTTGCTTTTGTGTCAAAGGAGTGTAATCATTGGGGCGGCGGTCGGACTCCTAACTACCCAACACTTGCCCCATGAAAAAGGACCCCAACAGTAACACCTCTGTACTTCATAGTTGTGCCCATTATTACAGCGCTCTACGGACCGCGCAAATATTTAGTGAAGTTGTAATAAATAAACCAAATCATGTAATATAGAAACAGCGTATATATTTTATACTGATCAAGGTTCGACCTAATGCTGATAAAGTTGCTGTAACACAATAAAAGCCACTGAAAAGTTATTGAAAGGGCAAGAAAAAAGTTCTGTGCCGCAGTTTAAAGTGCTGTCGAGTTAAACACGGCTTCACAAATAAATGGAACTTAGCTGTAATACCAGGTGCAGCCACTAGTAAAAGTGGTGAGCTACTTCCTGTATGCAATAAAGGTGTGGCGCTCACTAGAAAGCCACAAGCACGTCAAAACAGCAGATAAGAGAGCGAGAGTGCTTAGAGCCAAGCAGCCCTGAAAACCACGGGTGACCCCTTCAGGACCACGTACAGACTTGGCGGATTTAGTGTATATCATTGGCGTCGGCTCTGCAGAGGAATTCTGCAAAGACGTACAGCACAAAGTGAGTGGGAATTGCATGGAGAGTGAAATATCTGCAGTATGCGCTGTGTGTCACAGCTCTCTTCGGGATTTTTGCTGCAGATTTCACCCTTTGCATATTAAATCTGTAATATCCACATTTGCGATGCGTCTGCACATATCCTTACAGGTTCACCCGCCTGGTAATCCTCCCGGCTGTTAATGTAGTATACCAATATCACTCGGCGCTCTCTCACCAACGTTAGTTCATACTAGCAATGACCACTCAAGCAGCTTTATGTGATCCAACCCATGGCCTGTGCCCCCTGCTATAGCCAGAGCAGGCCAGTCTGTGCCCATAAGGATGCCCAGGGAAGAGCAGGAGAGGCAGCACACATGTACAAGGCTCCTTGAACTGATTACTGTCCCTTCAGTACAATCGTGTATACTGTCACTTATGCTTTAATGTTCATATATGAGCCCTCTCATTACATTGCTGCTGATTATATACCGTAGTAAGGACCCTTTAACCCCTTCCTGCAGAAGCCCTCCTTTTTTTATTTTTCATTTTCATTTTCCATCCCCCTTTATTAAAAAAAAACAAAAAAAACAACAAAGTTTTTATTCTCTGGGTCAGTACGATTACAGCAAATACCAAATTTACATTTTTTTGCGTTAAACTGCTTTCCGCCGCCATCTTTTGACCCCCATAACTTGATCTTCCTGGCGATGAGGCTTCCTGAGGCTGAGTTCTTGCAGGGCGAGCTTTTGGTTTTAGTAATACTATTTTTGATTGTTTTATTTTAACTTTTACCTAGAAATAGAGTGGCCAAAAAAAAGCGCAATTCAGTGGTTTTTTTTTCTGAAGGCATTCACTGTGTGGGCTAAAAAATCATTTTAATAGATCAGACTTTTACGGATGCAAGAATATCAAAACGTTTTGCTTTGTTTTTATGCCAAAAATGCGAAAGTGTTATTTTTTTTAAAATTTATTAACCTTTATTTTTTGCAATAATTAAAATTGTTTGAGTCCCCAAACTTTAGAGTGTTTGATTGCTTATATGATACTAGATGATTACCCGACGCTGCCCGTGGATTTTTCATTTCTTATACTGCTTAGGTAAAACGAAAGCTGTGCTGTGATTGGCTGCTATGGGCAACACATTTCCTTTTGGACAGCTTTCATAAGAGTGGGTGCTGAGCTCATTTCTAAGTGGTACATAATGGCTCAGTGCTGGTGGGAAGCGGTGATGTAGTTGGAGCAGAGGAGGAGGTCGTCTGTGTAAGATATTATTATCTGAGGAGCAGGTCTGTGTAATATATTAGTATTTGAGAAGGAGGAGGTCGACTGTGTAATAGATTAGTGTATGATGAGGAGGAGGTCGTATGTGTAATAAAGCCATCTGCTCAAGTGCAATTATGGCATTTCCACCCCTCCCCCCAGGGGTAGTGGAGTTGTCTTATCGCCTCCAAATTTGTCCCCATGGGATAGGTTATATATGTACCAAGTTTAGTTGAAATTGCTCCAGGCGTTCATGAGTTGTGGTGACACATACATCCTATTTCATATATATATAAATAACATACTGCAAGACTTCAGTATTGCAGTATATTGTATTTCTGCAGGCATTCTATTAAGCCCCGCCTCAGGTATTGCTTAAAGGGGTTTTCCCATTTCCATGTATTTCAAGTGTCAAAATAACCAACTCGAGCAGAGGCGGTTGGCACTTGCAAACTAGCTACTCTGTCTTCCCTCTTCGTCTAGAGAGTAGGCGCATAGGAGGGCATGGGTCTTCACAAGGTGGTCGGGTGCCATGACAAATAGCCACCCATGATCTCATAGCAGGCGAGACGTTCGGCTGACAGAAGAAGCCCTAACCCTCTGTCGGACCATTTAAATGCTACTGTCAGAAGTGACAGCGGCATCTTCAGCGCCAACTGCCGAGACTGGACTAACCTCCGATCCTACCAGTTGCAGCCTAGTGCCACGTACCGGGTATAGTGTGGGCTCGGCTCCATCGCATCACACGTGATCCCGATTTTCTCATAATTTCATAGCGTGAGAGAATTAATCAGGCAGGTGTGCAGTGAACCATCTCTGACCCTTTTTTTTTACGTAGCTCTCCATAGCAGGCAGAGTTTTCTCGCGTAGCATAGCATGCACGTCGCTAGTGGCTGCTAGAAAATTGCAGGCTTCAAAGGGAAACATGGGCTACAAAGAAGTGCAAATCGCAGCAGTAAGGCCTCGTTCACACGGGCGACCCGGCATCGCCGCCATGAAATCACAGTTTCTCACAGTGATACCACGACTTTGTAGAGCTACAAAGTCACAAGACTTTGTAGCACCACATGCAAGGATTTTGGGGGGCGCCTCCTGGAAGCGCCAACTGTGATTGGCTGATGCTTAGCCAAACAGCCAACGCTTGATGAGCGGCTGTAATTGGTTCATCGAGCGCTGGCTGTGATTGGCTAAGTGTCAGCCAATCACAGCCAGCGCTTCCAGGAGGCAGTACAAAATCGCGGTATTGCCACGAAAAGATGCAGTGATTTCGCAGACCAGTAATGCAACATCGCTGTGATTTTCTCACGGCGATGCCGCGTCGCCCATGTGTATGAGGCTGCATCCAGTACCCGCAGCGGAGTTCGTCCCGGTGCCTAGCTGGTGACCCCCGAGTACCTGTCCAGCAGCTTTTTCTCTGTACTGTGGATGTGCCGGCCTGCACTCCGGCATGCATGCGCAATACAGAGGACGCCGCGAGCAAAAAAAAAAAACAATTTGCACTCTATTTCCGCTCGTGGGCAGAAAATCGGGTTTTTACATTGCATGCTATTGACTGGATTTGGTTGTGGAGTCTGGAGGCCGAATCCCACTCCGGACTCCGCAATGCAAATCCATCCGTGGACAGGAGCCCTTACTTGTGTAAAAAGTAGATGCTTAATATGGAGCGCAAATACGCCCAAGTGAATGATGCCTTAAAGTGACTGTACTTTAGAAAGCTCTTTTTCATGCACCCTATCAGGAGTTATTAGAGAGGGTCCTCTGTTAAGGATTCTCATCACTTGGCCGGAGTGGAGAGACGTTACCAACAGAGTCTTTCACTGTGGAGGACCCGACCATGACCGGCCTTAGCTACGTGCGACCAGTGCAGTTACACAGTGCGCTGGCCACCAACTTGCAGGGGGAGGCACCAGGCACAAGTAGGCTTGGGGTGATGGTCCAGCTGGCCAGGTGAGGTTTTTCCTCCATGCGCCAGTGGAGCTACATGAATCATCCTCCTCCTAGTTCAGTCTCTAGCCAGCCCATCAGTGCTTCCTCAACACAACCACTTAGCTCTCCTACTGTGTTATGCATTTGGTTCTAGTGCTGTATCTATGTACGGAGTTTGGTTCCTGCACTGTATTTATGTTATGAGCTCGGTTCTGGTACAGTATTTATTTACGGAGCTGCTTATGTGTGGATATGCTGCCATCTTGCTGCTTTTTGCATAAGCAGAACTCAAGTCAACTGTGCCATATATATAGTTTTTCTCTTATGGCCTGAGGTGCCCAAACATTTTCTGCACAGGATGCCATCAAACCTAAGGCCAGCATTACACATACAACATACTGGTTTGAATCAACAGTGTAATGCTTTATTTGCCCTGTGGGGGCACTGCAGGAACACTGAACACTCTATGCCAAAGGCAATGGGTAATATTTTGAAGTCAGCTTGTATATATATTTAAGAATAGAGGAAACAACATCAAGTAACTCGAAATGTGTAGAAAACCAGTAACGCAAAGTACTTACAAATTTGGACACCATTTTATGCGGATTTAGATAGCGGAATTAAAAGGTCATTTTCCTAAAGGGTAAAATTAATAATCACAAGAGAGTATTCAGCCGCTTGTTAGTTCCATCTTTTCCTGGGTAACGATCGATGTGGCTGCTATTAGAGCTCCCCTACGTGTAATAACCCAGCTTCTGTATAGCAAACCTCCCTAGCTTTGCAGACATAAATCCCCTACCCCAGTGGTCTCCTTCCACTTTTTGCAGACCGCCGTCTGTCAGTGCATGCTGGGAGTCCGTTTTTCAGGTGGTGAAATGTGATGACTCCTAATAAGCGAGCGTGGAGAAGTATTGATGATAAGGTTGATTTATAATAGCATTGATGTGCCGTCGAATGGAGAAAAAAAAAAAGCTGAAAGACTTAGTAGAGCCGCGTCCGTCCTGCAGAAAAGTGATAAAAAGCGGGCGCTGCTTATCAGTAGCCTTCTCACATGATTTAACGATTATCTTGCTTTTAGTGTCACCTGTAAACTGTATACAGCCTTCCATTAATCTTGCTGTTTGATAAGAGATTTTCCTCTCTCCTGTCATTCAGCGCAGCTTACGCCTCTTGAAGCCCTCCAAATACCAAGCCAAACAGTTCTGCGAGCTGATAAAACCTTGTGCCAAGCAATGTGAGGCCCACTTTCCATTCACAGCTCAGTACTCCATCATGGCAGAGATATTATTTCAGATTCTGCACTTTAGAGACACGGAGATCGTTAAAAGAAAAACAAGGAACGACGCTGAGCAGAGAATGGCATAACGAGCAGAAAAATTACCCAGCGGGTGAAGTCGTTTAATGTGACAGGGCAAGGCACTTTGACAATTTATGGCTTCGGTAGGGTTTCTTCAAAGCCGATGTGATAAGTCACATCCAGTGCTTTTACCAAGGAGCCGGTGATTCATGGAGTCTTTAGAAAGTGTCATCGATATTATGCAGAGGGGGCCTGACGATTTGGGCATTGAGGGGGCAACTACTAACCCAGAGCTGCAGCCTCTTCATTTTTAGATTTCCGGGTGGTCCAACCTCTGGGACCCCTATGATGCTAAGTGATGGTAGATCATTTTATGAAGATTGGAATAACCCTTTTAAAGGGGTTGTCTGGTTACAACAATTATTTACCGACGGGTGCATAGGGCTTAAAAAAAAACGAAAAAAATGAGCGGTACTTGCCCATTCTCAGCCCCGGCGTCCAGTGCTGCAGCCTCATGGACAAACTGGATTTTGTTTTGGAATAGACACCATGTGTTCACTGCAGCCAATCAGAGGCCGCAGCATGACTGTTACATTCTGGGCACCAGGAGAATGAGTGTTGATGCTGCAGTCTCTGATTGGCTGCGGTCGTCGACATGGTGTCCATTCCAAAACAAAGTTGGGGAGGTCCATGGGGCTGAGGATGGGTAACTACCGGTTGTTTTGTTAATTTACACCCCGTGCACCTGTCAACTAGGTCTCTCGCTGCAAAGTCTTACCCCTCTGTGTAATTCCACACAAAATTGTAAAGCTGTGCGGGAAACAAATGCTAGATTATTAGACTTTTTGAATTATCAGATACTGGTTTAGAGGTATTTGGAAGTATAAAGACTATTGAAGAGTTTCCAACCTCCCTTTACAATCACAAGTAAGTATAAATTCTTGAAGGGTCATTAAAGTTGATTTCCATGGAGGGGAAGCAGTGTTGGAACCTCTTCTTCTAGCTTAGTTCTGATACTAAGCCAAGTGGCATGGACCCCCTCTGTGCCTATGGCCTCATATCAGGGGCTGGCTCTTCAGATCATTTTAATAACCATGCCGGACCATCTCTCTGCATCAGTCATGACAGAAAGGAGGACTGGCTTAGCTATTAAAAAAAGGCCGAACAACCAGCCCAATGAGATGACATCAAGGCCACAGAGAAGGTCCATGCCCCGTGACTTGATGCCGGAATCGGGCTAGAAGTTGAGGCTCTGCTGATTCGGTTAAAGGGAACCTGTCACAACCCCACAGCACCATAAATTAAGGTATGGTGCCGTTAGGGGATGTGACAGGGATTTGGGTTACATATGTTTTTATTCTCACCAGCAATCCAATGGTGTCGTCCTCTGAAATCAGTGCATGGCATGAAAATCTGACTCTTTTTAGAGTCCCGTGCACGCACTTTCCTATAGACTTGTACGAGTTCTCTTTAAGAAACAAGGCAAAATGGAAGAGATTACAGAGAGGGACTGCAAAGGAACAACAGGCTTGTAAGAAATCACAGAGACTGATAAATAAAAATCTTGTTACTTGTATAGCACCAACTTATTCTGCAGCGCTTTCAGGTAATTCATTTTTTACCCCCCACCCCCACCAAGCTGGGTGCTCATTTTACCGACCTCGGAAGGATGGAAGGCCGAGTCAACCATGAGTCGGGTACTTGAACCAGGCGAGAATTGAACTTGCAACCTTCAGGTCATGAGCAAGAGTTCAGGACTGCACCACATGAGGATGAGGCTTAGTGGTTATTCCTGTTGCCTTGCAGTGCTGGGTCCTAGGTTCAAATCCAACTAAGGATATTTACATATTTTGTATAGTTTGTATGGTTTTCCTCCCACACTCCAAAGACATGCTAATAGGTGAATGTAAAAATCTGTGAGCCCCAATGTAGACAGAACCCCTAATATCCAGCAATGTAAAATGCTGTGTGCTATGTTCGTGCTGATTATTATAAACTATTTACCCTACTTGGACATTTACTTTAAAGATAGGCGATATTTGGTTTTATTTTGCAAAGATGATGAAAGCTGAAAGTTTCGAAAACTGTATGTCAAGGTACTTTTAAGTACACCGTACGACCATGGCTCCTGTGCTTTTATATAGGAGCAATAGTCATTAAGTGAATGGAGGTGGAGCGTGCCGGAGATCTCTTTAGGCTCCCGCCTCCATTCATTGTGAGCAAAACGACGTTCAGTGAGCTTATACGAAGCGACTAATGAGTGGTTCCTCACTCAGGACTCTGTTGGGGCCCGCTTTTACATGGGACAACCAACTAGCTGATAAACCGCTTCTTCTTGCGAATTTTCAGCCAATAGTCAGCCCGTGTAAAAGTGCCCTTAGACCATAAACCTTGTGCCAGATGCTCTATGGGATAAGACAGCCAAGAAACAAACAGCCCGGATGGAAAATAGGAAACCTGTCTTTGGGCAACGCGTTTCAGAGTCGCAATGACTCTTTCCTTAGGCCAACTGGAAGGAAGGAAGGAGTCATTCCGACTCTGAAAAGAGTTGCCTGACTAAAGATTCCCCATTTGCCATCTTGGCTGTCTGGTGCTCCTTCTTATGACTCACTTATAACCGATTCTGGTAAAGCTGGAGAGCTGCCAGAACCAAGCCAACAGGTTTGGCATCCAATAATACAGCGCAGGTATCAGAAATCTACTTAGGTATGTAGTAACGTTGGGAGTTGGGACACAGCAATGTATAACATGGCAGACCTGCCTGCAGGAGTCTGTGAAAGCTGGGTAACGGCATATCTCACAATGGTCCCATTGTTTTAGCCCCCAGTCACCTGCAATGGCTCCCGTTACTTTTAGAGCTGGATACCAGTCCATTGTAAATTGAGCTGTCTCCTCCACTCGGCGCCAACGGCTGATTGACACTTGGCAGTAGAATCAAATGCCACGACTGTTCACTTGACAACGGACTATGTTGGGCCCAAAAAGTACCAAAGTCATTGTGGGTGCAAGGGTGGGCTAAACCAAAAATGCAAACCGCAAAAGAATCAGCAGGAACTTGACCGTATAGGTATGCAGCCCATTCCGTTTGTCGGAGGACATGACATACCCTCTTTAATCTGTATCAGTGCCCACCCCACATCAAAGATGAAGGTCCGGAGCAAGTGCTCCATTTGCCAGTCGTATAATTAGGCTTTGTACGATTCCTGTCACTTTAAGCAAACATCAAACATTTTCTAATTAGCTTGTCTTGTTTCTCAAGTGCTGTCTAGTATTATTAGAAGGTCCTTCAAGCTCCATAATTTCTGTCTGTGCTGAAGAAGTGGCTGAGCAGCTCTATAAGTAGTTATTCAGGACTTGGGATTTGCTTATACAAAAGGAACATAATACCATTAAGTGCAGATTTGAATGTGTAATATATATTTCTGCTTAGTCAATACTAAACTGTCTCTCGGGATGCGCTCGTCATCGAGGAGGTGCACGGACCACAAGGTCATCTCGGAGTTGCGTGCTGAGAAGAAATAGAATTTCGCATTGAGTTTTTTTTCTAAAAACATAGACCTGTGTTTAAAGTGGAACGGTCCCCATCCTGTTCTGCCATATGTAATGGCGGTATATTACAGGGACGGATCCGCTGCACTGTTAGCCAAATGGCGCAATATTTTTTGCGCCATGTATGAATTCGTTGTATTCTTTGGTAGGCTAAATTAGCAGAAAGGCACATTATTGTTTGTGCCATTTGCATTACATGTAGAGCAGAAATTCATTAGACATCGATTGGAAAAACAACTCCTTGAAATGACTCTGACAAAAAATGCATTACATTATTTTTGTGCTCCAGGCTACGCAGCAATGTACTGCTTCTTTTCATCAATCTCATCTTCTTCACTATCATGGGACACCTGAGCAAGAATCGCAATAGTATCTATTAAAACATGTTAACACTTAGTGGGGCTCCTTTGGCCTTAATCACATTGGACGCTCCGTGGCATACTTCCTATTAACATTTGATACACTTCAGATGTCATTTCCCTCCATTCATCCTGCAAATGGCTGGTGAATTCTCTCAAGGAAAATGCATCCACCCATCTACAGTAGTGCAAGGAGTATTGTCGTTGGATATTTGAGCAATGGAAGAACATTCTATGGAGTGACGAATCATGCTACTCCATCTTTAAATCAGATGGACGAACCTGGTGTGGAGGAGGCCTGGGGAACGCCTTTTGCTTGAGTGCGTTGTGCCAATAGGTAACCCTTTCCAATCCAAATTGTATCCTGGTTTTCCCAGGGGGCTTACTCTTTTTCTGCCATTATACAATGACGCTATATGCTGACTAAAGCCAGTACTGCATGAGGTGACACATTGGATAGGCTCTGACAGCAGAGAGGCTGGCAATACACAGTAAGAGAACCCCGACGGACATCTTCCAACATTAGAGCTGTACTGCCTTAAATCATAATGTCTTCAGAGGTCAGACAGTGGATTGGAAAGAGTTAAAGGCGTTGTTTTGTTACCGGATAACCCTGCTTAAATAGGGTTGAAGGAGTTAAAATAATAAACTGAATCATACTTACCCTTTCCACAATGCTGCCGCCCTGTTGGTTGCTATGATTGTTTACACCACAGGTGTACCTTGACATTCTAGACAATAATGTGCTGGTGACAATGTGGCAATACTCTGGGAATGATCGGCCATACTTCCAACAAGACAACACGCCTTGTCACAAATCCAACCGTTTTACATTGGTTTGAGGATATGGATGTTCCATGATTGGACTGACTGCATAGAGTCCCGAGCTGAACCCTACGAAACATCTTTGGGACAAACTGGAATGTCGGGCCAGAAAATATAAACAGCATCTATTTTTTTTTTTTTTATAAGAGAACTCAACAGATGTTTGCAGGATGAATGGAGGGAAATACCAGCTGAAGTATATCAGATGTTAGTGGGAAGTATGTCACACAGAGTATCCAATATGATCAGGGCCAAAGAAGGCCCCACTAAGTGCTACAATATGTAAATAAAAATACTTTTAAGGTTTAATGTATCATTATGATGGGGAGCAAAAGTGATCAAAGTTTTTCAATACATGATCTACTATTTGCGGAGACAGAATTAGCGGATTTTACCAGGGAAGAAGAGAAAGGTTCATGTGACATGCAGAAGATTTTTCTGCGATTTTTGGCTTGCTCCACTTTCAGATCCCCCAGTGTTCTCACTATATAGCGTTAGCTATACCTTATTAGCTCAACAGCACAGTCTTCTTCATATGCGGCAGTGCTGCTGCTCCTTCTGCCTTGCTTTGTGCTAGAGTCTATAGTAGGAGTCAAAGCGTGAGAAGTCTACGCCAGCTATCACTACTAATAAGGGAGATGGAACAATACCTCCACAGTGCCACCTATTGGAAGGCAGCATTCCGTCAAATCACTGTTAGACTCTTGATACAAGCCATATTACCCATCGGAGCATGAATGGCCTTTTAAGTGTCCTCACTCACCGTCTAGGTGCTCCTCTGAGGAGAAAAGATAGCGTTCCTGACCCCCGTCCCAGGCTTCTCACTAGCCAAGCCAGAAACCTACTGCACTCTGATGAGGGGCAAACACCCCAAAACAGCTGTCTGAGTATGGATTCTGGCTTGGCATGGCTTTTAATTCCCAGTCATTGTTACAAGGTTTGTATAAACAGTTTAACAGTGACTTGAAAGAATGCTGCCTTCCAATAGGTGGCACTGTAGAGGTGTTGCTCCATCTCCCTTATTTGCATATTACCCAGAGGAGCATGAATGGCGGAGGAGGCCTGGGGAACGCCTTTTGCTCAAGTGCGTTGTGCCAATAGGTAACCCTTTCCAATCCAAATTGTATCCTGGGGCTTACTCTTTTTCTGCCATCATACAACGGCGCTATATGCTGGCTAAAGCCAGTACTGAATTATGTGACACATTGAATAGGCTCCAACAGTAGAGACTGGCAATACACAGTAAGAGAACCCCAACGGACGTCTTCCAACATTGGAGCCGTACAGCCTTAAATGATAATGTCTTCAGACGTCAGACCGTGGATTGGAAAGGGTTGAAAGGAGACATATTACCTAGAGGAGCATGAATGGCCTTTTAAGTCTCTCCATAAGGAGAAAAGATAGTGTTTCTGACCCTATATGGTTTGTCAATAAAATATACCCCCATATACTTCCTGAAAATGGACACTAGGTATCTTGTGAAAATACTACCCAGCACTTTATGTTCATGGAGTGCTTCATGCAATTTTGCATCAACACGTAAGGTTTTGCAAGAAATGCACACAAAAAAAAAGTGTAGCTACATTTCTGACTCCGGTGGAGCCTTGTGTTCATATATGCATCCTTATGAACAAGTCAACATACACATCTCATCACACAATCACCCAAACTAAAAAGAGAGCAAAAAGCTCTGATGCAGAAGTCTGTTGACTGGAATAGGTGGAGAGGGTGTATAAGGGTGATAATATGAAAAAAAAAGTTGTTGTATTGCCCTCTGGGGGGCGCTGGAGTCTCTACAGCTGGATAGATGACAGTAGTAGCCTGTGCTCTTTTCTAACACAGAACAAGGGAGCAAAAATTTCCATCATGGTCCTTGAATTGCCAATACCACCAATATCTAAGTTCTATCCCTTATTTAACGTCACGACGTACTACTTACATCCTGGGCAGTGAAAAAGTGAAAATGGCTGCTCCTGATTAGGGGGAAGTCTTTTTTCCAGTAACAGTGCTATTGTACTTTGTCATACAACAGCCAGATGACAAACAGTTAGAACGCAAGTTTTTAATGCATTTTACAGATTTTCGATTTGGGCGCAGCACAGCAGATGCCAAGGTGGGAGTCCAATTCTGCTCAGGCGCATCCTGGCATATGCAGTTCTCAATCCCGCTGCAGTTGTTTTACGTCATCCAGTGTGACCACCGGCGCCCCCATAGAACACCTGTAAGCCGCACATTAAATATTTGAAGAGTTCTCCTTTCTTCTTGTGTCATTCTGGCTGCTGTATGTAAAGAAATCCTCCTGTAGTTCACATCCTGCTTTGTGCAAGTGGTCAGCAGGGGCACAGTGGAAGCTCCAACCAGATGACCAAGTTATAAGAGGGGATCTAGACATCCGGCTAGTGGGCACTGATGCAGATTTGTGATAGGAAAGTGAACAAAATGAGCAAAATGTTGATGTGTCCAGTTGTAGAATAACTAAAACGGAAGAAAGTGATGGCATGGAATACCTTAGAGGTACATGCAATAGGAAAGATGTAAAGATGTTGGGATGGCGGTGATGGAAGGCTTGGAGTCGTTCACAATTGTGTGTAATCGGGGACAGCACAGAGCTCTAGAAGAGACTATCAGAGCTGAAAGGGACAAGCACTGGGCTAAGCTCTTCTTCCCCCTCGTTTTGGCAATCCCAGGGGGTCTTAATGCTCAGACGCCCACCGATCGAAATTACTGACACATCAGAAGTTTTTTTTGAAAGGGCAGCTACTCTTTAAAGAGGGCTGTTACTATTGATTGGCAGCAGTCCGCCGCTCAGGATTCGCGGGAGCACTAGCAGCATGAACGGCGCTGGATGTGATTGTTGTCATCTTGTAGATATTGTAACGTAGTAGGTTAGGCTGAATGAAGACAATGTCCATCTAGTTTAGCCTTTTTCTCTCTCCTTGTTGATCCAGAGGAAGACAAAAACCCCAAGGGGCAGAAGCCAATTAGCCCTTTTGGGGGGGAAATTCCTTCTAGACTCCATAATGGCAATCAGAATAATCCCTGGATCAACCTCTCATAGTTCCTACCTGTCTGTAGACCCGGATCAACAACCTGCTGGTCACCTAATGTCTATATCCTGTAATATCATAGCGCTCTAGAAAGACATCTAGTCCTCTCTTAAACTCCTCTATGGATTTTGCAATCACCACATCCGCAGGCAGAGAGTTCCACAGTCTCACTGCTCTTACAGTAAAGAACCCCCTCTTGTGTTGGTGGTGGTGAATATATTTTAACAAAAAAACATGGTTATAGCCAGCTTTTGAACATTTCAGGGTCCTTCCTCAGGCATAGTGGAACCGCTGCCAGCGACCCGGTTTGGTACTACAGGCACAACTAATGGGAGATGTACCTACAGAACTAAACCAGGCCTCTGCAATACAGACAGTGCTATCTGCATTGACAGTAGGCCCAGGGACCAGCTGATTGGTGGGGATCCTGAGCGGTGGATCAATGCTAAGGATAGTAGGCACACAAAGATTAAAGATCTGTATGCAGCTCCCCTACAACTTCTTGGTATTTATAGAAGGGTCAGACTAGCCTGTAGACCATTTTGTGGTTATCAAATGAGTATCATCATATACATTTACCGCATACCCATAGAATATGCCCTAAAGATGCAAGTGCGGGTCCCACCTTTGGTAGCCTCAGAATGGGGTCCTGTAACACCTGCTCGCTGATTCACGGGCACTCTTTCCGTAGACCGCATTCATTACAGCAGCCATAAAGCACATACAATGCAGAAAGTTTCTCTGTGCCTTTAAGACGGCCACCCACACTGAGAATACCTAAAAGCAACCCACCGTTGTCCTAAATACTTACATTGACCTAATCGGCTACATTTACCGCAGACAATACATCGCTTTTAAGGATTTCATTCCTGAATTTGTGCAAGAAAAGTTGAAAGTTGGTCAGAGAAAACGGAAACTGATGAATCTAGGTCAAAGTCTTGAAGGAAGAGTGTGAGAATACTGTATCTAGGTTTCATTCGAAAGGGATGTTCTATGCATTGGCTTCAGTGACCTAACATATTCTGACAAGGGCTTACAAAAACAGTGTGAAGCGTGCTAGAATGTAAACCCGCACACTCATGTTTTATTATTCATTGCGGCGCTTTACATTTAAAGGAACAGTACATCCAATTTAAATGGTTCTTGAATTAAAAAAAAAAGGCCTGTTCCAGTATCGGGGTGGTGGTGGGTGTTTTGCTGCATTTATGACTCGGAAGTCTAGGTTAAAAAAAAAAAAAAAAAAAAAAAAAAGGACCCCAACTCCTATGTAGACTGTAATGGTAGTATTTTTACATGTGCACCAGAATATACACCAACGTAGGACATTCGAAAATAGCATGAAAAATATACGTGTGAATGAACACATAGAAAGCAATTGGTCCTATTCACGGCATGAATTCGCCTGTGTGAACCCTTATAGATGAGGGTAATAACTGAAGGGCTATGCTCTCTTAAAGGGATTGTCTGGTTGTAAACTAAACTATCAAGGGACTTTTCTTAGGATAAGCCATAAATCGTAGATCACCTCCCTTGACCCTCACTGATTAGCTGTGCTCTGGGTCGATTTGCTCATTGAAGTGAATGAGAACTTGGCTTGTAATACCAAGCCTGACCACTACAGTGTGAACAGAGCTGCATGAGCACAAAGGTCTTGTGAAACTGCGAGGATCCTAGGTGATGATCCCCAGCTCATCAACTATTGATCCTGAGCATAGGTGATCAATAGTTCAGTCCTGGACAACCGCCTTTAACTCAAAGTTCCCTAGTAGGGTATTTGAATTGGGCTTTTCTAAACCAGACAACTCTTAAGAGCCTTTTACACTGCCGGTGATCAAGAAAGAACTTTTGGTTCTCCTGATCATTCCCCCATGTGAGGGTGCTGACTCGTTTGTCAGGTGATCACATCTTTTATGAGGCATCCAGAATCAATGTTGGCAGCACATCTCCCTGTGTAAATAGGGGAGGTGTGCCAACAGTGATAAAGGAGGGCAAACTATCATTGACATCTGCATAAAATGTTCGCTGGTCTGCTGCACTCCTCCCTGTGCAAAGGGGAAGATGTACAGTATAGCCTACTAATGACAGCTCTATGGGGTCGAACGGACTGTATAGACGGTTTTAATCGCCCCCATAAAGCTGATCTGGCGCGTTTGAACGACCGTAAAACGAATGGCGATTGACATGCTTTGCCGATCGGCGCTCAATATAGCAGGGCGATGTATGGGCTTGTAGGGTATATTTACACAGGAAATGTGGCGCCTGGTCAAAAACTACGTGGCAAAATCTGGAAGAATTTTACCGCAATTTTGCTATGGATGTAGGTCGCTGGGTGAGAGGCCTTGGTGTGGGTCAGGAAGGGTATGGTTTCCCCTCGTTAGAGCACATAGAAGCTGTATGCAGACTTACAAGGCCATGCATGCTCCTCTGGGAAATATGCAAATAGGAAGATGAACAGTACCTCTACAGTGCCACCTAGTGGAAGGCAGCATTCCTGCAAGTCAATGTCAGATTTCCCAGAGGAGCATGCATAGTCTTGTAAGTCTCGTATCACCTTCTAAGTGCTCCCCACAAGGAGAAACCATACCGGTCCTGACCCACATCATAGGCCTCTCACCCAGCAACCTACTGTACACGGATAAGGGGCAAAAACCCCAAAACAGTCTGTCTGTACATAGTCATCTCCTCCTTTTGGAGAAGACTCTGGCTTATATTCTCAGTCATTGCTCCAAGGCCTGACATTGACTTGCAGGGATGTTACCTTCCAATAGGTGGCGCTGTAGAGGCATTGCTCCATCTTCCTATTTGCATAAGAGATATTTTAGTAGCATTGCCAGCACTATTTGCCCATTTTTTGATAGGAGGTATTAAGGTAGCAGATTTTGACGATTCTGTGACAAATCCATATCCCATTAATTTCTATCCATACACTGTTATTTTAGGAAAGTATTTACTAAAACAGACATTTCAGGAGAGGCGACTAGTCCCCTTTAAACAGAGCAACGTGGGTGTATGGTAACAGCTTCACCTTAAATGAAGACCTATGCCTAAAATATAAAAGAAAGGAGATAAATGAGGGAGGTGGGATGAAGGAGGGAGGGGGATGTAGGGCGGGGGTGTGAAGGGGGGGGACGCAAAATCTCGAGACAGATTATATACTATGCTAACCATTTTTGCATAATCTATTTAATACATTCATTCATTAAAAACGTGGCAGAGCCGAAAAAAAAAAAATCACCTATGGCTTTGTCAATTAACCCTTGACTTACAAGTGCTGCTGTAAATTTACATTGACTGTTAAGATCCAATTGTCCATTATTCATCTGACACTGTGGGTGCGGCTATATCAGAATAGTTATAGTCTTAGGCCGCGAGCAACAAAATCGCGCGATTTTGCGGCAATGCGACAGCGCTACAAAACACGTTTGTGAAATCCATGCTTTTCAATGCTTTCCTTCCCGTTCGCGATGTTTTCACTGGCGCTATGTTGCGAGAAAAAAAAAATGGCGGTATGCTCTATCTTTCTGCGATGTGCTATATTTTTTAATCTCCCATATATTCCTATGGAGCCCTCTTGTTATCACATCGCATAGCACGATGTGTTTATAACATCTGAATGTCCCATAAGCCAAACGCTGCGCTGCGATATTGACAGTAATCCGTTTTCCGTCGTTATTTTAGTTTTTACTGTTAACAAAAGCATACCTTAACCCTTTCCAGTCCAATTTGTATCCTGGTTTTCCTAGGGGCTTACTCTTTTTCTGCCGTTATGCAATGGCGCTATATGCTGGCTGAAGCCAGTACTGCATGAAGTGACACATTGGATAGGCTCCGACAGCAGAGAGGCTGGCAATATACAGTAAGAGAACCCCGACGGACATCTTCCAACATCGGAGCTGTACAGCCTTAAATCATAATGTCTTCAGAGGTCAGACAGTGGATTGGAAAGGGTTAATAATCTTAAATCTTTAAAGTTTTACCCCGCCGCATGTAAATGAAGCAGAGTGGTCTGCTGGACACGCCGGACCGTCTCTGATAGCAGTCTGTTCAGCCCCCAAATTCTGCCCCTCTCACCTCCACTGCGCTGAGACTTGTTGGCACACTGTGAGGTCATCAACCGCCGCATGCGCAAATGAGCAAGGCAAAGCTAACCCACAAAAAAGTGCAGTACATCCGCGCCTATGCTGGTTGCATGCATGAGACTTGGCAGCACTTACTGCATCATCGAAGTCAGGTGAGAGGGGCGGACATTGGGGGTCGGATGGGCTGCTAACAAACTGTCCGGCACTATGATTACCAAGGTACGCTTTTATTAACCGCCAAACGAAAATGACTATGGATAACAGATTTCTGTCAATATCGCAGCGCTGCTCTTGGCTTACATTACTAAGATCTGGTGACAGGTCCCCTTTAAAACTAAGAGTTACATATACTTCCAGATGACCTTTTAAGCTGGGCTCACACAGGGCGGATTTGCCGCGGAAATTCCGCGCGGAAGTTCGCCGCAGCAAATCCGCCTGCAGCCGCTAATCTCGGGATTAGCCAGCCATGTGGACGAGATTTCTCAGAAATCTCGTCCACACGGGACAGCCAATCCGCTGCGGTAAACCAGGCAGAAACCGCGGCTGCGGCGACCACAGCCGCGGCTTTGCCGAATGCAGCATGTCTATTTTTTCTTTCTGCTGCGGTCGCGCTCTCCTCTATGGGAGCGTCGGCCGCAGCGGAAGAGCGAGCGGCCGAGCAGCTTCAAAGCCGCCGCGGTCTTTCCGCGGCGGTTCTCCCGGCGGAAATCTTGCGGTTTTTGCTGTGGCCAAACCGCGGGATTTCCAGCGGGAATCCACCTAGTGTGACCCCAGCCTTAGAGTAAGTGGCCGTGTGCGTAAATGAGTATCAGTGCTATTTATGACCCAAGAGCTTCTAGTGACGCCTCTGGTCTTCTCCCATACACAGCACACGTAGGGATTATCCTGTTCTCCTATCTGATATTTAGAGAAGCAGCACGAAGGCCATTATAGAGGAGTACTGAGCAGTGTAGATGTGATTGTAATACTGTAAGACAGTACAACACTTACTGTAGCTGCAGCAGCATCTCCATGTGCTTTGCTGCTTCTCTCTCATTCAGCACCTCTTCCCTTCTTCATAGACGTCTATCTGCAGCATGTAACATGATCAGTCAGAGTTGTCAGTATGATTTTTTTTGTTTTTGTGAACCGTTTAGGAGGGAAGGGGGGAGAGAAGGAGTCTGATAAGTGGAGAAAGAAGCTATTTTTTCTAATACTACCAAGTTTTCTATTTTTTGGGTTTTTTTGATATTCGCACATACTATTATTTTCTGCGCCGTTTGCTGCAGGCAGAGTTAGCAAATCCCAGCAGAGAAAAGAACTGACAACAAGTGAGTCTACTTATCTGAGGCAGATGATATCACCTTCCCTTTAACTGATAAGTCCACCCTAAGGAAGTGCATTAGGTTGCATTACCATTTAATCACCATACTACAACCACAATTTTGCTGTCTCCTGAATTGCAAATTGCTCTGTGTCTCACTAGTTACTCTGTTTCCCTGCAGGAATCATGGTGAGCAAGGAGGGGGACAAATGTGTGCTGACATCCTCAGAAAGTGAAGCCGAGCCAGCTGTTTCTTTAGCCTTAGACATGAAATATGCATTGGACCCCAACCGGCAGATAAAAAAGCGAAATAAAGCCCTTCAAGTGAGGTTTAAAGATATTTGTGAGGCTCAGAACGAGCAGAGGGATAAACAGCTTTCTACGGTGCCGCAAAGTGAGAAAAAAGACCCAAAGTCTCTTTCTTACAAAGCTTATCGGAAGTACATGACAGTGCCTGCTCGGCGGTCTATACCCAACGTAACCAAGAGCACAGGGGTTCAGACTTCGCCCGACCTGAAAAAGCGCTACCAGACTTTTCCTCTCGACCGCAAAAAAGGGAACATGTTAAAAAATGCTTCTGGTGTAGAACTGAAGGGTCAAAATAACGGATTCCTAATAGAGGTCAAGGATACAAAAGATCACAAAAGCTCAGGGGAGTCGATTCGATGCAGCAGGGTCAGCGACCAAGTGGTTGCTGAATTGGTAGTCCATTCGAGCGAAGACATGGATGTCATTACGTCTAGCAATTGTTCGGATGCATGTGGAAGCACTGATTTGCACAGCTGTACTAAAGATTCCCCCTCTCCTCAAAACCCAGCAATCTCCACGTCGGAACAGGCCATCTGCCATCTGCATGAAGCCACGAGATACGATAGAAGGCCATTAGGGAACACTCTACCCCATCACCCAGCACATGTCAAAGTGCTTCTAAAGGAGGAAGCCACCATACACTCGCCTGCCCTCAACCCAAACCTAGCCGACCCTGAAGACTTGAGCGACGCGGAAAGGACAATTTGCCCGCTGACGGATGAAGAAGACAAAAGAACTGCTCAAGTAAACGGCCTACAAGGCCAAGATGTGAATGCGAAGGCGTGTACGACGCAGTCCCAGTGTCCAACGACGGAATGTAACGAGCGGGCCCTGCAGATAAATGTGTTACCCCTGGAAAAAAATCAGCCTTGTCAGACAGCGGTTGCTTTGAGTGATGAATG
This sequence comes from Eleutherodactylus coqui, assembly GCF_035609145.1. Taxonomy (NCBI): domain Eukaryota; kingdom Metazoa; phylum Chordata; class Amphibia; order Anura; family Eleutherodactylidae; genus Eleutherodactylus; species Eleutherodactylus coqui. The sequence goes on along the minus strand of NC_089840.1, from coordinate 257,044,189 downwards.
CCAACAAATTGTGCCTCACACGGAAGTGATAGACTTAAAAGCACAGCTTCAGACCATGGAGAACCTGATCAGCTCGAGTCAGGAAACAATCAAAGTGCTTTTGGGGGTCATTCAGGAGTTGGAGAAGGGAGAAGCTCACAGAGAGGGGTGAGTCATAAAAACAAAAAAAATACTCATTGACGTGTGCACGGGGGAAAGCCTTCTGAAGGCCGCTGTCGACATCTACCATTGAGTTACTAAGTGAACTGTTACCATTCGTTGACTTGTTATGTGCACCATTATGTGATGACAGAAGGTGAAGTTGAAATTTACTAAGATACCAGTCAAAAAATTAGTACAAAAAAAAAAGGCGTTTTCAAAGCTGGCCATACGGTACACCTTAGACCGCTATTCCTTCCTAACCCCGCCCCTTCCCCCAAACACAGACACTTGATTCAGTATGCGTTTCCCAGTAGGGACAGGGTTGTAAAGCCCCATTTACATGCAACGATTATCACTTAAAATTCGCTCAAACAATGGCCTTTGAGTGATAACCGTTGCCTGTAAATGCTTCCATGTATCACTCTTCAGCTAAACGATGATTTTTAGGTGAGCATAAAATCCCTTGTTCAGCCAGAGAGAAGATAACAGACCGCATGCTGTGTTCTGCAGGGGAGCAGCTGATTATCTTGTATTCAGCTAACAGGACCATGCAAGAACAATGGGGCTGATTGCAGACCCACACCACCTGCTGTGTTCTACAAGCAGAGCCTGGACGCTCATTTATATGCAAATGAAACTGATAAAGTGCTAATAGGCATTAGTGCCTATTAGCACTCTATGCAAAATAATCGCTGAAACTGATAATCTTTCAATTGTTTGGATGTTTTTCCACATCTATCAGTAGGGAAGAGTTGAGAGGACACCCATATAGATCAGTTGGTCAGCTGAAATTGGCGGGTTCAGCTGCTGTATGACCACCTTAAAAAAATGGCATGCGGCTGTCAGGGTGTAATTGAAGGTGTAGTTTCGCAAGAGCTGGAGAGCCACAGGTTAGAAGCCATTGCTTTTTGGGCTTATTCATGGGAGTAAAAAAAGGGACGGATAATAATCCGCGTGTTATAGTTTTGCATCTGAGGGGATTACGTGTTTGTTTCTTAGTTCGGTATGTCATCCATGAGCCTTCCTTTTTTTTCTTGTGCACAAAAGCCAAATTTTCTAGCATTGCTTAGCAATTATCTGTGGAAAACGAGATGTATATGGATGATATCCGTGTGCGCTCTGGGATATTTTCTGCGCACCCATTGACTTGAATATTGAATGGCGACTGTCAACTGACAAAAGGGACCACAATAAGACATGCAATTTTTTTTTGCAATGACAATAATGGATCGTGCACAGTAACTAGGCCAACAGTCTTGCTTACAAATAGTCTAAAGCTCCTCTGGAGGAGATCTACATGTCTGCTTTGCTATTAATCTATACACACACATTAAAGAGGTATTCGCTTCTCGGCCCATCTTAGCAGAGATAAGAGTACTCTGTAGTCAGGGTGGTTGAGAGAACGGTAACATCTGAGCAGGCTGTGCTATACTGTTTCTGCAACTCCCATAGACGTGAATAAGAGCTACGGAAACAGCGTTGCACAGCAAGCTGTGCCGTTTCTGCAGACACAGCACAGCTCACTGTGCGACGCGGTTCCATAACTCCTGTTCACTCATGTGGGAGTTACAGAAACAAAGTAGCACAGCCCACTTCTCGGTTTCCTCACCCCTGACTACTACAAGGGAGGTCGATCAAGATAGGTGAGGGTCCCAGAGGTTGACCACGCATCTATTAGACTCTTATAGCATATCCTGTGGATATGCCATAAAGTTCAAGATGGGAGTACTCCTTTAAATACTTCACATTGGGAGATTTGTATTAAATCCTTAACTGTTAACTCAGACTTATGGTGATGACAGCCTTAAATTCTTAAAAACTAGACTAAGACCGGTTTCAGACGAGCACATATCAACTCCATAATTTGGTCCATATTTTGCAGACCGCATACGGACGGAGCTAATGTAAATCTATGCATCTATTCACAGGGTGACCCATTTTTGCCTCTGTATTTGCATTAATTGGTATTTACTATCGGCAAATACAGATCCCCATTTACCCAATAGAAAAACAAACCAATGACAGCAAATATGGAGGCAGATAAAGATCAAATACTGATGACATACGGCTGCAATGTCATCAGTAACACGGCTGTATTACAGATCCATACAATGGACCATACAAGATGCTCGTCAGACACAGCCTAATAATGACACATTTACCATTTATGGAGGTCCATTCATTACACCGTGCCAGTAATCATCGCCTGATAATGGTCCTGCATGTGTGAAAGTGGAATCAAGATAGTAATGACAGCTGATCAGTGTGATACCTCCTCCTATAGGGATGCCTCAGCCTGTACGATATGTGATACCTCCTCCTATAGGGATGCCTCAGCCTGTACGATATGCGATACCTCCTCCTATAGGGATGCCTCAGCCTGTACGATATGTGATACCTCCTCCTATAGGGATGCCTCAGCCTGTACGATATGTGATACCTCCTCCTATAGGGATGCCTCAGCCTGTACAATATGCGATACCTCCTCCTATAGGGATGCATCCAGCCTTCTTCATGTAAGCCCGTTGCTGTATGTGTGCGTGCGGCCACTTCTCAACCCATCGCAACTCACTTAATTTAGTCTCATCTTCTAATTACGACCTCCGTATTTTAGAAGGCTGATTTGCATTATCTGCCTTAATGGTTCGAGCAAAGTTTTACACGAGAGGTCATCAATAATCCCAGCCAATAGCCACTTTACAGATTTCGCATTAAAAGAGGTAGAATTAAACGAGGAACGTGATTTATTCAGAAAACTACAAGCGGCGGAACTAATTATTGGAAATAACTTACATGTACTTTAGGACTATATTGTACTTTAACTTTATGTTCAATTGGTGATACGATATTGGAGAGTCAAAGTTTTTATTTTTTCTTAAAGGGACATTCCTAAGATTAACGAATATAATTTATATAAAATTTAAAAAAAATAAATAAATTAAAAAAAAGGAGTGTAGGTGATAAAAGTCTGATCAATGGATTGTTTGCAGCTGGGACCTTCACTGATGACAAAAAAGGAGTCCTATGTCCCTCTCTCCTCCTTACTGCACCCTGCCCCTCGCAGTGAGGAGAGGTTGAATGAAGCAGTGACTAAGTATTCCTGCTGACGCTCCATTCATTTCATTGACACTGCTGGAGAAATAGTGAACTATAGGTGCTCAGTTATTTTTGGCAGTCCCATAGAGTTGAATGGAGTGGCACATACAGAATGGGAGAAATTGGGATAAGCAGCAGCACATGTGAAAAAGACTTGGGTATACTAATAGATCACAGACTGAACATGAGTCAGCAATGTGATGCAGCAACCAAAAAGGCAAATATAATTCTGGGGTGTATTAAGAGAAGCATAGAGTCTAGATCATGTGAGGTAATTATCCCCCTCTACTCTTCCTTAGTCAGACCTCATCTGGAATACTGTGTCCAGTTCTGGGCAGCCCACTTTAAAAAAAACAGGCAAACTGGAGCAAGTTCAGAGAAAAGTTACCAATATGGTGAGCGGTCTGCAAATCATGTCCTATGAGGAACGGTTAAAGGATCTGGGAATGTTTAGCTTGCAAAAAAAAAAAGGCTGAGAGGAGACTTAATAGCTGTCTACAAATATCTGAAGGGCTGTCACAGTGCAGAGGGATCAGCCCTATTCTTATTTGTACAAGGAAAGACTAGAAACAATGGGATGAAACCGAAAGGGAGGAGACACAGATTAGATATTAGACAGTGAGGGGGATCAATGAGTGGAACAGGTTGTCACAGGGGGGGTGGTGAGTTCTCCTTAAATGGAAGTCTGCAAACAAAGGCTGGACAGATGTCTGTCTGGGATGACTTAGTGAATCCTGTAGGAAGCTGGGGGTTGGACCCGATGACCCTGGAGATCCTTTCCAACTCTACCATTCTAGGATTTAAGCTCCATTCAACTGGAGAGGAGGTAGCACTGTTTATTTAGTAGTGGCGGCGCTTAGTATTGGGGCAGGTGAATGAGACTAGGCTGCAGCTCTCCAATGAACAGTGCTGTGCCATCAATATTGTCCCGGTTAACTCCCTTAACCCTTTTACGGCCAGAGGTGTTTTGGGCCTTGATGCCTACAGCAGAATGTCACCTGATCTGCTATGTGCACAGCAGAAAATACGCTGAGAATTTTGACCCATGCTGTAATCCGCATGTAACACACAGATTTCTGGGCGCCTTTCACTTCCTCATTTGAAGAATTTAAAGGGCTTGTCCAGTTGTAGACTGTGTAAATGTCAATGGATTTAAAATCAGCACCGCATGTCAATTCTACTGCGGATTTTGTGGATTTTTTCCGCACCAAGTGGACAAGATTTTTTCAAATTTCATTCACATGGCTTGTACTGTAAATGCTATGAACTGTCTGTGCGCGAAATCTGCCAGATTTCAGCTCTTTATGAACACATCCTCTCCACATACAGAGTTCTGCATTGTGGAGGCAATTTTTTGTTGTTGTTGTTCTGCTCTAAAAAGTTTTGTTCCACTTACTGCAGAATACATAGAGATTTTAATAATTAAAATTGGTGAATATCAAAAAAAAAAAAATAAATATAAATATATATATATATATTTTTTTTTTTTATTTTTTTTTAAGGGTCGGAAACCGTTAAAAAAAGAGAAAAAAAAAAAAGTTTGTCCCGAATTTTTCATTACAACAAAAGGAAGTTTTTTCAACATTTAGCACAAAAACGAATCCTCTAAAGGCCGCTTTACACTAAGCAACGATCACTCAATAGTAGCTCAGGGAAGTCGCTGAAGCGTATGAGCGGCGGTAGTTTGGAAGCTCTTACACAGAGCGCTTATTTATTACTTGTTTGCAGCGATCTCGCTCGGAGGGGAATCTCCATGCAAATGTTTGCGGGTTATTCAAAACATGTACAACTGTGACTTTACACGAGACGACTTTTGATCAACCAGCGACCATTTATTAGTGAGCTGAAACATAATGACTAGGAAGCAAATTCCCGGTTGGCGGCCGTGTATCCATAGAACAACTCTCCTATGCATAGACTCTTTCGAGTGAGTCCCATGTAAAGCCGCCCCAACTCCCCTGTGCTTAGTGAGAACTGTGCGTACTCTGCGTAATGTAGGATATCACTATCGCTTCATGCACGAAAACCTATTGTAGCTTTACATATACCTCTTCCTTTAGCTTTAGATGCAGCGTCTGCACACGGAGGATCGGCATCCAAGAGTGGAGAATTTTTTTTTTTTGCAAAGGTGCAAAATTAGACAGGGCCGAGCAGAGTAGATCAACATTGGTGGCCAGGGGTTATTATTTTATATACATTCTGCCCAACAGAAACCTGACTGCCATGCAAAATGAATTAATTTCATGCGAAGTTTGTTAAATGGGTGTGTTGACTTTAGAGCTTTGTACTTTTATGGCACGGGGCGTCCTAACCACCACCCAAATGCAGCAGCAGTTATTCGGCATTACAGTAACATGGTATGTTAGGCTGAACGAAGACAATGCCCATCCAGTTCAGCCTGTTTCAACCCCCTAGCTGATCCAGAGGAAGGCAAAAACCCCAAGAGGCAGAAGCCAATTAGCCCATTTGGGGGAAAAATTCCTTCCCGACTCCATAATGGCAGTCAGAATAATCCCTGGATCAACCTTTGATAGTTAATACCTGACTGCAAGACCCGGAACTTCAAACCCGCTGGTCGCCTAATGTCTATATCCTGTAATATCCTAGTCCCCTCTTAAACTCCTCCATTGATTTCGCCATCACCACGTCCTCAGGCAGAGAGTTCCACAATCTCACTGCTCTTACAGTAAAGAACCCCCTTCTGTGTTGGAGATGAAACCTGCTTTCCTCTAGACGTAGCGGATGCCCTCTTGTTACCGTCGCAGTCCTGGGTATAAACAGATCCTGGGAGAGATCCTTGTATTGTCCTCTCATGTACTTATACATAGTTATTTGATCGCCCCATAGCCATCTTTTTTTCCAGGGTGAAAAGTCCTAATTTTGATAGCCTCTCTGGGTATTCCAGTCCTCCCATTCCATTTATTAGTTTACAGTGCCCAACCTGAGTGCTGCGTTCAGGTCTCTTCTGCGATTGGAAACTGATTATTATTTCCATGCTGCCCAAGAAGAGGATTGGGCTCTCGTATTGTGTGAAGGAGTGCGCAGATCACATGGCTGCCTTGTTGGGCCAGATCCAGTCCTAACATCGAACTCCTACAGTCCATGAGTGAATTACAGAAGACTGTGGCACTACGTTACAATGTTGCAAAGTGGTAGTAATTGGGAAGCATTAACACTACACAGGTTGGGGATGCCTCCGCTGACATTAGTCTTCCCTACTGCATTTATAGGTTCTCTTGTCTTGGCATGATATCCACTATGTATCGATATAGGGTACTGTATGGCGGTAAATGGTAGAGCCGGCTATAGAGGGCGTCAAGAATAGAAATTGGAAGATGCAAAAGGCCACTGCCTCCTCGCACAATTATATATAGTAGATACACTAAGGCCGCTCTCACAAAGCCCGCTTTTGACTACAATTAGTGATGGATTTCAATGGTGCTTTGCAGACCTACGCTCGAACGCAGCGTTCTTGATGCGGTGATTTTTGAGCGCTGTCTATTTTCACGCTTTTTAACGCACCCATCAAAATGATGGGAATGCGTTAAAAAACGCTGTTAAACGCAGTACAATGTGTTCAAAAACGCAGCTCAAAATTGCGATAAAGTGCTGTGGTTTCGACTGTGGCGTTTTGTAAGTGCATGTGTGAGAGCGGCCTCAGTGAGTGTACTAATATAATTTGTATATCGTACCGATACCCTTATTTTGACACCTTTGTTATAGTGACAAGTCACTGGAAACTCGACCAATGCAGACTTTTTATGTCTTGCATGGAGTTCTTCATTTCTCTTCCGCCTCCGCTGCCCTGGTGACGCGCTGTTTATGGAGAAGCCATTCTACAGTATGTTGCAGATGGCTTCTCCCCTTCACAGCACTCCCTTCCTGCCGGCCCTGATGCGCTGTTATGGACTCGGTACATCGGGTCCTTGTCAGCGCATCTTGGCTGGCGGGGAGCAGGCGCTGTGAAGGGGAGAAGCAGTCTGCAGCTCTGATCGGCTTCTCCTTATACAGTGCGCCATCGGGGAAAGAACAAACAGAGGCAACGAATGAGAATTGTTTGCTTTTCCTTCCTCATTCATTTTATGCAGCATGAAAATGATCATCGGCTCATTCGCTCGTTGTTTGGTTTACAGAGCAGTCATACAGCCTCTCTCATGTATTTGGCTGTCTAACCAGGCTGCATGAGAGCGAACGAGTTAGCGGTGAAGGCTCCTCTAAGGCCTCCTGTTCACGGGCGTAGCAATCTGCCACGGGAGCCGCCGCCGGGGAGAGACGACAGCTCTCCGGGCTGAGCCTATCTGACAAATAGGCTCACAGCGGCTAATCGCTGCATATTGCGGTTTAAATCCCACAAGCAGAGAATCGCCATGATTCTGCGCTCATGGACAGCGGGGCTGCGCTTTCCATAGTAGTCTATGGAAAGCGATCACTGCGTTTCCCGCGGCCGGCTGTAAAATAAAGTGTTTAATGGGAACAGGTGTGTCTGCACCTGCACTAGAGAGATTAGTGCCGGCACAGTCGGAGCTCCCACTTCTGCTAGGCAGTTAGGCAAATCTGGATTTCTCTTACGACTTCCAGCTGCGTAGCAGAAGAGGGGTTTAAGGGGAAAAAAAATGTTCAGAATAAGCTAATAAAACCTATAGCAAAACTGCTTAGAATCGCCTATTCTGTACATTTCACAAAATAAATCAATGACAGCTACACTTTGAGTCTGGCTAGTGGCTACGAATGTTTTAAGAGGCGTAGGCTGGGGCGGAGTGTCTGCAGTGGGACCACATGGAAATTCTGTGGCGGAAATTTGGCGCAGGATTTGAAGCGGCTTTATTCCGCTGCGGAAATCTCTCTCCATAACAAAAAAAAAAAGTCAGCAGAAATGGCATTAAAATTGGCATGTTGTGAATTTGAATACCCCGCTGCTTTCAGTTTCTGCGCGGCTTGTCCACAGTGTGTGAACAAGATTTTTTGCAAATCTCGTCCACTTTGCTGCTTAGTTTAGGAATATTCATGTGGAGGGTCCGCACGGAAATTCCACGGCAATTCCGCCCTGTGTGAACCCAGCCTTAGGACTCAAGTGTTTTCTCCTCCCGTGTGGGAGCACGCGGCAGTACGAGATGCGTTGTGTACTCGCTATGTGCCGACAATCCCCATACACTTTCTTGGAGTGTATGCATACATAAGACATGCTAAGATAGTGCATGTTGGGTCTTTTTTTGCATGTGCCTTCTGCAAGAAGTACAATTGAAAGTAATGTAAAGTTTGTTACCACGTAATACACAGTAAAAACACTGATGTAAGAAAGCCCTTACACCTCAGTCAAATATGAAAACTACAACTTTTCCATGCCGAATCTGGCACACAGGGCATACTACATATGCCCCAATGTGTATGACCCAGTGCCCTAATACAGTAGCTGAAGAAGTTCTCCCACGTTGCCAAATCTCGGGCGCTCTGTGGAGTTTCACATGCCGCCTCTGTATGGCCTCTACCAGTACGGTATACGAGACAATAACAAATGTATTGTTTGTGTAGCTGCACTGAATGCGGCCATCACGACACTACTTTCCTTTAAATATTCATAAAGCCATGGATAATTCAATATCCACGGGGAATGTCTGCCACAGCCAAACACAACCTAAGCCCATCAATTGGACAAGTCACAAGATCGGAATTTCTCCCAGTCTTTGCTTTTAGTTCTCATTAGGCGTATCTATATACAGGGTAGTGGGGAGGGGGGGGGGGGGGGGATGAAATTTATCAAAAATTAGTACAGGAGAAATGAACAGTCGCCCATAGCAACCATGGTGTCATTCTTTAACGAGCTGCTTAAAAATGAGAGCTAGAACAAGAAAAAGTTAGGGCTCTCGGAATGTGGGGATGAAAACCAAAAAGTGGCCACCAAAAATGGCTCTGCCGAAAAGTGGTTAATAGAATACAAAAACAGCAGTGTTATATCTAGAGTACACCGGTTTTTCGCTTAAAGCTTACGTAACTTTTCAGTTTAGCTTTCAGAACAATCTTGCATCGTGTATTGATCACCAGTTTCCTATCTGAAGGTCTATTTAAAGGGGTTGTCTGCCCTCTTTTCCACTGATGGATGGGCTGGGTGTTGTCATCAGTACAGGAAGTACAGGAAGTGCAGGCGCTGATTTCACATCCATTGAAGTCAATGTGATTGCCCTACTGCTGCTCCACTCCTGGTCAGGACATCACATCCAATCCTGACCAGGAGGTGGAGTAGCAGTGCGCTTCCTCCACTGATTTCAGTGGGAGTGAAGCCGGCACCCCCACTTCCTTCCCTGTCCACCGATGACAACTGGACAACAAGTTGGACGAACAGCTGATAGATGGAGGACCCCTGTCCAACTACTGATGACGTATCCAGAGGATAGGTCATTAGTGAAAAAGAGGGAAGACCACCCCCATAATTTTTAGTCTTCCCTGAGCTGGTGGGTGTGAACTAGCTGCTCTGCCGTTTTTATAAACTGCACATGGATAGAAGAGATACTGCTGTCTGTAAGGCCTCCAGTATGATTTTTTTTTTCTCTGCCCATGACTATATGCCTATTGGTTATGTTAGTGCACGGAGAACGGATTTCACAGAAGAGGTACAACTCTGATAACCCTTTTAAGAGAGATTTTTTTCCCAGATCGCCAAGTTATTTTTGCAGTACTCACATTGAAAACAACTGGAGAGTCATGTGCATTATGACCAAATTCTGCCCCTAAGCTCTGGTTTTAGAGAATATCCCTACGTAAATCCATGTAGCAGTGCACTGTATATAGACCATCTATGTAATAAAGATTTGCAGTGTTCAGGTTTCCGGTTGGATAATAAACGTCAATATATATTACAGAGCTGAAACATATTCAATAAATTATATAACTACTTTTAACTGGTGCTTTTAGTCTTTGGCAGAATTGAAGCTGGCACAGGGGCATAGCTATGAATGAAGTAGTAGTTGCACCCCAAGGGGGGCCAAAAGCCCCATCTGCCACAAAAGGTAACAGCAGTAATTGAATGATAGGTGAGGGGCTTTGTTACAAATTTTGCATGGGGGCGAAGGAGCTTCAAGTTATGCCTCTGGGATTGATGCATGTATCACAGGTTGGTGTGGAAGGCAGAGGGGGACAATTCCCTTTTTTGTAGAGACCGAATTATAATCAGATTTACGCGTGAGAAGAAGTTCCCCCTTCCATGCATATGCCATTGTCTAAGCAGTACGGCCCTGCACAGCGGCCTTGATGTCTCTACCGTTCAGTAGTTTCTTAGTTCTGGATTCGGAGTATGCACATTAATCAGCTAAATGACAATCTATTTCAGCACAAACGAAAATATAGATTTCTCATTAATCCCACTAGATATCAAATTAAACTTTCAGCTGAAGCGGCCGCCTGGGCCATTTATGAATACATAAGAGTGCAGGGACTACTACTAGATATAAACCTAATGGAGAAGTCGCTGCCTGAAGTCCAGTGTGACGAATATACACGCCTTGTCAAAAAAACAATCCCTCCCCTGAGAAGGAGTTGTCGGAATTGAATGAAACGTTCTGTGTGCGATTGTAACGTTAAAGGGGTTTTCAGGGAAAATACTACTGATGACCTATCCCCATCAGTGCTGCAAATACAGAGGTCGTAGTGGAAGCAGTGGGCCTGGGGATAGGTCAGTAGTATTCTGCCTGGAAAACCCCCTTAATATAAGTGATCATATCAGAGGAAAAGGAGAATTTACTATAGAAAACTGAACACTTGAAAGGAAGCTCTAGGACCCAGTTGTTCCGCCTCCAGCTTGGATACAAGATGTGATACAGGTGGGCATGGAGGCTCTAGTACCCTGTTGTACCGCCTCTAGCTTGGATGCAAGATGTGATATGGGCAGGCATGGAGGCTCTAGTACCCTGTTGTACCGCCTCCAGCTTGGATACAAGATGTGATACGGGCAGGCATGGAGGCTCTAGTACCCTGTTGTACCGCCTCTAGCTTGGATACAAGATGTGATATGGGCAGGCATGGAGGCTCTAGTACCCTGTTGTACTGCCTCTAGCTTGGATACAAGATGTGATATGGGCAGGCATAGAGGCTCTAGTACCCTGTTGTACCACCTTCAGCTTGGATACAAGATGTCATACAGACGGGCACGGAGGCTCTGGTATGCAGTTGTGTCGCCTCTAGCTTGGATACAAGATGTGATACTGGTGGGCATGGAGGCTTTAGTACCCTATTGTACCGCCTCTAGCTTGGATACAAGATGTGATATAGGCGGGCATGGAGACTAGTACCCTGCTGTACCGCCTCTAGCTTGGCTACTACATATAATACAGGCAGGCATGGAGGCTCCAATACCCTGTTAGACCGCCTCTAGCTTGGATGCAAGATGTGATATGGGCGGGCATGGAGGTATACAGGTTCCGTACGATATCTTGCGGCATAATCGCTCCACATTCGCTGTAACAACCTCTAGGTTGTGCAAACTCGTAGGCTGTCAAAGTTGGTGTCTTAAATGGTCCCATACATGTTCTATTGACGATGAATCTGGTGATTCGGCAGCCACGGAAGTGTGACAATGTTGTGGGGGCTCCTGTGACCCCCTTGTGTGTGCGGCCGAGCATTATCCTGCTGGAAGCCGCCATGAGAGGAACACATGTGGCTGCAGGATGTCCTGAACATATCACTGAGCTGTCATTGTCCCTCGTACCACTACTAGGGGTGACCGACTGTCATATGCAATGACACCAACCCCCAGACCATCACACCAGCAGGGGGCAGTGTAGCGCTCCACAGCAAAGGCAGGATTGAAGAGCCCTAGGTCTCCAGACATGAACACAGCCGTCATCAGTGAGCAAACCGAACCCGAATTTGTTGCTAAAGACAATCCGGTTCCACTATATAGCAGTACTGTTTCATTGTTCATGACACCACTGCAAACAGAGGCGACGGTGGGTGGGTGTCAAAGGCCGTACATGTAATGGGAGCAATAAGACAAAATGTCCTTTAACCAAGCGCTTGTAAATGGGTCAGATAGACAAGAGCCTTAATGATGGTGCCGCCTGTCTCTGGATGGTGGACGATGAAACCGCTCATGCTTGTTGGAAATCTTTCTACTGGTGGTCTGTTGAGGGGGATCATGAGTCCCAACAACTTTTAAACAGTCTGGTCAGAACAGCCCAGGTGGCGGCAATTCATCAATATGACCATCAAGCTTATCATATTCCAATAATGTATCCCCTTTTAAACTCTGTTAACCGGGGCAAAATCTCTTTGATTGCATTGCAGAGCGTATAGTAGTCAACAAGCGGGAAAAGAGATCCGCTACACACAAGTAGACTCTGAGAGACTATTTAAAAGCCAAGTGTAGAACCACCTATAGGGTCTCAAGGTGGCAAGACCTTTCATCTAATCATGCCACAACTCTAATCATTTGCATATTTGCCTGAGATGTAACTGCATGTTTTGCAGCCAAATTCTAGCGGCTTGATTTTGAGGAGTATGCATAGAATATGTATTTCTCTCTAGGTTATGTAACCATAGAGAAGATATCACATTCATAAACTGAGCAAGTCATAATGAGATCTCAGCCAACAGCTTATGGTCTGCTCAAAGAAACTGCACCAAGATTTAAATAAATCCCTATCGACAGAATAAAGGAAGGTTTGATCTCTGGAACCATCACTGATCACAAGAACAGAAGTACTCAATAACCCTGTTTGCATGATCCAGTGATCGAGCACGAGCCCTTCCGCTCCCTTCATCTCTGTAGAACCACTGAAGAGAAGTAGGGAAGTCCTATAGAGCAGGGGTCCCCAACTCCAGTCCTCAGGGACCACCAACAGGTCATGTTTTCAGGATATCCTATGGTGAGAACATCTGTGGCAATGTCTGAGGCACTGACAATAATTACATCACCTGTGCAACACTGAGGAAATCCTGAAAACATGACCTGTTAGGGGCCCTGAGGACTGGAGTTGGGGAACACTGCTATAGAGAGTAATGCAGTGGCATCGCACTTGCTTGGGGAACACCAGACACTTTGCAATTCTCGTTCTAGCTGGGGGTGCCAACGGACGAATTTCAAACGGTCAAACACTTATTCCCCACCTTGTACATGGGGGATACGCTTGGGATAATCATTGTAACAGATGCTGGATTAAAAGAATTTGACCTAATTGGCTGGGGTCGATCGCCGGAGACTCTTGCCAATTAACTTGCCTGGAAAATAGCTGATTTGTGGAGGTGTCAGGCATCCGAACCCCACAAATCTACTATCGATGACTTAGGGATTTTCCAATTAAAAATGGCCTTAAATCTTTCAAAAACTGACTTTCTTGTGATTCTGCAGTCTACTAACTGACTTAAGGCTGGCTTCACACTGGTGTGGGTGATATCACCCTCGCATGCCATGTGAAACCCCAGGCTGCTCTTTCATCCATAAAGCTCCCCACAGTGCTGCACTGCCCTGTATGTCCTCCATCTTTATCTACTGCCCACCTGTACTCTTTGGTTTGCTAATTATCTTAGACCAAGTTCCTCCATAAATCGAACCTTCTACGCCTTCATGCTCCATCAGATCTATAAAGTGCTGAGGAATATGTTGGCACTATGAATCAAGATTGATATAAAGGTTAGATGGCATCCAGTCAAATAAATGGGCTTCCAATGATTTCCGTGAATGACCATGGTCCTCATCATGAGCAGCACAGTGCATGATCATAGTCTAGTGTAACATGATGTTACGTGTACGAGTAGGCTTAGTATCGGAATTGGCCTACAGCTGATTAGCGGAGGGTTGCCTTCTCAGATGAGTCACATCGGAGAATAAACACCCTGCAACCATTGCTGGAAGAATATAAGCTGGCGGTGGCAGTGCTATGCTCTAGGGAAAGTTCATGGAATTGTCTGGACTCGCTCATCCGCGTGAAAGGCACTGTGAACCATTTTGGTTATGAATCCATCCTTGCAGATCACGTACACCCCAAAAATGCTATTTGTCTTACCTGCGCAGATGGGATCTTCCAGCAAGACAGTGTGACATGTCACAGCTAGAAATATCCAAGTGTGGTTCGAAGAGCATGACGAAGTCTTCTAAGTACTTCCCTGGCAGCACCTTATTGAGTCACTACCAGCCCGTTTAGATGCTGACCGTGCGGCATACGCAGTTACTCTGGATATTAGCTGGTGGTCATAATCATGTGACTCAACTCTGTATATTACACAGAAGGGGAGTGCACAGACATGGCATGGACAGAGCAAAGGAAGATGTGAACAAAGTTTTAACCAATTCCCTGTTGAGGATTAAAGGTTATAAGCCAAGGTCCTTGCTAATAATGACTCTAGATCTGGATAGATCACGGTTACAGACACAATCTTCATCTTGTTTTAAAGTCAAGGCGACTGAAGTGGGGCTATACAGACTTGTAGCTTGTGATTCATGGCCCAATATCGCCCTCGCAATCCTTGTGAAAACACCTCCTATCCAGGGGTTTTCAGATGGGAAACAGTGGGCGATATTGCAAAAAGAATAGATATGCTGTTTTTTTTCCATGCAGCATCGCAGGAGTAAAAACATTGCAAATGAGAATGAAACCGTTGAAAATCATTGCTTTCATAATCATGTGTTTTCACTCACCGTCGCATTGCGAGAAAATCACCCGATTTTCTAGCCAGAGTGAGGGTCCCCTCAGAGTTTTTATAGACTGCACACCCCTGGCATTTACCAGCACCCAGACAGACTGTGGCATCAAATAAGTCACATCAAACTTTACTACCCAATCCTCTGCCCGCTTCTCTAGTTTTACACGTTTCATGTAATAAAGCCATAGCAATTATCACCGGAGGAGAATGTCTAATATCGGACAGATGGAAGAGCTTAGTCAGAAATTACATTGTCATCCGCAGCCCATCACCATAAATCATTATGTCCAACCAGTTCTACAAAATAATAAACAAATAATGGGAATTAGTGAACGCATTGGATGAAGTTTAGGGTTTTGTGGTTCTGGATTAGTGTTACTGTCTGTATATGGGGAAGGGAAAAGAATTTGCCTGCAATACTGCTTAGTGCGTCCCCGTGGTTTTGACATTTCTGTAACATGTTCCCGTGTATGTAGACATGTGGATAGATTTGAAATTCTCACGTTCGGGTCCTTTTACACGTAACGATTCTCTGGCACCTTTTCACACAGGATCAATAACAGTGCAACAAGTTTTTAAAACATTTTCGTAACAGAAAGTAATTGTTATGTTTCAGTAGAATCAAAACCTGCTGATTACACTGGTAAAACTGAATAATAGCGCCGCGTCTCGTTTTCAAGTTATTTAACCCCTTACTGACCAAGCATTTTTTTTTTGTTTAAAAAAAAAAATCGTAACTCCTTTATTTATCCATCGACGTCGCTGTCTGAGGGCTTGTTTTCTGCGGCCCGAGTTGTATTTTTCAATCGTGCTATTTAATGTAGCATATAATGTACTGAAAAACTTCATAAAAAAGCTTTAAGTGGAGTAAAATGGAAAAAAAAAAACCGAAATGCCACCATTTTTCGTTGCGTCTTGTTTCTACGGCCCACAAACTGCAACAAAAAGGATATAATGTCATTCTATGGGTCAGTACGATTACTATGATACCAAACATATGCAGTTTGGTTTTGTTTTTTTGCTGTACCAATTATTTTTTTTTCAGAGACGTTTTGTTTATTATTTTCTGCCGCCATTATCTGCACGCAATAACTTTTTTATTTTTCCGTCTACATAGTTGTGCGAGGGCTCATTTCTTGCAGGACGTCCTGTAGTTTGCGTTAGTACTAAACATACTACTTTTTGATCACTTTTTATTGCATTTTTTCTTATAGACAGAATTACAAAAAAAAAAAAAAAAAGCACATTTCTGGCGTTCTTAATTTTTTTTCCGGACGATGTTCACTGTGCGGGGTAAATAACGCATCACTTTGATTGATCGGACTTTTACGGACGCAGGGATAGTAAACAGGTATTTTTGTTTTATGATTTTGATTGCTCTATTTAGTCTAACCCATAACCTGTAAAACTTAGTTCATTAATTACAGCTTGCTGGTGGATGATCCGCAGTGTTTCCACCACATGGAAACATCCCCTATATGTTACATAAACCTACCCTTATAGTGTTCAGTCAGCAAGCGGTCTGTAACAGTGATTGCAGAACAGTTGCGCAATCACTTTTATTCTTTTTATTAAGTAAGGTTAATGGCGATCCGGCTGGATTAATTGTATAGGCAGATTAAAAAAAACAACAAAAAAAAACAATATAATGGCAATTGGATGGCATTATTCCCCATAATTGGGAAACCTTACGTGGCAGAAAAAACGGATATCCTATTTGAATTCAGCGCACTAAAGTTACTATCAGCCGCCTATCTGCTTATGTGTAACAGAAATTGTGTTGCACAGTGTATTCATTCACTGAATGGACTCCTAGATGAATGACGGCCCGTTTACACGGACCAATCAGCATTTGATTTGTTTGCCCACATAAACTGGAGAAACGATAAAACTAACTAGTTACCGCCCGTCATCCAGTCGCTGGCAGTGTTTACACTGAACCATTATTGTTTAGTTTCGCATGATCCAACGATATACTGAACAGTAACGGTTCCATGTAAAAGGGCCCTTACAAATTTTTGCAGACTGCGTTATGTTGGCAATTGAAATGTTTCCCCAAGTAGACTCCGTACACAAAGTTGACTTTTCATGCAGTTTTTGCCTTTAATCATTGTTTAATGCAAAGCTGTACGAAGTGGCTGTATATAAATTAAGCTGCGCTGTATGCCTTCCTGCAAACTTGTGGACGACAGCCAAATATCACATGAACTCTGTTTCAGCGTTTTTGAGTTTTATTGCTCAGTAAGAAAAACAAAATAATCTTGCAGATATGAAACTCTTTAACCCATTAAAGACCAGAAAATTCTCAAAATTTTTCTTTTTGTTATCTCCACTTTTCAGGAGTGAAATCCATTTTTTTTAAAAAATAACTTTATTTTTCTGCTGACGATGCTGTATGAAGATTTGCTTATGGCGCTGTTTAATAATTCTATTTGATGTGCCATATAATGTGTTGAAAAAAACATTTTAAAAAGAGGGGTTAGATAGAAAACAATGGCGCAATAGCTTTTTACTGAGTTTTGTTTTTACAGTGTAGGGGTGGAACACAAATTACATGTTAACCGTTAGGGCTCCCACACACTTGCGTTTTTTTAATGCTGCCTTAATGCTGTGTTTTTTAACACGAGTGTCAATGGGACTTTTTAATGTTAAAAACACAGGGCACAAAAAAACTAAATCCCAACAGAATTGGTCATCCCGACTCAAAGAAAAAAAACGGAATAAAAAGTGCTCAAAAAAGGCGTATGTACTCCAAGATGGTACCAGTAGAAACTACAGGATGCCCCGCAAAATACAAACCCTCACACAACATTTTCTTCTCCAAGTCATAACTATTTTTTTCCGAAAATATTCTTTTTAACCCCTTAAGGACGTGGCCTATTTTGGGCTTAAGGCATAAAAATTTTTGGTATTTTTTCATCTCCATTTTTCAAAAGCCATAACTTTTTTATTTTTCTGTCAACGCGGCCGTATAAGGGCTTGTTTTTTGCGTGGCGAAGTGTAGTTTTTATTGGTACCATTGGGTACATAGACTCTATTGTAAAACTTTTATTATTTTTTTTTTATGATTGTGGGGAGAGAAAATGCATTAATTCTACCATAGAGTTTTGTTGTTTTTTTTAAAAGCGTTAATTATGCAGCATACATTTTTTACTGCGGGTCGGTACGGTTACAATGATACCAAAATTCTTATATATTTTTTAGGTTTCTCCGCAATAAAACCCTTTTTTTGGAGAAAAAAAAAAAATTTCTAAAATCACTGCATTCAAAGTCCTATAACTTTTTTTACTTTTCTATGGATGGAGCTCTGTGAGGGCTTATTTTTTGCGAGATGAGCTGTAGTTTTTATTGGTACCATTTTGGGGTACATATGTTTTTTTTATCACTTTTATTGCGATTTTGTGAGGCAAAATGCTAAAAATTAGCATTTTGCCTCAGTTTTTTAGCGTTTTTTAAATGCTTTTTGCCGTGCAGGATAAAAAGAGTGTTCAATTTATTGTACGCGTTGTTACGGACACGTTGATACCAAATATGTGGGATTTTTTTTATGCTATGAGAAAAAGCATAAGAAAAGTTTTTTAAACATTTTTATACTTTATTTTGCTCCTATTTTTACACCATCTGTCTCCCTCTGAGGGACTTACACTGCAGCACTGATGATCGCTACGATAAGGCATGGCAGGACTTCTCTCCTGCTATGCCTTATCGCTTATTACAGCTTATTACAGCGATCTTAGGCAATGGCAATACAGGAAGCCTGTATCTGGCGCTCCCTCTGTAAACTCTTTCCTTAAATCGCGGCAGGGAAGGGGTTAACAACGGTGGGGGGGGGCGCAGTGGGAGGCTGACTACTAGTGACAGCCGGCTCCCGCTGCGGTATGGTGCGAGATCTGCTATGATCTC
Source organism: Eleutherodactylus coqui (assembly GCF_035609145.1). Lineage (NCBI taxonomy): Eukaryota > Metazoa > Chordata > Amphibia > Anura > Eleutherodactylidae > Eleutherodactylus > Eleutherodactylus coqui. The sequence goes on along the minus strand of NC_089840.1, from coordinate 257,025,421 downwards.
GCGCTATCCCTATGATGTAAGGGTACGTCATTTTGCGTCATGGGGAGGGAAGGAGTTAAAAGTAGTACAGCAACTGTATAAATATTGTACCAGTGTAATCACCCTGACCCATAGAATAAAGTTATCATGTCATTTTTGCCGCAGTGTGTCCGCAAAAACAGCACACTCCCCCACCCCCAAGATGGCAGAACTGTGTTTTGTTGCCATCTCACTCCACTTAGAAGTGTTTAAAAAGTTTTTCAGTACATTATGTGATACATTAAATGGTACCATTAAAAGATACAGCTCGTCCTGCAAAAAACAAGTCCTTATACAAGTACATCAATGGAAAAATAAAAAAATTAAGATTTTTTGAAAAAGTGGGGAGAATAAACTAAACAGAAAAAAAAAAAAAAAGACTGCGCTCAGCCAAGTGAGAATCGTCCCATCGGGCACCGCTCTCCAAGGTCATCTTTATATCCCGTTACTTTTTAAATGCCAGCTTATCACACTGTGTCTGTGCTCTTCTGTGTATATACTGTATGTCGTACTTCAGACATTTTATTACAGCAGCCTTATGAAGCGAGCCGGGTAGTTAAAAGTTTGCTGTAACAATTACTTTTTGTTACCCATTAATCCGTTAAGGACCACCCACTTTAAATATACAGAGGGCTTAGGATCAGAGTCTGCTCCATATCTGATGCGCGTCGGCTGACACCCGTCTGCAACACAACTGCGGGGTGCTGATGGGTTCACACGGCAGTTTGGGGGTTAATAAAAGCTCTCACGTCTGCCATGTGTTACAGTCTATAAAGCTTTATCGATAAATGTACAATCTACTGCAATAACTGAAGTATTGCATTACATTATAGAAACAATCAAAATATTAGTTCAAGTCCTCTATGAGGGTGAAAAAACCCACGTTAAAAAAGTTTATTAATTTGGTTTTAAATATATATATATTTTTTTAAATGGAGAAAAAAAACAAAACAAAAAGTTTTCCTATTTCTTAAGTAAAATAAATAAATAGACATTTAGTATTGATGCATCCATAAAAGTCTAAACTATTAAAATATATGTCCTACAGGGTGAACGTTATAAGAAAAAAATAATGGCATAATTGAGTTGAGCGAACATACTCTGCTGAGCTTGATGCTCGTTCGAGTATTATCGTACTCGATGGTTCTCGTTACTCGAACGAGCATCAAGCCGAGTTTAACCCTGCCCGAGTTTTTGGCTCCTCCCCGCTGTGACATGCCTGTTTTGGCTCCTACCCACTGTGCACCAATGGCAAATTTTTTGTCAGAGCGCAAGAGAGAGTCAAACCTAGAAAAAAAAAGCTCGGCACCCAGCGTCCCACATACAAAAATGCTCGAGACTCCCATTGAAGTCAATGCGATTTGTTACTTGAGTAGAGCTCTCGAATTTTACGAAAAGCTCGACTCGAATAATGCGGACTCAAAGCATTTGGGTCTCTAGTCATAATTGCCATAACTGTGGTGTTTTGGGCACAGTCTCCAAAAAAATTGAATAGTGATCAAAAATCCCATTTACCACAAAACGGTACCAATAAGAACTACAAGTCATCCTACAAAAAACAAGCCCTCACACAGGTCCGTTAATGAAAAAAATAAGGAGTTATGGGAGTTGGACTATGGCACTGCAGTGTGCAGTGGTGTGGTGACTGATAAAACTCGACTGCTATGTAGTGGAACCGGGTTGTCTACAGCGACGAATCCATGCTTAGTTTGGGCACCGACGACGGCCTTATTCGTGTCTGGAGACCTTACGCTGAGCCCTTATTCCTGCCTTTACTGTGGAGCGGCACACTGCCCCCTGCTGGTGTGATGGTCTGGTGGGCCATTGCCTACGACAGTCAATCACCCCTAGTAAAGCTACAAAGGACAGTGCAGCAATATGTTCAGGACATCCTGCAGCCATGTGCTCCTCTCATGGTGGCTTCCAGCAGGATAATGCTCAGCCACACACACAAGGGGGTCACAGGAAGCCTCCACAACATTGCTGTGGCCGCCTGGACCTCAGATTGATTGCCGATAGAACATGCATGGGACCATCTGGGACGCCAACTTCCACAGCTTATACAAAATTGCACAAAGCTGCCAGTGAGTACAGAAAGCTGACAGGCAAGATAACAACATACCAGATATCCTTTATATAGGGGTTTAGTGTGGAATGTATTTTTTTATAATTTAGGATTTACTTTGTACATATGAAAAGTGTAAAAACTAAATCAGAAGAAGTGAAAACAGTCCAGGAACATCTGGCAGCGAAAGGCATAAACCCGGAGAAAGAGAAAAGACTTGTAGATGGGAGAATGGTGAAATGTATAGAAAGTAGTACATTTTATAACAGTATGGAGATAGATATATATATATCTATATCTCTATCTATATATGTGTATAAAATAAAGACGCAATCTACCATCTGTTACATTATCATCTTGCAGCACACATTGCCCTGTTATCACTTGAAGGAACAAGCCCAACTCCAAAGACATTTCCTTTGTAGTGTGAAGGATAAAACGTCTTCAGAAGTGGAACCAGCCTTCACTTCACAAGCAAATGAAAGGACGTACAGCCGTAGAATAGAGAATTTAATAGCTACATTTTAGGTCACCAAGCACTGACCCTTTACTCATGCGTTCCCCCCTGAACAATTATACTATCCTCTGATGTTAGTCGGCTGTATCGGATAGATCTACATAATTATCAATACTTGGTACAAGGAGTGAGTACATTCCAGGGTCAGGTCATGGGTGTGGAATGGTCTCTCCCAAGATGAAAGCTCTTCAGAAAAGTTGGTTGAAGAGAAGAGAACAAAGGTTTGGGGGTCTGGTCCTAAGGCGAGACTTCCTTGAGAAGTGTGTTACATAGACGTATTTCTTCAGTAGTCAATTGTAATATTTTGTTCTCCATTAGCAGCAGTTTCAGGCTAAAGTTAAGCTGATTGTAATGGTGTTCAATAGGATCAGTAACTCTCTGACATGAAGTCCATCCCTTCGTATTGCAAACAAAGCCTGTGAATTAGCCCCAGCAATAGATGGGCCCTAAGGAGAGAAGTATGAGCATACATGATATATACCCAATAATGCAGCCTTCACTGAAAATGTACTTGTTTGCCGCACAGCAAGCTGTACGCTAATGAGCTCCAAGCCATGCGATGAGTGGTCTTGCAGCTCCTAGCGGTTCTGGTTCTCCATGCAGTCCTCTCTGGATTGTCTATCATTAGGCAAGGGGAGGGCCCGGACCAGTGTGAGCTGTAAGACCACCCACCAGACACTTTGTAGCTCATTAACATAGCTCGAGGAGTGGCAAACAAGTAATTTCTAGGTGAAGGCTATATTATCATCATCAAGGTATTCTGTCCTTTGTCTATTGTTGGGGCTGATTTACAGGCTTCATATGCAACGATAGACTTCCTTTAAAGTGCTATACTATCGCAATATTGATTAGATACGCCATTAAAAAGGTTAGCCCATTAATATTTATCACATATTTTTTTGTCTAGGGCACTGATGGAGATAGACTACAGCTGTAGTGCGAATACATGACCACCACTTCATTCAAAAAGGAGACTCAGGACCCCCCCCCCCCCCCCCCCGTTCTTGTGATCAGCGGTCAAGTAGTGATCATATATGTATTGTCTATCCTGTGGATAGGCTATGAATGTTGTTCATAGGCTAACCTTTTTATTGTCAATTACACGCACTGGACCACCCACTGGAATAGCCCTTCAACGAACCAAATAGTAATCCACCTGCTTCAAAAACACTCAACCATGTACGGTGCTGGAATTTCATAGAAACCTGGATGAGACTGTTTTTTCACATAAAAAATACATATAAAAGATGGCTGCTAATTATTTTAATTCACTCCTTATATTCATGAAGAATAAGAGGATTCTTCAATCTAAAATATTGAAGTGATGCGTAAAAAGAGGACCAGTCATGGAATAAAATCAGCGGAGTTGGCTACAAGGTCCTGCTGACCCCATCCCAATTCCCCTCCACTTGCCCAGAGGGACTCTTCTTTGGTCCTGGTACTGACATAGTCAGTATGCTAAGTGGGTGGTCCACAGCACTCACTCTCAATGGGTGACATCAGACTATCAATTAAGTCCAACACTGCCCATTGAGAGTGAGTGGTGGAGATGGCCCACCTTACACAATAGAGGCAAGGAGACTAACTTAAGAGCCCCTGGACGAAGCTAAGGGCGAAAAGTGCGCGTCGGGGCGCAGGGATTTTCAGATCCTCGGTCACGTAGTAAGACTTTACTATATACATGACATGAGATCGTTTGCGCCTATTGTAGGTTCATATAAGCCTGGTTTTCTTTGGAAACTTCTTATGCGTGTGACCTGAGGGGATGGATTTCCCTTGTATTGATGCTGCATTTGCTTTATGTTCTGTTTTTTTAAATGCTTTTATTATTATACTTGTGGCCTCATGTGGTGCAGAGTGTTAAGGCAGCAGTATGCAGTCCTAAACTTTCTCTCACTACCTGAAGGTTGCAGGCTCAAGGTTGACTCAGTCAGGTAATTTTTATTTTTTATTTATTACCAAGCTGAGTACTCATTTTACCAACCTCGGAAGGATGGAAAAAACTTTCAAGGTCGGTAAAATGAGTACCAAGCTCCCGGGAGAGGGGGGGGGGGGGGGTAACTTAATGGACTACAGTATGAAAAAGAAAAAAAAAAAATGGCGAGCTGAGTCAGCAGGGCCCGGCGGATGCCGAGTCACACAGCCAAGTCCGCCGATTTTATCCGGGGATGGGTCCCACTTTAAGTCCATATGGGCCCCTGCCCCCTCTCAAGCTCTGTGATACATCCAGGACCCCTATATGTAAAGCAGTTTTAACCATTTTTGCCCTTTACGACACTATACATTGAGAGGCAATCAATACTGCTGTTCAATTTAACATTACACCGAGGGGTTAAAACTAAATATGTTCTTCTAATCAAAACAGCAAAATCAGTAAGACCGATCTCTCTAAACCTGCATCTTGATTTTGTGGTACGGTAATTCTTCGGTTTCCCTCCATTCATATAAATTTTTTTATATTTAGGCTATCATATCGGACTGGCCAAGATACAGCAAACTGTGACACGTGTAGGAACAGCGCATGTATCATCTACAGGTAAAGTGTCATTCTGATTTGGCATGCATGTTCATTCTGAATAATATGTAGTAATGCCATATATATTACAGGAACCGTGTACATGCTTAAACGGAGAGCAGAAGCCAAGGATCTATTTTTGCAAATACCCCCCATATCCTGTGTGTCCCATTTGCTAAATTCCCCCGCTGCTCAAGCTGTGCCCAACAGTATGCCCTCAGGTTTTATTTTCAGACAGTCTGAACTTTGAAGAGTAGCCATAAAAGCCGTAGGAAACTATTGGTTGGATGAAATTGCATATCCCAGAGTTACAATGACTGCTTAGACATTTCCACACTAGCTGACCCCACAGAGAATTAGGAAGCCCACAGCCAGAAGTTGCTCAGCTTATTGATAGGAGCTCAGACTTTTTTTATACGGAGTGCAAATCCATTGCTTTCCATCAGAGAACTTCGATATTGATGGCCTATTATAAGGATAGGTCATCAATATCAGATTTCTGGGGGTCAACTGCCAGAAACCACATTGGTCAAATGGTTGAAGAAGCCATGGACTTTGGGTGAGTTGCAGCCTCTTCCTCAGCCTGTGAGCCCATAGGAGGCATCGCTCCAAAGTGCGATAGTAGGCATCGCTCCAAAGTGCGATAGGAGGCATCGCTCCAAAGTGCGATAGGAGGCATCGCTCCAAAGTGCGATAGGAGGCATCGCTCCAAAGTGCGATAGGAGGCATCGCTCCAAAGTGCGATAGGAGGCATCGCTCCAAAGTGCGATAGGAGGCATCGCTCCAAAGTGCGATAGGAGGCATCGCTCCAAAGTGCGATAGGAGGCATCGCTCCAAAGTGCGATAGGAGGCATCGCTCCAAAGAGTGATAGGAGGCATCGCTCCAAAGAGTGATAGGAGGCATCGCTCCAAAGTGTGATAGGAGGCATCGCTCCAAAGTGTGATAGGAGGCATCGCTCCAAAGTGTGATAGGAGGCATCGCTCCAAAGTGTGATAGGAGGCATCGCTCCAAAGTGTGATAGGAGGCATCGCTCCAAAGTGTGATAGGAGGCATCGCTCCAAAGTGTGATAGGAGGCATCGCTCCAAAGTGTGATAGGAGGCATCGATCCGATTGATTTCAACGAGACTGAAGCTGGCTATTACACTTCAGGGCCTGACCACCGATGACTATGCCTGGCCTGCAGTAGTGACAGTGGGCCGAACAATGAGATGATCAGCGGGCTTCCCAAGTGGTGGGCCTATACTCATGATAGGCAATCAATAGTAAAACTTTCAGAATACCCTTTTAATATCCAAGGGGAAAATTATCCTCTCAATAGTCGCTCAGAATACTTTCTAAAGTGTAGGAATGACCGTTTGTGAGCTTTTACACGGAGCGTCTGTTACTTGGTCAATTTAGTGGCTGCGGAAGCACACATCTTCCTGCCAAAGTATTGGCTAGTTGTTGAAAAACAAACCATTGCCCGTTTACACACCAGATGATAATCAAAATCAACCAGTGACTATTTTTAGGTGAGCTGAAATTAAGCAAAGCGACTAGTAAACAAATTCTCGCTTGGCAACCGGTTGTGGCCATGCTTACATAGAACTGGTCGCTTACATTCGCTCTAACGAGAGATTGTGATGATAGTTGTACTGCACAAAGTCAACCAAAGCCTCAGAAAAAAACCTTCAAAAAATAAAATTCTGGCCTCAACACACATTACTAGATATTAAAGGGTGTTTCCAGCTATAAATAACTGATGGCCTACCTTCATGATCGGCTAGGGTTTGCCCTCCAGAACCCCCGCCAAATCGGTTATTCGCCGGGCTAATGCTTTTTCTGGACCAAGCTGATTTCTACAGGAAGCAGTCAGCTCCGTTCTCACTGCAATGGCCAGGCTTGGTATTACAAGCCAAGTTCCCACTGAAATGAATGGGAACTTTGCCTGTAATAGCCAGCCTGGCCATTGCAGTGGGAATGGAGCTATCTGCTTCCTGCAGATATCAGCTCAGTGCAGGAGCATAATGGTCTGGCGATTAACTGATCAGTTGAGATGCTGCGTGGAGAACCCCAAACTATTGAGAGCCCTTCCTTATGGAAGGCTATCAGTATTCTACAAGTGGGCAACTAATTTAATATGGAAATCAATTAGGTCAATTTTAGCTGTATAAAGTCATATGTAGCAAGCGGGCAGCCATAATGTTATAACATGAATCTCCTACAGAGATACAAGTTGCCTGAAAGGCTTAGTACAAAAGTTTTTGTTCTATTTTTGCAGCTTTGTGGGATTTTCTTTTTGGAAAGTGTGAGTAAAGGAAAATGTAAGACTTTGAAAACTCCTCATTAGACTTCAAAAATCCATTTCGTCCTGTAAATTCCAGAAAAACGTTGGACTGCTGTCCAAAGATTGAACGGACCCCATTATAGTCAATGAGGGTCTGCTCAGAGTTTTTCGGTTCCATCATAAGAGGATGCAGTTTTCCTGTTCCTCAAATGGAGCAGGAAGACAGAACTCCCTCAGGCCGATGTGAACGAGCCCTTCTATAGGCAGCTATTACATTATCAGCGCTTTAAGGAATGGCTCGCTCTTCAATTCCCTCAACGTAGAGCGGACATTAGTGATGCATCTCATGCGAACCAAGCATCGCAAAATGACGGTAAGAGGTTAAAGCCAAGCAGAAAAGCGCCAAGACCCGTTACCTTGAATTACAAAGAACATCATGTCATCCGGTATTTGCTTTTGAAAGGGAAATGAAGAAACATGGATTATTCTGAGAGGGAATGTCTCCATACAAGTAGGGATTTCAGATTACTGTCATCAGACACAATCATGTGCCCTGAGATTTAAATATGTGGCACAGCCTGACTGCCAACAAGTAAAGACCCATCTGTTATGTAACAGCTGAATGAAGAAGAAAAGCATATACATTAACATATTTCTGGCACCGCTACTTAAAATTGGTTTATTTTTTAATGTTATCAAGTCTGTTAATTAGAATAAATGTGCAAACAAACAAACAGAGCGGATTTATTACCAGTAGGATATAAATATAATGGCAGTCCGGGGCGCCAGGCATACATCTCACGGCCACGTATAGTCACGGCTTTTGTACCCTTTGTATTAGGAGGATAAATAAAGAGGGATTTACTGTGGAAGATAAATATTGTCCCAAATCCCGTTAGCAGATGTATACGAGTCCACCCTGACCTTAATATTGCTGAGGACTCCAATCTCTAATGATACATTCCATCGCCGACCCTGGATGTTACCCGCATACATTTATTTTCGGCCTTATTTAACCATGGGAGACAGATGACCAGCAGATGGCATCCAACGTAGGCATTTGTGTTATTTCATCTTGTGCCACGCGCATCTCGGGATAAGTCGCGTTAAGGAAGGGCCCATCTGTAGTTCTGAAGTCCGGATAATTCTTAGTTGGAAGCTATAGCATTAACTACTGTTCTAATACTAATCTTGAGATTAGAGATATTTAAAGGGGTTGTCTCATTATAACAATCCCTGCCCGTATGCCCTTGGGACCCCCTCCTCTCCCCCGCTCCGAGAGTCAGAATAGAGCTTTAGATAGTGCTGTAAATGAAGCTAAGAGACCAAACTCCCTGACCAAGGATCAGTTCCTGTGGCTGGTAGAGGCCTCGGGTTAATTAAACGCCGTTTCTACATTGCCTGCTATAAACAGCCTGAGGAAGATGCCCCTCTGGCACCGAAACACGTTACCATTAAAGGATTTCCCTTTCCATAGTCTTGTCTTCGCTCTCCTGTCTCAGCATGCCATGATCCCCTCTTATTCTGCTACTTATCTTTTGCATTGGGTAGACTGTGGTACTCAAAAATCCATTTTAAAAGGGGTTTTGTCATAAAAAAAAAAAAAAAAAATTATCTAAACTTACCTATTCCTTCCCGGTCTGTCTCCTTATCACATCTTCTCCTGGTTAAGCTTCTCCAGTGCCCGAGATCAGCTCACTGCAGGCTGGGCCCAGCTTGTTATGAAGGCTGCTTTATCACAAACTCCTTCCTGCTGGGTCAGTGAAGGTCACATCCCTGTGCTGTAGCTTCACTGCCTAGGAAGGAATTGTAATCTATTTCAGAGATAGCTCGCATGAGCAATCTCTGAAGAAGATAGGCAGTCCTCCTGCTGGCCTGTGAGCAAGGTACATTGGCAGACTGCCAACCTAATGTACTAACCTCACAGGAAGGAGCAGAATCAGGCAGCTGGAGGTGAAGTGAGCCCCCGGACTGCAGGAGACTGGAGAAGATAAGGGAGGTGAAGATCTGGTAAGTAGACTGATGGGGGAGGAGTAGATAAGTAGAGCATTTTTCTTTTGTAGTTACAGAACCCCTTTAAGGTTTCTAGTTTTCCAAAGGGGGGGGGGGATGGTGTCTAAAGGAGTTTCTTCCTGGTCTCCCTGTCGCGTAGACGACTTCTGGCACATCCACAAACCTTTGGAGCCGTGTCACCCCCAGGTCTCCAATTCTTTTTACTCTAATCCTCGTGTGGCGCAGTGTGTTCGGGCAGCAGAAATGCAGTCCTGAAGGTTGTGAGTTCAATACACTAATTACCTAAAATCGCTGTGGAATAAGTTGCTGCTATACAAATAGGATTAATTTTTATTTCTTTATAATCCAGCCGAACTGACGAAGACACCCGACTCCCAAAAACCCTTTTCACTTGCTGTTTTTTTATGTTGTCCAAGTAAAAACAAAAAAAGGGCTTTCATTACCGTATCCATGACTTTCCGCTTTCACCAAGCTTAGAGTGTTGCGCCTATATCGACAGCTTTTTATCTCTTTCTCCTCGTCACATTCACGCCCGCCCCGTCTGGCAGGCAGCAGCTCTACCATTTCAGACACTTACAATTCCAGAACCTTGATTGGTTCATCCCTTCCACTTTCCACTGGGTTATGCTCCACCCTCAATTTTTTTTCTCCATCTTTGCTATAAACAGCATGTGACCACTGAAGCTTATTATTGGCTGAGCAGTACACACATACAACAAACAGCATGTAATGACCGGGGCTCCTACACTAGTCTATTCAGGACTGTTTTTTAAAAAAAACACACACACACCGCATGACCTGTTTTTTTTTCTGTTTTTGCCTTTGTATTGCTATTCTTTTCTATTTGGCCAATATCGATCATCGCCCAGTAGAAAATCTATGTATATAAAAGGTGTAAGCCCTGACAGACTGGCCACTAATTTTCTAACTTCCCGATGTCGTACAAACTTGAAATTAGGCACGAGCATTCTTTAGGCCCTAACTAGAAAAAGTAAAAGGGTTGCAGCTTCAATATTCAATTCTATGCGTTAAAAACTGTGAAAATCCGCAATACATGGTATACTTCCTTTCTCAGAAACCGTAAAACCTAGGGAAATGAACTGTACACGGAGGGGAATCTACCTCACCTCTGTGTGTATATATATATTGAGGTTTTGGGTTTCTATATTTCCCCTTCTATGATGTATTTAGATTAGTGTAGGCTCATGTATCTTGGCCAAAATCCAACCAATGCCTTGTATTTATTATCTATCATTCACATGCAGTGTGGCTTTAAGACTCCAGGGGGGCAGCACGAATGTGGTTCACTGATGGAAGTGCAGGGCAACCCGCTGAATTATTATGGCATCATTAATAGGTTGCTGGTCTGCTTGGTGAACTACATGTATCAGAATGGTCTGCCACTTTGTATCCACTCTGTATGGGAGTATACACCAAGCAGCCACCCTCATTATCAAGAGGCAGTGTGAGTGGCTGTCTCATCATTGTCCTGCACAGGTGCAATTAGCTCCCTCATTAGGTAGTCAGCTACCTGTATGGGTAGAGGATGCATCTATATGCACTCCTTAGTAAGTAATGGCCGTTTTCTGTGATTGTTTTTATGTTTCTATATTTCCCCTTCGGTGGTGTGTATATACTGGAGGAGAATCTAGCTCACCTCTGTGTGTATATACTGGAGGAGAATCTAGCTCACCTCTGTGTGTATATACTGGAGGAGAATCTAGCTCACCTCTGTGTGTATATAGTGGAGGAGAATCTAGCTCACCACTGTGTGTATATACACTGGAGGAGAATCTAGCTCACCTCTGTGTGTATATACTGGAGGAGAATCTAGCTCACCTCTGTGTGTATATAGTGGAGGAGAATCTAGCTCACCTCTGTGTGTATATAGTGGAGGAGAATCTAGCTCACCACTGTGTGTATATACACTGGAGGAGAATCTAGCTCACCTCTGTGTGTATAATACTGGAGGAGAATCTAGCTCACCTCTGTGTGTATAATACTGGAGGAGAATCTAGCTCACCTCTGTGTGTATAATACTGGAGGAGAATCTAGCTCACCTCTGTGTGTATAATACTGGAGGAGAATCTAGCTCACCTCTGTGTGTATAATACTGGAGGAGAATCTAGCTCACCTCTGTGTGTATAATACTGGAGGAGAATCTAGCTCACCTCTGTGTGTATAATACTGGAGGAGAATCTAGCTCACCTCTGTGTGTATATACTGGAGGAGAATCTAGCTCACCTCTGTGTGTATATACTGGAGAATCTAGCTCACCTCTGTGTGTATATATACTGAGGAGAATATAACTGACCTCTGTGTTTATACTAAAAGGCTGTAAAGTTCATAAGGAAGCGGCCATGGACTGCATGGATGGAGCATGCCTTTAAGACTGTGAAGGGGCTGCAACCTCCAGTCTGGGGTTAAATTTGAATAAAAAGGGGAGCTACTTTTTTGGGTAAAAAGTGAGAGAGTGGGAGCGGTGGCACATTCTGCAGAGGGATATCGGTACATGCAGTCTGAGGAGAATCCAACACTCCTCTATTTGTATACATATTTTATTCCTCGGTTTCTCTGAAGGGACCATGACTCCATAAAATTTTTCGGGCTAACAGGTAAACACCTGGACCAAATTAACTTGGGTATATCAGCTAGTAATATATATGGCCAATACATATTGAATACTGATAACATACATCCGTAATGTCATCTGTACAAATCCGTAATATGGATCCGTTTTACGGACATGTTAATATACGCTCATCTGAAACCAGTTTACAGCGTAGACTGCGCCTTCTATTCAGTTACATCTTCTCCTTAATGGATATTCTCATTTAATGTTGCTAGTAGACTCAAATTAGGCTGAACACATTTAGCTGCAATCCCGAAAGTTCATTAGGACAGAATCAGATTGCGTTGACTACGTTGAGAATGCAGGTCAACGCAGAAAAAGAGAAGCCATATGAAGAGATTTTGTTTTCCGCCTTTTCCACCATATGCGTCCAAATATGTTTGACTAGAACATTTAAATATAGGATGGTGTCTACTTTTCAAGTTTTGTCTTTTATCAGAAAGTTTAGAATTGGCAAGCAGAGCTCTGGGCTTTTGATCTTACATTTAAGGGAAAGATCAGTACCATGTGCAGCAATTATCGGGTATTAAATGTCAAAAAAAGCGTGTTTTCAACGCGACTTCCGAGGCTTTCTAAAACCCGCATTAAAAGTGTTAGAGAACTAAATAGTGCCGTGAGCTTAAAGGAAAGAAGAAGCATCAAGAGAATCCCTACCTTATGATGCTTAATATTTTATTGAATTAAACTCTATAATTTAGAGATACAGAAGACAAATATTTTTGGAAGCTACCGTATCTGTGACTTACATAGACTACTAAAAAGTACATACGCTTTGAATTTTAATGTTAAAAAAACATTGAAGAAAAAAAATAATGTATATTATATAATACATATAGAAAATTCTACATTATACACGGCTCAAAAACGTTTAGGAAAAAACTTAAAATCACACTTTTGGATCCTGATGACCTCCATAGTCTTCAGACTTTTTCACATCTGTCACATTCTCATGGTTAGCCTGCTCTCATCTGTGAATGGAACGGGGGCCAATGGTGGACCTGCCAATCAAGTTGCACGATGCTGGGCTGTGAGCATTACAGGATTTTGTGCCCTCCTGTAGGAGGAGCCTTTCCACAAGATGGGAACCCTGGTGTTTTACTTACACCAATCAGACGCTGATGTACTACAATGGCCTGTTCTTTGAAGGCATCTTTTGTCCGCTGGCGTCATGTGGATGAGCCTCTGTTTATCCTAGGTTGTTACTTAAGCCCCAGCAGTTAAGCCCTCAAAGTTTTTCTCATTAGGTACCAGATTATGACCCTAAAAGCAATAGTTTTTTACAAGGGCACCAAACGGCACTCACTAGAATGTGTGCAAACACGAAGGGTATGAGCATGTAATAATACCTTTTTTCCCCCAATTTTCAGTTTTTGTTCCCCACTTTAAAAAAAAAAAAAAAACATAACTCTTATTTATCCATCAAGAAAAACTTTAAAAAAATCTAAGTGGAATGAAAAAAAAAAAAGCTCAAGTCTGCCATCTTTGGTGGTATGGGGATGGGGTCTTGATTCTATGGTGAACACAATGCAGCAAAAAGGACACGCTAACTTTATTCTAATAGTACGATTAGTAAAATGACAAATTTATATAGCTTTTTTTTTTTTTGCTGCACTACTTTTAAAAAAACATAAAATATCTTTGGAAAAAAATAGTTATTTTTTACCACCATAACTTTTTTTGTCAACATAGTTGTGTGAGGGCTCATTTTTTGTGGGACTCCTGTAGTTTCTATTGGTGCCATTTTGGAGCACATATCACTTTTTGATTATTTTTTACTGAATTTTTTCTTCGAGATGGGGTGACCAACAAAGCACAATTCTGGCGTGCATTTTTCCTTTTTTTTTCTGACACAGTTCACTGTTTGGGGAAAATAATATGTTACTTTGATAGATCAGAGTTTTTACATTTTTTGCCTTAGTTCCCATAGGGTACATGAACTTGTGATGGTTTAATATCTCCTGCAGTATGAGGTTATACCACAGTATTACATAACACCGCAATCTGACAGGCAATCTATGAAGCCACACAACAGGCATGACTTCATATGCGTTCTGCAATGGCAGCCCTGGGGGCTTTAAGAAGGCTCCCGACTGCCATGACAACCGAACGGCACTCCGTGATCTCATCGCGGTGCGGCGTTCAGGACCCCCCCAACTCCAATCAGAGCTTTTAAATGCTACTGTAAGCATTGATGGCAGCAATTTGCGGCCATGCTAATCGGAGCTGTTGTAAGGTGAATGTCATCGGTAAGAAAAAGCAGTTACCGGCATTGTATGGAGCCGGATCAACCCCCGCTCCTCTCTGTACAAACCTTGAACTTCCATGATGTAACTGTACGTCATGGTGCGTTTTAAGGGGTCAAAGAAGCGCTCACTTTGACTTTGCTTTATTAAAAAAAATAAAATTGAAATATTTTTTTTTAGTCTACGGGCAGATCAATACCGCTGGCAAAAACAGCCCTAATAGCTACATTCTTCTAAAGTACACAAAAGATATATTTGTAGTCTTTACTTTTAGAGAAATGATGAGCGGAGGCTAAGCGAAAACAAAGCGGTTATGGAACAGATCGTTAGATTAAAATAAAGGATTTTACTGTAGATATTTTTCACATTTTAATTCTCTATTTAGACTTTGCAGTGTAGGGATTCTGTAAGAAATATTTTTTAAAAACGAAAGACCTGGTGGGAGAAGAATGTTTATTGGAGACTGTAAAATACGTTTTTAGGATATTGCAATAAGACTGTAGTCTGTCTTGTAGGACACGTCGCAAGCTCTTCATTTCAATAGGATCTATTCTTCACTTCAACCTCTGTGCACACTTAGGACAGGGGGATACACACAAACCACCCTTCCCACCCCACTTGCAATTGGTTCCCACCAGGCAGGCTCTTACTAGTTTAGCCTCATAGCGAAATACATTCAAGCCCTTTAACAGACCTCCCATCCATTCCAGATTCAGCGGGACAGTCCCGGTTTTGGGATGCTGTTCCACAGTCCTGGGTGGAAGGAGGCACGTCTTGCACCCTCCCTCCCTTCATCAGTGCAGTTACAGAGACACAGTGGATGAAGGACCATCACAGTCACATGACCATCACTGGTCCTTCTAATTCGTGGCAGTCTGCAATGGAGGCAAGAGCAGGTCCCTCTCCACCTCAAGCATCACAGATAGGGAAGTGAAGGGGGATAATTAGGGGATAAAATGCTGGTAAAGTGGGGAATTGTAGTTTACCATTATTTTGTGAGATAAGGCAGGTGGCACTTCCGTACAGCAGATGCAAAAAAGAGGACAAAACACGGCAGCGCGTCCTGGACTGATCGCGTATCTCCTGACCCAAAAGCAAAGCATCGTACGTTGCTATGATGCTTGGAGTTCAGGTCAGGAGACCCACAGTCAGTCTGGGACGCACTTCCGTATTATGGACACAAAATGAAGGACAAAATATGGCAGTTTGTCACTGATGTCAGGCTAAGACGGCACTGCCCAGCTGGCTGCATGTGGCCAAGCCACACCATCTACAGCAGGGGTCCCCAACTCCAGTCCTGGAGACCACCAACAGGTCATGTTTTCAGGATAGCCTATGGTAAGAACACCTGTGGCAATGTCTGAGGCACCAACAATAATTACATCACCTGTGCAACACTGAGGAGATCCTGAAAACATGACCTGTTGGCCGTCCCTGAGGACTGGAGTTGGGGAACACTGATCTACAGCAACCAATGGCTACGTGATTACTGGCTGCTGTGGAAAACTTTAGGATGAGTTGTAGTTTCCATCGGTACCATTTGACATTTTGATCACATTTTATTTTGCTTTTTGGCATCCAGATGACGGAAAAATAGCAATTCGGGCTTTTTTTTTTACAGCATGCACCGTGCTGTATAAATAACATGTTCACTTCATTCATATGGTCAATACGATTACGGCAATACCAAATTTATATATTTTTTTTGCACAATAAAAAAAAAACACATTAAAGGGGTTGTCCCGCGCCGAAACAGGTTTTTTTTTTTTCAATAGCCCCCCCCCCGTTCGGCGCGAGACAAACCCGATGCAGGGGTTAAAAAAGAAAACCGGATAGTGCTTACCTGAATCCCCGCGCTCCGGTGACTTTTTACTTACCTGGTGAAGATGGCCGCCGGGATCTTCACCCTCGGTGGACCGCAGCCTCCTGATTGGCTGGAATCGGCATGTGACGGGGCGGAGCTACGAGGAGCCGCTCTCCGTCACGAGCGGCCCCATTCAGAAAAGAAGAAGACCGGACTGCGCAAGCGCGTCTAATCCGGCGATTAGACGCTGAAATTAGACGGCACCATGGAGACGAGGACGCTAGCAACGGAACAGGTAAGTGAATAACTTCTGTATGGCTCATAATTAATGCACGATGTACATTACAAAGTGCATTAATATGGCCATACAGAAGTGTATACCCCACTTGCTTTCGCGGGACAACCCCTTTAAAACCCATATCATTTATATTTTTCCACCAACCGAGCGGTGTGAGGACTTGTGTACTGCAGGACGAGTTGTAGTTTTCACTGGTACTATTTTATACTTCATGTGACTTTCTGATCACTTTTTATTGCGTGTTTTTGGGCGGTGGATGAATAGCAATTCTTGCTTCTCTTTTTTTGTTACACCATTCACCGAGTGATATAACAGACATAATGGGGCAGTACTTACTAATACGGTCTAAGACTTAGACAGCGAGAACAGACTAGTCCGTCTTAAAATGTGCCAGTTGATCACTGAATGACAAATCTGTAGGACAGTTTTATTGTGTAGCTTGCTCCAGAAAACTTGTATTTTGAATAGTAAATAAACCCCAAACTCTGTATAGTGCAGATCTTTGTGAACGTGGCAAAACCGAATATGTGTATTTTATTTATTTTGTTATTAAAAAACAAGTTTGATAGGTGTTTTTTTTTTTTAATTTAAAAACATTTGCCTTCTTTTTTTGCCCCTCAAGGGGACTTGAAGATGCGATAATTCGAATGCAAGTTTACAACACTGCACTACTTATGCAACCATACTAGATTTGATCACTATTACTTTGAGGGGGTCACTGAAGAGCAGTATTATGGATACGGAGGGTATTGCCTGCAAGTGGACCCCTATAGTTGTACCTATTTTCTTTGCTCAAAACTTGGGAGGTATGCTTTAATTGCCCAATAAAGCACCTTGTTAAAAGGGTTTGTCCAACTTCAAGCTGTTTTGCTGTAGGAAGTGGAGAGTTGCACACATTGCGCTGTGGCCTCTGTTGTTACTGCAGGCTCAGTCCTATTGAAAAGTGAATAGGACTTAACCGACAGTACCGATCCTGGCCACTGTGCAATGTATTGGAGCTGTCTGCTTTCTGCAGCAAAACAACCAGAAGTGGGACAACCTTTTTGAATGGTGTTAAGGAGGTTTCTGGAAGTATTGATAGGCTATCCTTAGTATTCAGATTGGTGGGTTCTGGTTCCTAGCAGCCCCACCGATTAGATTCTTGAAAGAGCAGCTGCACCGGGTTGAGCAGTGTGGCCTCATAATTGCACACTAAGTGCAACTCCATACATTTTGTAGCAGCAGCGCCTGATATTTCAGCTCATTTGCATCATCAGGGGATGGGGGTTGGAGCCAGAAGTGTAAGAGAAGGCATCACTTCCACTAATTTCAATGGGAGTGAAGCCCATCTATTATACTTCCTGCTCCAACCCCAATGCACTAATAGGGAGTCAGAGATTGTCAAGGATCCCCCGCTGATGAACTATCCTGAGGACAGGTCATCAATAATAAAAATGTTCGGAAAACCTGTTTATAGATTAATTACATGAATCCCGTTTCCTTACGTTTAGCTCTCACCATCGAAAGACATTTTATACGTTTGCTGATTTAAATTGTATTTTTTGTTTTACTTAATGTCATCTCTTCAACATTTCAGTGTGGAACTGGATTTTAAGCAGCAAGAAGACAAACTACAACCAGTTTTAAAGAAACTCCATCCCATTGAGGAAACTCAGGTTGCACCTTTGCCTTATCCTGCAGAGAGTTACACATCAACTCCCAAGCAAAAATCCAAAACAGAATCGAAGAAGCATGGAAGATGGAAACTCTGGTTCCTCTAGCTAAAGCTGCTGAAACATGAGCCTCTGGCCTTCATAGGCATATCTAAGAAAACACTATAGTCCATTAACAAAAGGGGGAATCTTGTTAACGAGCGGTTATCAAGAAGCATATGTTTGGTCAGTATGCAGATATCTACTGTGTGTACCAAAAAGGCCTTTATACTTGCAACTCACTTGCAGGAGCAAGGTATAAAAAAAAACAAAAAACATAAAAAACAACACCATGCCAACTTTTACTAGCAGTTCACTATGCGGGATGTAAAACCTGGATTAAAAAATTTGTATTGCCAAATGTGAAGAAAAGAAATGGAAAATGTGAAATTTTGGTTTTTTTTTTTTTTTTCCCTTATCTTGGTAAAGCCTAAAAAAAAAAAAACTAAAACAAAACAAAAAAAAACAATGGCTATAATTTGGTATTTTAAGCAGTTAAAAGGAAAAGGTTTTATAGCCTTACAGAAAAAAAATGAGGGTGGCGGGGGGGTGGGGGGATCTTTCATCTAACATGTTATCGCAAAATACAAGCAGGGGGATGAGTGCGGTTTTCAGCACATCAAAAATCCGGAGAAAGCACAAATTTTCAAATGGTCAGCGACCAATGAAAATCTCAAAAGATGTGACTAATTATTAGTTATGCCTTCCCATGCGGCAGAATATTCCCCGCCAAGTCATTTTCACGCTCACTTTAATATTTCAGAAAAAAAAGACATTTAAAATGCTCATGTTAGAGCAGCCAGGCATATCCCAAAGTCAGAACATGCCTTTAATCTCATTGTTCGTTGACAGGGTCAAGGATATGGGACGCTATGTTTTCTTAGACCTAATTTCTAATGTTTTCTTACCCAAAAAAAACATAAAAATATTGAAAAGAAAATGAATTAAAAAAAAGACAAAAAAAAAAGGAAAATCTAATAAAAAAAAAAAAAAAACAGCAACAATACAGTTCTGGCTAAGGTTTCATTACTAATGTTGGAGTACGGTTTGGTCTCAAGCTTACAAATGTTTTCTAAGTATTAAATGCCATATCATTGTAAGAGAAGCCAAGACTTTTTTTTTTCCCTTAATTTGGCATTCTGCTTTGTTACAATAGGTCATAGCGATCTACAACTTTTTCAATAAAAAAACGGTATAATTTAGATAAGTGGAATTTACATTTATGATCCGATGTCTGTTTAAATCAAACTATTTAAAAAAAATGTGTATATTGATATTTTTTAGGTAATTTAAAAAAAAAATAGACCAATTAAGATTAATTTTAACTATTCAATGGAGGAAAAAGTAAATGAATGAAGGATTGTTTCACTAGTAGAGTATAATAATAGAGTTATTATATGCCCTTGAGGAGAGATGGAAAAAGAAAAAAAATATATATATTTAAAAAAAATTTTTTTTTTTTTTTTTTGCAATATACCTTATAGCTTAGATCTGTTTGAAAGTAAAGATTTTTTTTTTCTACAGCACTACCGGAGCAGAAGCTTCCCAGAAATGTAAAATAAAATTTATATATTGAAGAATTCTATATATTACAAAACGATTGATGCCGAAATCTACTTAACACAATACAATAAAGGCGCTGGTAGGTATCTGGACAATATTAACTTCACCTTTATAAAATAGAAGATCCGGTCCATTAAAAGGAACACTAAATATAAAAATAATGAAAAAAAAAAGTATTCCAGTAATTCCTATGATCACATGATTTCTAATGCTGCTATGAAAACTGAGAACAATAGGGACTATAGAACTGTAGATTATTCCCTCCTCCTCACAATCCTGCGTCTGGCTGTAATATAATGGGCTGCAGAAGGAGCCTCCCCCCATCGCTCTGACTGCAACAGGAAATGACAAAGAATAGAAACTCTGCCCTTTAGTAAAGGTCGATGGAAGAGGTAAGGAGGCAATCGTGTTCTCTGCAAGGTTTCTACAAGCCTGTCTCAGGGGCTTTCAAAAATCGTGTTAACTGGCAAAAACTTTCGTCAAGTTGAGTTGACTTATCATTTAAAGGGGCGTTTCCAGAATCATGTTTCATTACCTGCTAGGTGATAGAATGCTTTCCACTGATAAGAGTTTTGAAACCTTAACCAATGGAGGACCTATATCTCCCTCTCCATCTCTTTGCGGAGGAGCTTGAATAGAATATCAGCCAAGCATGTGCTGTGTCAACCCAATCATTGGCTCGGCACTATGCATGCTCAGCTGCCACTCCATGCAAGCTCCTCCTCACTATGGGGGAAGCAGTGAAGAGGAGAAGGAGAATACTGCACCGCCATTCTCGGAACACCACTATAGGTCCCCAACCCCATGGACAGAGTTTTATCACCCATCCTGTGGACCGGCAATACTTTACACCACTTGATATTGGGTTCTGTTCCCATTGGGGCTCAAAATGTTTTATTCACCTATGTATATATTTTTGGTATGTGGGAGGAAATTCACGCAAACACGGGGAGAACATATAAACTCCATGCAGATGTTGTCCTTGGTGGGATTTGAACCCAGGACCCCAGAAACATGATTTAAGAAATACTCCTCTAATTTTTATGTTTAGAGTTCCTTTAAAAAGCGTAGAGATGACTATAATGGTTTTTGATTACTACATAAATCCTAGAGTCAGCAGTGGTTTAGATTTTTACAGTTTTGACAACTATGGAGATATTTGGACTACAGATTTGCCATTCTGGATTTGATAGCTAGCGATACACACCGCACGTATTTTATTTTCTGCGTGAACGTTCATACAATAACGATGATTAAATGTAACGCGTAGAACGGAAGTTCAATCATTTAAGGCCAAGAAAGAAAAAAAATGCATGGACCGCCAATTCTCATCTTTCCAAAAAGTTTTTGATTTTTGTCATTGGGTCAGGAAACGAAACTTTACTTTCTATCACTATGTGATAATTTGAAGCAAGTGTTAAGGATTGTACATTTTTTTTCATTAATCCTGTACAATATATGTATTCATGCCCCGCTCAAATTTATGCTTTACCATGAATAATACTTGTCAGACTCGCTTAATAGGGCTACAAAAAAAATGTACATAAAAGAAAAATATCAAATTATTTTTGTGTATAGAAGTCTATGTAAAAGGAATAGTAGTAATGTGCCAAGAAGGAAGTGCAATTGTTTTATCTGCTGGGCGGGGGAAGAAAGATTATTGTATTTTTTATTTATTTTTTATTATTTTAATTAAAAAGATACAAAATGTTTATATACCGCACAAGGAAAAATGTATTTTAAAACCCCCCGAATAAATTTTTGCCCACGTTATGATGAAGTTTAGAGAATTAGAACATTAAATGAAACGCTTGTTATTTATTAGAAAAGCTGATTTTTATTTTTTTTTCCCAGATTCGATTTTTATTACAGGAATGAAAGATGTTCACATAATTACTGTAATTCAACTACATTTCAGTAGACCTGGACAACGAAGGCTTTTTTTCACATTGTGCCTTTGGCTGCCGCACGGCATTGAGACGGTAACCTCGATGGAGCCAACTGTTGTGTTGAATAGTTGGTGGAGTGGATGATGGTATTCTATCCAACTAAAAAGACTGATAGGAACGGAAACCTTGTGAAACGGAGACCAAAATGGTCTCCGTCTCACACACTGAAGGCAATGGTTAAGTCCCGGTTTCCATGCCAATGCCATTTGCAGCATGTGAGATGGAAATCCGAAGATGGAGAGCGGGGTCACAGCCAGAAGCACAATGTGTAAGAAGTAGAGATGAGCGAGTATACTCGCTAAGGCACATTACTTGAGTGAGTAGTGCCTTAGCAGAGTATCTCCCCGCTCGTCTCTAAAGATTCGGGGGGCGGGGAGGAACGGAGGGGAGATCTCTCTCTCCCTCCCGCAACTCACCTGTCACCGGCCCCGAATCTTTAGAGACGAGCGGGGAGATACTCGGCTAAGGCACTACTCGCTCGAGTAATGTGCCTTAGCGAGTATACTCGCTCATCTTTAGTAAGAAGCCTAATTGTGACTTTGTTTCAATTTAGAAGTATGTAGAATATGCATATTTGAGTATATAAGGACATTGAAAGAGTAAAAGGAATCTGTCACCTGGTTTGTGTGCCCGTAGGCAGCATTAGTAGTGACAAACATCCCGATTCCAGCACCCTTCTTTTTTTCTTACAGCTGATTATCAGCAAATGTAAGCCAAGAGCTGGATCGGCCATCATTCATGTGTGAACGGAATGAGTTAAGATAACTTTCTGTGCCGCGTGACCACAATCCAGCTGAATGTTGCTGCATCTGTAGGTCGTGCGATGCTCCCGTTTGCATACTGCATTTTCCAGAGGAGCATTGCATGGTCTAGAAGTCTCTTTATGCTTACTCTGTGCTCGCCACAAGGATAAACAGGTCTCTGTCACTACTGTATGCTGCCGTCCCATCAAGCTTGGCACAGATTCCTTGTACATGGATTTACTTCATTGCTAGCTGCACAGGGTATTACATAGTTCAAGGTAGTAAAATCACAACTGTAAGCAATACTAGCCTAAAGATGAAAAAAAGATATAAAAAAATGTGTCACTAAAGCCGCACAAATCAGTTACTATTACGAAGGGGATTCATGCCAAGATACCATATTTGGAGAGGACACAAGAATGTGGAATATTTTAGACAAGGTGTACTTTAAAAATATATATTTAAAAAGAAAAAGTGTGCTGTTAAACAAAGCCGACCTCTATCCAACATAAACAAACACAACTTCTACCTGTGCAAATTAAAGCGACCCTCCAGTTTTGGGAGAAAGGGTGAAAGGAGGTATATGACCTATAGTAGTTCTTCACTCCTGCCTTTCTGATACTCCAGTTCTGGGCCCCGTTTTTGGCCATCCAAATGGCTGCAGCAATTTTTCAACTACCTTACTAATACTTACTGTGCATTGCTCTTTGATTGGCCAGTGCTGATCACGTGATCAGCGCTGGCCAAGCAGAGAGCATATATAGTGTACTGATGGTTTAACACTACCGATGCACGGTGGGAATCGGGTAGTCTAAAGATTCTGTTGGCCATTTTTGAATGATGAGAAAACAGGATCTGGAACCAGCAGATTGGAGGGACAGCAGAGAAAAACAACCGCAGGTAATATCCCCCCCCCCTCCACCTGTTCTGGCACAGACTTTTGTCCTGAAATCATAGTTTTGCTTTAAGTTTTGCTAGCTTTGTGTTTTGTTTCACAGAATAATTTTTTTTTTTTAATTACTTAATCTTAGGTCATTAAATCTGTATCTATATATTATTTAACCATACAGCGAGCGTCGCATGATGTTTGAGCGCTGGTTTCGGCACATATGCTGGGTAATTCTTCCTAGATATACAGCGATGTGCCCAGAAATTTTATTATCCCAAGTTAGGCCAAAAAAGTGTCCGTCAGGAATACATTATACATTTATAAGTGGGTTGAAAAAGAATGACCAGTATACAATTAATGCAATGGTAGAGGTATCCAAGTGTACAGGCATACAGATGTATATGCCGCATCTAGGGCTTACATTACACTCCAGCTAAATGTAACGCCCACACAGTGTGATCCTGGCCCGAGAGCTACTTCAACTTCTAAACTATTGAAAACCTATAATGAACTGTTGTCAACAATTGCTGAAAAGTATAAACTCTGAAAAGTTTTTTCTCTGTTTCAAATCTGTCTCAGTCAATAAGCAATAATTACACATACCAATTTTTCAATTCTTAAAGGGGTATTTCAGGACTGTTACCACTCAGATCCTTGCCAATCAGCTGATTCCTGAGGCCAGCATAGGAAGCAGAAAGGGTTTACTCTAGCGCAGCAGCCCAGATTGTGCTACGGTCAGCACTTTCTACTTCCTGCGCCGACCACAATGACAGGAGCTCCAAGAATTAGCCGATCGTCAGGGATCTAAGCGGCGGTCTTCGATAGAAAAAAGTATCCTGGAATACCCCTTTAATGGGAACGTATCACGGTGTGTATGCAGTCCTATCGGCAGGACATCATGTTATAGAGCAAGAGCAGCTGAGCAGATTGATCTATAGTTTTATGGGGAAAGATTCAGTACAACTTATTTTGTTCATTTACATCTCTGCTCATTCTGGGCTTAAGAGTCCAGTGGGCGGAGCTATCAGTGACTGACAGCTAGCTCTATGCAAGCTCATACAGGGAAAATTGTTGATTTCCGATAAGACCGCCCACTGGACTCCTAAGCCCAGAATGAGCAGGAATTCAAATCGATTAGTTATATTCCTTTTACACGAAAGCTACCTATCACTCTGTTCAGCTCCTCCTCCCCATAACCTACTGTCATTAGATTAGACTGCATTTTCATAAGGCTGACAGCGAAAATGATATACATTTATTTCATGAAAACATAAAAAGTTGGGTTAATTTAATGCAACACTGTCATGAGACAATGACTAGTGAAGAACAACTTACAAGATACACTAAAGACGGACTATTGAGCGTGCAGAGCCCTTTATTTCACCAGGTAGAACATCTCAAGCAAAGCTCTGTCAACCAGCCATACATAATAAATCTCCAAGGCTTGGGCTACATGACGACCAAAGATTGTAGTGCAGCCCCGCAACCTGACAATCTAATTGAAGTCAATGCGAGGTCGCGGTGTGACTTCCAAGCTGCGACAGCCCCGACTCAGTGACTGCAAGAAATCCAGATTTGCTGCTACCTGTGATTTGCATTAACTTTGAGTGGATTGCCAGGTCGAGGTCTTTCGTTGCACAACCCGTGTTGCAGCCAACGTTGCTGTGTGGTCCTAGCCGTAGGGTAAATTCACATGTGGCAGATGTGTTGCAGAAGACTAGGACTGCCCCCATATATCTGAATCCATGTATATGCTGCCATAACACCCTTTTTCAGCTGCAGTACTTTCTGCAATACATCTGCCTTGCGTGCATGTACCCTCTGGCCCCCATGGGAACCCCTCACACATTGCTTCTCTGTCGCAGAATTTCAGTTACAGCATTAATTTTAATAAAGCTCATTAATCCCAAACCAGATTCTAAGCATGCTGTGGATTCTCTAATTTTGCAAAGTTTTGCTGCGGGTTTTACCCATTCCAATGTAAATTATGGTATGAATATTCAAGCCGCTTCCACAACAAAGAAAATAGATTACAATGACCATGGATAAAATATAGCAATAGCCTTTATTTTGCGGTCACAAGAAAAGACCCCATAGATTTGACAGAAAACTAATGAGCCCGTAATATAGCGAGACCTCTATGCAAATTCAGTTTACGGACTATATATTCTTCTAGCATGTAAGATGCTGTGCCGAAAAGCCAAAACAGGGCACCACATTTTCATGGAGGCCTTGCAGGCTTTCAATGCCCTAAATGGGTTTTAGGTTTTGCACCCACTGAGCGACTCCATCTACTTACTTGTTTGAGAAGGGTCAGTCCTACTGATAGAATCCCTTTAAAAAAGGTGTTATCCTACTGCGCATAGGTGATAAATGGAAAAAGCCCTTTAAAAGTCGTTGCACAAAGAAACATACTTACCCGAATCCAGTGGCAGCTGTGCCGGAACCTCCATTTCCATCTCTGTTGAAAGGAATATTTGCATCTCAGCAAGTTATCCCCATCCTTTGGATAGGGGATAACGTGTTGATTGACGGGATAATGTGTTGATTGACGGAAGTCCAACCACTGGGACCCCCCACCCATCCAGAGAAATTGCACCTGGCAGCTTCCAAAAATTTGACATCGGTGGCCACTTAAGTGGCAGTGCCGAAGATTGCGGAGCACTGGATTGAAGTCTGCTATCTGCAGCCATCCTGTTAAAGAGAATGGCGCATTGGCATACATGGGGGCAAGAACATGCAGGACACCATTCCCGTGGATGGGTGGAGGTCCAAGCAGTCAGACCTACCAATTAGGAAGTTTTCCCTTAGGGGACAACTTGCTGAGATAGGAATCCCCTTGAAGACACCGAGTCACATAGAGTTCCCCCTCCCAAGTTTGGCTGTGTCACTGCAAGGGGATGACTCATTTCAACTTCCTTTCCTGTCTGTACAACAGCCATGAAGAAGGGGGCTGACTAAAGGTGCCTGGAAACTCTGAATTTGGTCAATGTGTACACAGAACCGCTAACAGGGCACTGAGCGAAAAATTGCTCACCTGGCAGAGTTGTTTGGTTTTTAACAGAACTAAAAACCAAACAACTATCAGGCCATGTAAACAGGAGCTGCTCAATGTGAATAGAGGCGAGTGGCCGGAACAACGCCAGCCCACTCTGCCTCCACTCACTTGAACGATTATCTCTACTGTGTAAATCACATTGCCTTTGAACTGCTGAAGGAGTCCTAAATGACTCTCAACGCTGTTGTAGGGTTAATGAAATGAGTCAACCAGCCAGCCCCCTTTATCGATCCCAAGAGTTGGGGAGGAAGCACTATGGAACTGGATTGGAAATGGAGGTGCCAACACTGCTGGACCTGGACTGGATTCCGGCAAGTACTTTTCTCTAGCCAACCTTGCTACGTAAAAAAAAAAAAAATGAATAGCTCTATGACAAAAGCAAGATTAAAAAATGAAAACAAAATGAATAAAACCCCAAACTTTGGAGCTTAGATGACTAAATATTGACTTACAATGAGCTCAGAATCGCGCCCCATGGATATCACCGTTCGGTTCACCGTTCTCAGAAGTTTTTCCATTATTATTTGAACGTGTCGTTGTGTTGGACCCTGTACAAGGAAGGAAATTGAAATAATGCGATATTTGTGTTCTGTTTTATGAAATGCTGAAATTAAATTTTTAAGATTATCTGGAAACAGCAGAGCTCATAGGCACACAATACTCGGTGGCGATAAATTGGACAAACCTGAACTCACGGAGCTTAAACAAGTCTTTACAATGTGCATTTGATTCTATTTTTCTAATCTTGTAATATATTTATGATCTGAACATGTTTTGACTTCAGTTATGAGCTTTAAATTGACTTTCTAAAACTGAAATAAATGGCAGTATCCTTTTGCATTGGCAATTTGTCTCCATTTCTCCATCCTGTGGCAACGCTATAACATGTAATGACACGACGTGCAAAATAAAAATGTATCAACGGAAGCTCAGCACACAGACAAAATATAGACTGGATCGATTGATATGTACTTGGATGGAACATAATAGTCGTACTTTTTTTTCCTGTGCCTTAAGGGGTCGTACCATGATTACAATTATCCCTTATCCAGAGGAGAGGGAATATCTTGCGGATCGGTGGGGGTCTAACCACTGAGCTGTCCACCAATCCCAACAGGGTCTTAAGCTCCCCTTGAAGTGTGTGCTTCCACTCCATTCACTTCAATAGGACTGCAGAAGAGAGCCAAGCACTTGAGCTCAGCTACAATCAGTGGTCTTATTGAAGTGAACAGAGTGGCAGTGCACACGTACGACCGCCGCCGACCCAACCACCGAACGACCGCCGCCGACCCAACCACCGAACGACCGCCGCCGACCCAACCACCGAACGACCGCCGCCGACCCAACCACCGAACGACCGCCGCCGACCCAACCACCGAACGACCGCCGCCGACCCAACCACCGAACGACCGCCGCCGACCCAACCACCGAACGACCGCCGCCGACCCAACCACCGAACGACCGCCGCCGACCCAATCACCGAACGACCGCCGCCGACCCAACCACCGAACGACCGCCGCCGACCCAACCACCGAACGACCGCCGCCGACCCAACCACCGAACGACCGCCGCCGACCCAACCACCGAACGACCGCCGCCGACCCAACCACCGAACGACCGCCGCCGACCCAACCACCGAACGACCGCCACCGACCCAACCACCGAACGACCGCCCCCGACCCAACCACCGAACGACCGCCCCCGACCCAACCACCGAACGACCGCCCCCGACCCAACCACCGAACGACCGCCACCGACCCAACCACCGAACGACCGCCACCGACCCAACCACCGAACGACCGCCACCGACCCAACCACCGAACGACCGCCACCGACCCAACCACCGTACGAGCGCCACCGACCCAACCACCGTACGAGCGCCACTGACCCAACCACCGTACGAGCACCACTGACCCAACCACCGTACGAGCACCACTGACCCAACCACCGTACGAGCACCACTGACCCACACTTTTGGAAGTGGCAAGGCTCTGTTCCTGAAATTGATGGGAGTCCCAGCAGTCTGTAACCCCACTGATCTGCAAGTTATCTTCTGCCTTGTAATAGCTTGCAATCATGGCACAACCCCTTTACAAAATATTGTCTTTCATAGTGTGTAAAAGGAAAAACATATCTGTTCCAGCTCTATAAAAAAGGAAATAAGGAATACGTTCAAATGACTCTTTCAGCTTTTAAACACAATTATCATTTTTAGATCCAGCATTCTGTGCGGATTAATTTTTTAATATAGCATCGCTACTGTCCGACTAGGCGTTACAGCGACCATTGAGTCCTGGACAAGAATGGGTGCACCGCTACCCGATGTACACTGTATTAGTATGCATCATTAGTACAAGACACTACATGCAATTCATGAGCGCAACACCAGCCAGACAGAGTCGTATGTAGTGTCTTAGACTACTGATGCATACTAATACAAAATTAGGGATAGTCAGTGAAGCGGGGCGGCCATCTTTGTTTCTCCAAGACTGGAGGCTCGCTTTAAGGAGAATATGTTGGCTCGCATTGGTTCATCGAGCGCTGCATTGATTGGTTCATCCAGCGCCGCTCAGCCAATCAGAGGGATCAGTTCCTGGAGGCAGGATTTATGAATCTTGCAACCAGGAAGTAATCTTCTGTGGGTGAACTGACAAGTGGGTGTTACCATTCTCCTTGTCAAAGCAGCGTTTCCCTACATAGCCATGCCAGAGCATCGGCAAGACTGTCAGCCGCATCGGAGGATTGCTACTTCCCTAAAAAAATAATGTGAGGCGTTTTTGACAAAACAGCAGGGAAATCGCACGTTCTCGAACGTGATATCGGGGTAAGTTTCGAGACCTGATATCGCACGCACCCATGTGAAGTTAGCCTTCTATTACTACGATTTTCCTAGATCACTATGCATTTCGATGTTAAAAAAGCATTGCCGTGCTGTATGTGCATTTTTTTTTGCGTCTGTGCTTTCACTAGTTAAAATGGTAAAACCCACATCACACTCAAATCACATGGCATGCGGGTGCGATTTTTTTTTCAAGGAACTAATGCGCAATTTTTGAAAAAGAATCATCTTAAAATATTACATGCTGTGGTTTTTTTCATCTCAGACTCTCGGCCCAAGAAAAAAAAACATGCTCATGTGAATTAACCCATTAACCCTTTCCAATCCACTGTCTGATGTCTAAAGACATTCTGATTGAAGGCTGTACAGCTCCGATGTTGGAAGATGTTCGGCAGGGTATTCTTACTGTAGATTACTGGCCGCTATGTTGTCGGGGGCCTCTCCAGCATGTCACATACCGCAGTATTGGCTCTAGCCAGTAGATGGCGCCATTGTATAATGGCAGAAAGAGAAAGTCCCCTAGGAAACACTGAATCCAAAATTGGATTGAAAAGGGTTAAAATGAATGGATTCTTTTCATATGAGAGTTCTGTCATTCTCCAAAATCGGACAGAACTCATTTGTAAAGACGGTTTGCGTGATACAACCATAGATAGTTAGAAAATTGCATTGGGCAACCGAGAAAGTGGAGCCGGAGCCAGTGGTTACAAGGACAAAGAAGAACAGAGGCAGGTGATATAGTTCCCCTGCGGTCCCAAGACCGAATTCTGTCTGGGACTGAAGGCTCACGTTAAGTCTTAACACCTACTGTAAATATATTGATTAAGATGCATTAAGGGTTCTGGAAGCAGATTGTGAATCTCAGTCCAACAAGATGTGTGGGTTTATAAAAGCGAGTGAACTTTTCCAATTACTAACCACATCTTTCCTGTAAAGCACCTCCAGGATGTTGCTGAGCAGTTGGCAACAAGCTTCAAGTTCCTCCTGCCTCTCCAAGTGATACTTCAGCTGATCCGTCATCATTGGGAGTAAGATTTCTCTGCACTCTGAAAACAAAGCAGATTGTTAAACCGAGGAGAACAGGATCGTCGGCAGTGATGAGACCGCCGTAACACAGACATCTCTCCCACTACTGAGAAATACTTAAGACGTCCTCCGAGAGCTTCTGTTGTGTAACCGGATAGCGGCATCTTCATTATTGCCAGTCACTTCTGCAGTCTACCTATGCTGCACGTTTTAACCTCATATCAGAGATGTACTTTTGTGACGGGTTTAGAAAACCCAATTTCAGATACACTTTCCGAGATCTCACTGTCAGGGCCTTAATCCATGAGCCGGAGTCTAGGAAAAAGCATCGCTCTTGCTTCAGAGAACTAAGCATGCCCATGCATTACATGGCCAGATCATGGGCTTTAATGAGAATGGTGTAATGCTGCACTGCCCCTGTGGTGGCGCTGTAGGGAAATTCAACACTTCAAGCCATGCTTTCCCGTAGATTACAGATGATCGCTAGTGGTCCCAAAAACTTACTGTCGAGAGTCCGTTTCAGCAAACAGGGGTTGTCCAAAATGGAGAACCCCCTTCTAACAGCTGGTCAGCTTGAGAAAAAAAAAGAAGTTTACATGACGGTTAGACTCTATTTAGCCGATTTTAAGACTTAGCAATAGACCTTATTACCCGATTCAAGCATCTTTTAGAAGATGCTGGGGGACAGTTCTAAAACATTTTACGTCAAAAATGTTCATTTTTAGCAGTCTGTGCCAAAGTGTACCACTGTCCCCGAAAGAGCGTGGCTTGTTAGGAGGGGGTGTGGCCAGCCCGAACCAACAGCTTTATGAAAAATGTATGCCAGAAACAGACGTAAATTATACCAGGTTGGACCTAGTGTACATTTCTGTGTAGGCCCATAGAGATGAAGAGGTGCGCACTTCATCAATTACCGTGTTTCCCCGAAAATAAGACAGTGTCTTATATTAATTTTTGTTCAAAAAGGTTTAACTTTTTTACATGTATAGCTGCCTGGACACTATTTAAATTGACTTTTTAAATTAACTGTTAGCAGGGCTTAATTTTGGAGTAGGGCTTATATTTCAAGCATCCTCAAAAAGCCTGAAAAATCATTTTGCATCCTCAAAAATTCTGGAAATTCATGCTATGTCTTATTTTCAGGGTATGTCTTATTTTCAGGGAAACGGGGTAGTAGGCACATCGTGCGTCAGGGAAAATACTATTAGGACCGGCTTTTGAAATGCCAGCCTTCGTAAAACTCCCCCAATGTCTTTTGAACCGCTACCCCTATCCCTATATGGCTGAAGACCAGTTGGTAATCCATCTTCAGCTGCATAGTGGAATAAGGCAATTACTCTCCTGTGCCTGCAGCCTGCAACAGTAGTCCAGGCACAGATCTCAATATACAAGTTGTGTCTTTAACCCCTCGGCAACAGTATAATGTAAGAATGCTTTGTACGGTTATGCAACAGACTCTGTAACAGCGGCCGCTTCAGACTTGACAGGTCTGCGCTATTTTCAACAGGTGATCAGCACCAGCAATGGCCGTGATGGGAGTTAGTTACCCGCCGTAAGGGAAGCTGTATAGATGCTGTGGTCAAAGCTGAAACACACATTTAAGTAGGAAGAGAAGGGCCCGCCTCTGCAATGTAATCGCAGGGTGCTGATTGGTTAGCCTGGAGCCTACTTACTATATGGCTTAAAAAAAACTATAACTAAGTATTGGAGAAAATAGTACAAGCAATCAAGTGATCACAAGTTCATGTTCCCTACGGAGACTAAAGAAAAATGCAGAAAAAGGTTTAATAAAAAAGGGTTTTTAAAAAAAAATAAAAAATTTAAAAAACATTAAGTAGTTTGAAAAAAAAGCCCTTTTCCAATTTTTCAAGTTAAAATGTCTAAACAAGATCAAATACACCATTAGCATCACCAAATATCATACTATTAAAATTCATATAATCATATTATTTATTCCGCTTGGTGAAAGCCATAAGGTGAAAAAATATATATATATATTGTATAAAATGCAAAAATTGTTGTATTTCTGGTAGCCCCATCTCCAAAAAACTAATTGAGTAAAAAAGATGTTCAAACAGATTTATGTACCCCAAATTGGTACTAATTAAAGCTACAGTTCGCTCCATAATAAGCCTTCTCACAGCCTGATCATTTAAAAAAAAGAAAAAAAAAATTTTTTTTTAAAGTTATGGATCTCAGAATATGGCGGCAGAAAGCAATAATTTTTCTATTAAAAATAAAAGTTTTTGCTTTTGAGTAGTAAAAAAAAAAAAAAAAAAGTATATACATTTAGCATGGCAGTAACCTTATAGACCAGCAAAACAAAGTACACGCCATTTTTACTGAATTTTACCCATAATAGAAGCCTAATGGATGTGATGACCATCGTACTCCGTAACGCCTGTCAGTGGGGAGTACAGACAGAAATGGCAGAAACGATGCCTGCGCCCGTAGTCCTTGTAGAAACAACACCGACCTAAAGCGGGAGATTATATAAACACTTCTTATCCCGCCACTGCCAAGACGGGACCTTGGTGCTACCGATGGCGGTGACATGACTCGCCCAATGAAGGATATTGGTCTACATTGTGGCTGTCCTGGAGGTAGGTTAATGCGATCACATTAAGGCGTTGATGCGGACGGCCCCCTCTTACCGAGCTGGCTGAAGAGGTCGCTGTGTACTATCTCTATGAGGCAGTAGAGCTTCTGTCGCACCAGCCGATCCCTCGGAACATTCACGATGAAGTCTGTAAACAGTTTGCTGCGGGAGGGAAAGTTAAAGTCTGTAAACAGTTTGCTGCGGGAGGGAAAGTTAAGGCTTGACTATGAAAACAGACACAAACTTCAGAACTAAAATCTGCAGTCATCCAGGAAATACATTTATGAACAAAGGTAGGGATAAAACATTTTATAACATTTTTTTTTTTTTTTTAAATTTTTTAAAGGGACTATATATAGTCACCAATTTTTTTTTTTTTAGTATTACTTAAAATCAGATAGAGAAACATTCTCCATTTTTCTAATCCGTTTTTAAATTTTCTGATTGTAGAATTTTTGATTCTGCCGTCTATACAGGACTGTGGGGGGCGGCCATCTTTCCTGAGCTACATTTAACGGCATTTAGAGAGAGATGCTTTACGGCAGCCTCACAGGGCTTCATACAATGGACAGGGGGAGAACCGCTGACTTGTATGGGAGACTGTTCCAGCTCTGTGTCCAGTCGGTGAATGCACCCTTAGCAGTATCTCAAGAGAAGCTGGCGGACAACTAGATATTCAGTAAGCTAGAAGAAAGGACTCGGGGTTCTAGAAAAGAAGGGCGATAACCGTATGGGTTGCTGAAAGGATATCGGCTATCATTCCCTGACCCAGCTGAATCAGCTTTTTATGGACTGGGTAGATAAGGACAGCATTTTAGTCCTTTTTTTCCACTGAAAAGGGAGATGCTTTATGGATCATTCATTTCTTAAAGTGACCCTCCAATTCTGGGTAAACAAAGATGGCCGCACCGCTTCTCTGTACATAGCATGCATCAGTAGTCTGAGACACTACATGCTGCTCTGACTGGCCAACGCTGGTCATGTGAGTAGCACTGGCCAATCAAAGCAGTGTAGTGTCTTATACTAATGATGCCTACAGTGTGCATCAGGCAGTCATGGAAGCTGGTGCGGCCATCTTTGTTTCTCCAGGCACACGGATTGACGATCAACCAAAACGAACATTCCCGGGGTACAATCACTGCCCTGTATAAGCGATCAAAGAAGCAAACGCTCACTTGTCACGGATGCATGAAAACTATTGTCCGTCGGCAGCACGTCCCTCCGTGTCAGAGGATTTGCAAGCTGCACGGGGACGAATATTTGTGTCATTCGCCCCCACAGTTTGAGGTCTGCAGTACGTAAATTGAAGGTTAACGAGTACCAATTGACAGACTATATCATCGATCGGCGCCCCTAGCACAATGATGCCATCTAGTTCTCTATATGCAGGTTACTTGGAGCCGAGCGCCGACCACAATAAGGATATATTAAGAAATGAATCATTTAGTAAGCCGTCTGTACGGAGTTGTGTGACGGACATTCACCGTTAAACACCACGCGAGAGCGAGTCACCGCTCCCCCCTCCTCCTCCTCCCGCCGAGAACCTATTGATATTTAACGTTCGTTCGGCCCAGCAGGTAATTAGTCTCCTACACTCCAATTATTACACATGGCCGCATACGTCTGTATCCCTGTAAATCTACCCGATAATAAAGTCACCGGCCGGACGCTGCGCACCAAGCGCTGATTCACTGATCCGCCCGTCTCATGCAAGTTATCCTGCGTACAACATGTGCAGCCGCCTTTATACTCAGATAGTCAGGTGGGGCTACGGGTGTAGCAAACTATAACATGACAGTCTGATAACTTCATGTACTACAAGGTTATAAGTCAAGTGATCCCAATGTGCCGTCATCTGTAGCCTATGGCCAGTCGCACCAGCTATTTTTGAAGCGTATGACACGCATATTTCACAGCGTGAGATATGCAGCACTAAACCTCCATGTATTTCAATGGGGCATTTCACACTAGCGTTTTTGCGCCACGTATTTTATGCGTACACAATCACATACAGCATGTGCCTTTTTCTGCGTTTTTGCACGTATTTCACGCATAGACCGCCCTTTCGAATGAATGGTGTGTGTAAAAAAATGCAGTAAATATGCAATTGCACGCGTAAGGGCTAATCCGCACGGGCGTATTTTCTCCGTGTATTATACGCGCTTATATCACACGTGTAATACGCTGTGAATAGAGTCCGTGAAAGTAAATGGATTTTCATTG
The DNA here is from genome assembly GCF_035609145.1 of Eleutherodactylus coqui. Classification (NCBI taxonomy): domain Eukaryota; kingdom Metazoa; phylum Chordata; class Amphibia; order Anura; family Eleutherodactylidae; genus Eleutherodactylus; species Eleutherodactylus coqui. Next base: position 256,990,468 of record NC_089840.1, on the reverse strand, counting down.
ATCCATTCACACTTGCGCAGCATGCTCTATTTTCTCGCATATTACGTGTGAAGAGCCCTATGGGTGCTTATAATACGCAATGCATATGGAAGTATGAGCGCAGCAGTTGGGTTTTTCACGCATGTTATTAGGAAGGATGCTAATGAAGTTAAACAAAACCAGGAAGATCATCACTCTTGGTTGTTTTCCCTGCTTGCATTATGGAGCTACTACATGAGCGCCGTTACCGCTTGTGTAATAGCACTAACTGGCGGCTGCATCTGTGCTTGCAGGTTCCGGCTGGCAGCTGTCAGGAACCCATAAGGGTTATCGGCAGCCGCTAGTGCTCAACCAATAACAGCCTTAATGCACATGAGTAGCGCTAACACTCATGATTTCGCTGTAACTGAGAGTCCGCACAGGCACTTATAAGGTCAGCGCTGCCATTGTCACTAGCACTCCATCTAACAGCAAATGACCTAAGCTGTAACCGCACTGAACAAAACGCCCCTGACTGTCCAAGCTGCCATGTGACTCAGGTAGCCGTCACTCAGGATGGTATTGCAGTGTTTTTGATTTGTGGCCTCTAAAGGTGAAGCTCGCGGTTCCAATATATTTCCCCTGTAAGGGCCGCACAGCCTAGGGCCCCGTTTAGATGCAGTATTGTGCATCAGTATTTGTAAGCCAAAACTAGGAGGAGCTCCAAAATACCCGAGAGATTTACAGCTTCCCATTAGACGTTCTCTGTAGGTTCCACTCCACAAACACACAGACAAAACGCTGAATGCAGCCATGAGAATAGAGACTAAGATTGCATCACAAAACGGCAGCCGTCCGCGGTAAAAACAGGTTTTTAAATGAGTTTTTGACAGCAAATTAAAAAAAAGTAGCAAAAATGCTGCAAAACTACCATAAAAACTTTAAAAAACCACGCCACACCACATGGAAACCCTGCGTAGGGGAGACAGAATAAGAATCTATACGATACTAAAGCTGTCCGCAATAAGCTCCTTAGCGCCCCCTAGTGGTGGTTACAGTAAGCAAGAATTTTATCATTTAAAGGGAACCTGTCAGGTACTTTATGCTGTGCTCACTGAGGGGAGTAGATTATAGTGACAAACATGCCGATTCCAGCGTCACTTATAGGGTAATGTGAAGGGATTTTGGAGAACTTCCAGCCTGTTTGTGTAGCAGTCAGAGTTGAGTCCAGCTTATTCGTGAAGACCTACTAAACCCATCCACAATCGAATTTTAATCACCTATCGACGGGACAAGTGATACAAGTCTTACCGCAAAGTCCCCGCCCGTCCCAAAAACAAGGGCAGAGATGGCTACTTACCTTAACTCTTTCGGATCAAATACAAGTTTCACGTCGTTCACAATGGTTGGCAAGTATTTCAGTGCAGCACCCTGCAAAAAAAAAAAAACATCCTGTTAGAATAGTACAAACTTACATGTGACGTTTTTTGCCTTCCTCTGGATCAACAACACAGGAGGATAGACAGGCTGGACTAGCTGGACATTGTCTTCATTCGGCCTTACGAACTAAGTTACTATGTTACTTGCTTGTTCTTAACTCTAGAAAAGACTGCAGGCGCGCTACTCACATCCAGCCCCCTGCATATAAAGAACAGCTATTTATAAAAACATGGCAGAAAAACTGCAAGAAAAGCAAAAGAAAAACTAGAAAACTCAAATTTGGAAGCAACTTTTTCTCTGTGAAGAGAGATGTGAAAACTGCGAGGAGGATTAAAGAGCCAGCGCAAGTGCGAAATAATAAATAAACTTTTTCATGATCGCTGCATGTCTCCCCTCGAGGGCAACAGCTTACATCATAGATGAAACGGGCAGCCTCATTTACTGGGTGCAGAAAAACTCACTGCTACAGCGGTATATGCCTCGAAAACCCTCAAGGGGAGTAATTTGGAGAGGTGCTTGACATAGACACAAATATTAATACAAAGTCTCCTTATTTCAGTTGCCCTACCTAATAATAAAGGATGACTTTTGGGACTGTGTAGAGGTTATAAAGTCTATTTTTAAGTTTATATGCCCAAAACACATTTTTTTGCTGCAAAGTGCAAATTAGCATTTTGTGATTATTAATTTAACACAAGTATAAAAGGACATCAGCAAAAACATATTTTAACCCTTTCCCATCCACTGTCTAACACCCAAAGACATTCCGACTGAAGCCTGTACAGCTCCGATGTCGGAAGACGTCCGTCAGGGTATTCTTACTGTAGATTACTGTCGTCGGGGGCCTCTCCAGCATGTCACATACAGCAGTACTGGCTCTAGCCAGCAGATGGCGCCATTGTATAACGGCAGAAATAGAAAGCCCCCCTAGGAAATCCTGAATCCAAAATTGGATTGCAAAGGGTTAATAAAGATATGAAAAAAATAAAATAAATCAATAAATCACAGAAAAACAAAAATACACATTCACTGTCACTTTATCAGAGCCCCCGCCCTTTTCACGATTGGACATTCCCTGTATGGAAATTAGAGCCGGAGGGCAGCATGAAATCATGTGGAGTTTTGCGTGGATCATCTTCAGTGTGAATCCACATTAGATGGGAAAATCCAGCGATCTGAGCGACTTCCAACGCGGCCGAGCCATCGGTGCTAGACTAGCCGGAGCAAAGATATAACACACCGACGACCTTGTAAGGGGCTCTTATATAAAAGAGCATGGAGATTATACACCGAATGGTGCGAATACGGAAAACATCCTACAAAAGGGGATCATGTGGGCGTAAACAAGTTGTTGATGAAAGGAGTCAGAGGAGGATGTCTGGAATCGGTCTGATAAACAGGCGGTGCATAGTCAAGCAAATTCGCAGCTGAATACAACGCTGGTGCTCCAACTAACGTGTCCGAACGCACAACGCATCGTTCCATTGAACTGATGGGCTATAACAAGTAGTAATGGTGCTTTAACCATTCGTTCTATAAGAGAAAATAAAGGCTAGGCTCCAGTGGACAAAATGCTGATGGGAGGTCAGAGTTTGTCGCGAGCGGCATGAATGAATGACTCCTCAACAGTTCAAGCTGGAGGTGGAGTGATGATGTGGGGAAGGCTCATGGCTCTTCCGATACCCGCGGACGGACGCCACAACAGATTGCCGCGGTTCTAAAGGCCAAAGGAGATCCTATACGCTACTGGATGGCGGTCCAATAGAAGGTGGCCATTCTGTGTTACAGTTCTACGTCAATAGAAAATATATTCCACAATCAAATATTATATCCCTCAGATCCACGCTGGATAAGTTAATGAAAAACAAGACGGAAAATCCTAAAGTAATAATAATAAAAAAAATCTACTCCGACCGAACAAAACAAATGAAAAGCTCAACGGCCAAGCCAGATTTACTGATGCAACTAAATCAACAAATCTGGATTGATGACACGATGCCATTGCATATGGGAGATGAGATGAGTAAAGAGGTCACAATGTGACACAGATTAATGGCAGGTTCTGGGAAAGGATCTTGAGCGCGTTCTAAATAACAGTGGGAAGCAGGGAGTGGAGAGCAGAGGGGACAAATCTAATGACTGGAATATGTAGATATAATAGCTCTGTGCAATTGTCTAATGAGCTGTAGCTCTAAACACTGGAGACCCGAGTCAGAGGCAAATGTGACAAATAGTAGGATGGAATGCATCGTGAGCGGCTGCCATAACTAGAGTGGGATTACAATAGATAATAGAACTACCTGATTCACTACTCTGACCCGCTACTTCTAGGCAGCATTTGTACTGCAGACGGTTTCATTATCGCCTAATGGAATATTCGAACTGCGACTTGAGATGATCACTAGAGATGAGCGAACGTACTCGTAATGAGTACTTACGCACCCGAGTACCGCCATTTTCGAGTACTTCAGTACTCGCGCGTAAAGATTCGGGGGGGGGGGGGGGGGGGGGGGCGGGGAGAGGCGTGGCGGTGCGGGGGGGTAGCAGCGGGGAACAGGGGGGAGCCCTCTCTCTCTCCCTCTCCCCCCCACTCCCCGCTGCAACCCCCCGCGCCGCCACGGCGCCCCCCGAATTTTTTCGCCCGAGTACGGAAGTACTCGAAAATCGCGGTATTCAGGTGAAAAAGGGGCGGGGCCGAGCACGTTCGCTCATCTCTAATGATCACCAAAAGATCCCGTCAACTGCGACTTTCCACGAAAATAATTCTCTATAAGAAATGTTAACTTCCAATCTCACATGGTGACTTTGCTGAAAATTGTGACTATTTGGTCATCATTTTGGCAGTTATTAATGGCATAGAAAAGTTTTGTTCAAGTGTAAGGGAGGTGAGCAGTGCTCCACTCCCCCTTCCTTACTGTGAAAAGCGGTTAGATTGTTCAGAGAGCAGCCAAAGCGCCACGGTGTCCAGCCCCGCCCCTTCCAATCAGGGACCCACCTGGGAGGAGGAGGGAGAGCAGAGACTGGCAGCGCTTGCCAGCTCCAGTTTAAGGTCCCTCTTCTCTGCTAGCATGGGGAGGAAGAGGTGAACAGAGAGGGAGGGAGGTTCCGCCTTCCACCTGTTGAATGAGCCAAACGACTCTAGAAAGTGCTGGGGCCCTATTGGCCCATCGGCTGCAGTGTGTGAAAGAGCCAGCCTTAGAGACAGCAGCAGTATTGGACTGAAAGAGAGACTGCAGCACAGTCCAAGTGCCCGGAGAGCAGTGCGTGTGCAGAGCAGGGAGAGGAGCCAGCAGACTCCTGCATGGTACATGGCACGGGCCACTGATCTCAGATGGCAGCACCAGCAACATTGTTCCCTAGTTGGGGAGCAGAGCAGGACAAGGCCCTGAAGACTGGGGGTGAAGAGGAGGACTAAAAGGGCCCTGAAGACCAGGGGCTTAAGTAACAGAGCTGACCACATAAAAAGATGGAATGGATATGGAGCATTGCATATGGACGAGGGTATACCTCCCGCCAACACACTTAGAGAGGCCGGCCTCAGAAAACACCAATGCGCACACATAACGAGGAGAATGGGCTCGAATATGAGTGGAGAGTTGGAACTGTGTAATTTTGTAGGAAATAAGCCTGGGTTTATGGGACAATAGTGTGAGAGTCGATGCAAGTCAGCCGGGCATGGAAAGCATGAACTGTGTGTAAGGCGCAATGATTGTTGGAAGGATGTGTTGCGGTTATTGTAATAATTACATTCGGGTATGCACAAAATACTATCACTTGTCTAATGGCGCAGCAGGGCACATGGCGTGTAATGAAAGTTTGAGAAAAGGTATTCGCAGCAGGACAGACCTTTAGGTATACTGTGACGTTTACAACATTTGACGTCTCAGTGCAGAGACCCTACGGGGGCGGAAAGAGGTCTGTGTTACATGAAGTAGATTTGATAGTGACCAACGGCTGGTATGAGCGTGTAGGTGACTTGCTGCTGCCAGAATAAGAACACGGTATACCTACTGCCATTTGTAGAGAGTGAGTATACCACAAGTTATATGGAACATTTCAGGTACAATTACCCTCCTATGGAGTGACCAACATAACCATCGTGTAAGTAAAGTTCAGGGCCCGTCACCACTGCGCCATAGTACCGTTCAATCTGGTTCCACAGCGGTGCCATTTTCAAATGTGAAAACACACATTAGATAGTTATTGGACAACAACTATCTCGCCCGTCCCTTCCCCATAGACACCCGGGTGAGTGCGCAAGTGTTGTGAATGCAAAGAGCGGAAAAACAAATTGCTGCCGGAGATAAAAGAAATTACATTCTAACTGTCCGATAGTTATTCCCCTGACATCAGGCGCTGGGGTTGAGAAGGGAGGCTGCCATACACAATGCAATTGGCACCCCACAATCACAAGGTTCCAATGGATTTCCATGGTAGCCAGAGGCCCGACAAAGGCCTTTATGTCTGTGATGTAACTCAACCTATTAGACCCTGCCTCCGACAGAGTCTAACAGGCTGATGTTATAGGCTCAGTAGAATGCACAGCACAAGTAATGCAGTGTATTATCCTAGTGATTAAATCATCACATCTTCAAGTCCCTTTGAGGGACTAAAAGATAGTGTCAAAGAAAAAAAATGCAGTTTAACCCCTTCCCACCCCATAACGTAAGGGTACGTCATGGGAACGGGGTCCTGTATTGTCATTGCCTAAGATTGCTATCATAAGCGATAAGGCATGGCAGGAGAGAAGTCCTGCCATGCCTCATCGTAGCGATCATTAGTACTGCAGTGTAAGTCCCTCAGAGGGACTTAGCATAAAAAAATCCCAACGACGTGTACAATAAATTGAAAACGCTTTTTATTCTGCATGGCAAAAAGCATTTTTAAAAAACGCTAAAAAACTGAGGCAAAATGCTAATTTTTAGCATTTTAGCTGCCAAAAAATGCAATAAAAGTGATAAAAAAAACGTATGTACCCCAAAATGGTACCAATAAAAACTACAGCTCGTCTAGCAAAAAAATAAGGCCTCATAGAGCTCCGTCCATGGAAAAATAAAAAAGTTGAATGCAGTGATTTCAGGGAAAAAAAATTATTTCCACAAAAAGGGTTTTTTTTGTGGAAAACCCCCCCAAAAAAAAAGAATTTTGCTATCGTTGTAATCGTACCGACCCGCAGAAAAAAATGTAGTGCATCATTTATGCTGCATAACTAACGCTTAAAAAAAAAAAATCTATGGCAGAATTGATGCGTTTTCTCTCCCTAGGATCATTAAAAAAAATAAAAAGTTTTACAATATAGTCTATGTACCCAAAAATGGTACCAATAAAAACTACAGTTCGCCACGCAAAAAACAAGCCCTTTTGAAAAATGGAGATGAAAAAAATACCAAAAATTGTTTGGTCCTCAACGCCAAAATAGGCCGTGTCCTTAAGGGGTTTAACAAAATAATATATATGCATTTTTCCTCAAAAGAACCCTTTTGAAATGAATAGAATAGGTATTACTGCATTCATAATGACCCACAGAATGAGAATATTTTGTTATTTATCTTGCTTGTTGAACGCTGTAAAAATAATTTTAAGAAGTAATGCTAGAGGTGCTATATACTTTCTTGGTTCACCTCCCCAAAAAATGCTATAAAAAGCAATTCAAAAGTCCCATGTACCTCAAACTAGTACCAATAAAAATGGCAACTCTTCCCACAAAAAAACAAGCCCTCACAAAGCATCATTGCTGGAAAAATAAAAATGCGATGTGTCTTAGAACGCACATTCAACCTTTTTGCTACTTTAACACAATACAAAAAACATTTTTAAAGAAAAGCTATAAAAGTTTAGGGTTGTAGAAAGTTTATCTTGTTATTTTCACCGAATGCTGAAAACCATGAAAACAAAACCCCAAAACAATGGCGAAAGTCCTGGAGGCTTTTTACATACTACCTCCCCCCCTCCAAAAAGAAATTAAACAATAATAATAAGATCTGTACAACACATAGTATTTACCCAAGAATTTACCCCATTAATGCGACAATGAAAATGGCTTGGTTCTTAAGGTACAAAATCGGCCCGGTTACTAAGGGGTTAAAGTATATTGGCCAATTAAGTAACAAGAATAAAATAAACTGGGCCTGTATGACTCCGAGATGCTCTCTGCATTAATCAGCGGTATGAATGTTACATCCGGCTGAGGTGTCAGATATCTTAATTACCCTTATAATCAATAGATGGCTTTAATCAGGTTGCATTAGCATAACAGGAGATATGTAATACTTAGCAAAGGAAATTAGACTTCCTTGTGTACGCTATACTCTTGATTTCATTTTCAGAATAGGATCTTTTTTTTAAATTATGTCTCATTAGGAAAAACAAAAAACAGAACGTTGGGCCTCATTGATCAAGTGCCTAAAAGAAGAAAAAGTAAAAACAAACAAAAACTTTCCTTGTTGCCCGTAGCAACCAATCACAGCACAGCTTTCACTTTGTCTCAGCAGTATAAGAAAAATGCTGAGCTCCGATTGGTTGCTATAGACAACAGACACGGGTTTTCTTTTAGACACTTGATAAATGAGGCCCGTTATGTCCAGATTACGTCCCCCAAAGGTTAAAAATCAATATAGCACACTTCATGTACGGAAGCGGCTCCACTAAGCCATCAGGGTCATGGAAATGGCAGCAGAGGCGACCACCGCTCTCACTCCTTGTATGCCTGCACACGCTTGAATAATTTGCGGTCGGCCCAGTTCCCATGGAAATACTACTAGAATTAATGTGTTATTAAATAGGACGGATGGGGGAAAAAAAGTTGACATATTCGGTGATCCTCCGTTTCCTTTCTTTATTAGTTTCCAAAGAGCAAAATATTCAGGACTAGTTCTTTAGCAATAATTCCAGCGGAGCCGTTTCTAGTTTTACCCAGTTTTTTTAAAGGTGTCCGCGGATGTTGTGGTTGAGCCGAGGTAACCCCACACCGGTTAACCCGAAAGAGTTTGCCTGTAATTTCTGCAAATCCGTGGCACGTACAGGCGAAGCATGACAAAGAGGTAATCAGGTGCTCTTATAAGGAAACTCATCACTATGGTTGCCCCTTTAACCCCTTGAGTGGTGCGTTTCCTACCACCCTGTCGTGCCCACCAGGGCAGGTTTTTTAAAATGGTCTAATCATTGAATTTCAACTAATTTTGCAGTTGCGTCTCAAGAGCCATAACTTTTTCATTTTTCCATTGACACGGCTATATGAGTTGTGACTTTTTTTAAACAGGGGGGAGGAAAAAAAGAAATGGGGAAAAAAGAAAAAAAGGGGCCATGTCATTAAGGGGTTAAATAATGTATTAACTTCCTTCTCTGGGTCATTACGATGCATGGATACCTCATGTGTGATTGTATTTTTGACTTTTTACAAAGTAAAGGGAGACAAGTGTTTTTATAATTTTTTTCCTTTTTTTTTAAATTTTTTTTTGTCCCTTTAGGGGACTTCCACAGGGACTCATCAGGACCCCCTGATCACATTCCGGGGGTCCGATGGTGACAGCCCTTTACATGCTGCAGTCACATAGACTGCCGCATGTAAAGGGTTAACACAGCAGAGATCGGCGGTTTTCTCTGATCTCTGCTGTAAGAGCAGGTACCTAGCTGTCCTCTGACAGCCAAGCACCAGCTCTCCCTGCCACAGAGACCATCGGCTTGCTTCTGACAAGCCGATGGTCTCTATGGCAACCTGTAAACAAAGCAGGAGATTGCCGGCATATCGGCAATATCTTCTGCTGGTTTTTCAAAGCCCTTGCTTTGTTCTCTGTGGGACTGTGCAGGCAGAGCACAATGCCACAGCTTATCGCATTGTGCTCTGCAGCTCCCATAGTGAAACACAGCCCGGAAATCTTCCGTGCTATGTCGCTATGAGCAGTGGAGCTCGTCCCGGAAAATTTCCGGGCGTGCCACTCAAGGGGTTAAATTGAGTACAGTGGGTCCAAATAATCTTAAAAAACGAAAACAGGCTTTGGAGAAACATAAGCCATATTTGCAAAACTGAAGACAAGAAGTTATCCACTATGGGCAAGACTCACTTGCGTCAAGGGGTAGTCCGACATCAAGTTACCCCCTATCCACAGGATGGGGGATAACTAACTGACTGGTGGGAGTTCACTGATCATAAGAACAGGAGTCCCGTGTCCCCTGAGACTGGCAAAATGAGAAAGCGGCAGAGCGCATGCTCAACCATCACACCACTCACATCAATGAGATTGCCGAACACTTCAACTCAACTATTTTTGGTGATCCCACTGAAATGAATGCAGCGGTGCCCAAGCACGCAGGCTGACTCTACATTCATTTTTTCAGTCTCTTAAGGAAAACAGGTCCCCATTCTAGCGATCGGTGGGAGTCCCAGTGGTCGGACCCCCATTTGGCTAGTTACCCCATATCCTACGGATAAGGGATAGCTCAATGTCAACAGAATAACCCTTTAATTCCTGGGGGATTTGGCTTTTTTTTGAGGGGGGGGGGGGAGGGGGTTCTTCCAATGTCGCTGTATGAGGGCTTGTTGTTTTGCGGGACGAGTTGTATTTTTCAATGGTACCATTTGATGTACCGGCTTCTGCAGTATAATGTAATACCATAGTACCAACACCAAGTGTTCTAAACGCAGGAGGGTGAGATGTAGACTACTGCTACACGGCGTCACGTGCCACTCTACATCAAGTCTCATAACAGCTGTGCGGAAAAAGAACATTGTGTGACTTGCTCGCCTGTCAGATCTGCAATTTGGCTGTTACAATGCGCCCAGCATTGGTGGAAAAGTTGGTTTGCAACCAAAATCCAAATGATTTTGATTTTCTGCAACAGTTGTGTCCCAATGCGACCCTAATGATTAATATCAGATGCCCCAATGCTTGCGATACTCTGACCATCCCGTCGCCATGTAGCCCATGCCTTATTCTAGGAATCCACAGCCAGAGCAGTATGAGGCTGTACGCACACGTCCGAGGGCGAGCTGAATCCGAGTTAGATGAATGAGTTCTGCCCATATCGCAATCGGACTGAACTTGCTTGGGAATATCAGCCATGTGAATATGGCCCATTACATGTGAATGGCGTTTTTAACCCCCCATTCACACAGATAGGAGAAAACACTGTGCCGAGTGGAGGGCATGCTATGGCTTTGCTAATTCACAGAGTATCAATTAAGTTGTGAAATTTTACGCTTTCCTTCCACATCTGCATATAACATGCGGTTATTGAGGACTTGTCTGAAATTTGCTAGAAAAAGTGTGGATATTTATCCCGCAGGCTGATGCACATTTTTTTCTCCAAGTCGCTGCTAATTCATCGCCAATACAGAAAATAAATGGACCCTTATTGACATTTACAAATTAAGCTTCGCTGGGCATTGATTGGCATTAAGTTCTTAAGTGGTAGATGGCAAAAGAAAAGCCATTTCCATAAACCTATAAGTCATTCTCTGATTACAGAGCTCTTAGGCCTCATGTCCACTCAAAAAATACAATCCGCGCAGAATTTGCCGCGGATTTCTGCGGCAGATTCCACGCGGATTTGCTATAAATGGCATTTTCTTGCATGCAAATATCCGCACACCTTGCTATCAATGTGATAGCAATGTTGCCGATCCGCGGCAAATGGAGCATGCCGCGTTTTTTTCTCCCGCGCATGAAAAACGCAAATCATTTAAAATGCCATCCGCTGGTGCAAAAATCAATTTAATGGACCCGCGGATGGCAATGATTCCCTATGGGCAAAATCCGCTGCAAATTATGCGGCGGAAATCTGCTGCGGAATATGCAATTCCATTTATCCAGTGGACATGAGGCCCTATTGTGGCAGGTCACTGCCACAGACTAATGTGAGATCTGGAAATCCTTTCCAGGGAAAACACTACTGATGACCTATCCTGATGACAGTCGTCAATAGTAACTTGGGCGTCCACTGACAGTGCCGCAAATACACTAATGTGATCCCTGTGTAGTGGCCAGCGCTTGTAACTGCAGGCTAGGGTCTCATTGAAATCAGTGGGAGCTGCACTTGTAGTTACAAGCGACTGCCACAACACATCGGTCGGCGCAGCAGCTTCCGCTCCAACCCCTGTGTATTTGCAGCTCTATCAGAGGGCACCCAATTAGCTGGGGTCTCGAGCAACGGACCCCAGCTGATCAACTATTGGAAAACCCCTTTAAGTTCTCGCCCCCCCTTCCCCTTCTGCTGCCCGTCTATAAATCCATTTTGCTGCCTGAAATAAATATAACATTGCTTTTCTCCTTTTACTGCATAAACATGTTAATCATTATGTGAAAAGCCGGCAATCTTAAACTCTACTTACTACCCTGGGACTAAGAAAGGTTTACATAGCCCGGAGCGTTTTGGAGATTTCTTTCTTTCGAGGCTCAATCAAACCGTTTGATATATAATAATGTTTCGCCTTAACGTATGGCTGGAAGAATGGGTCTTTTTTTTACAATGAAGCTTAAAGCAGAAACATTGAAAATAAGCGAAATGAAGTGTTACAAGAGGTAATAAAATATATAGATTTTCTCCCTTCCTCCAACCATGCAGTAACCATCGCTGCAGCCCTGAACGTCTCTATGCGGACGCCATTATCTGCTCTGTATACGGATGTTCCTCGTGGACCCTCTACAACTTGGGCCAAGAGCAGATCTAAAAGTTCGGCCGTGTTGTGACGCTTCACCTCCCAGTATGTAAATTTATTTTTAAAGTCCGCAAAAGAAAAAAAAAATGAAGGAAACAAAACGGGTTCAATTCTTTATTTTTTTTTTCTAGCTCTGAGCAATGATGGTAACAGCGGGGTATTCCAAACTCACAAGACGAGCTGCGGCGCGCTTTATAAGATCTGTAATACGGTATTTTCTTGTCATACAGACTTATGTCATGCGCATAAAGACTTGTGCAGCTACATTTTTCTACTTACCTCTACGGCTACCTACACAGGGGTGAGCGTGATACTGGGCCCAGAAACGTGGACTGATACCACGCTCGCCAACGTGCATTTTTACATGGATGCAAGGAGATTTGCTGGCCAAAACGCCTCCCATCACTTCTGTGAGGTTGTGATCTTCCGATGTGGCACGTTTCAATGGGAAATACTGCATCGCACGGAATGTGATGCGTTTTACTGTCCCATTGAAAACAATGGGCGATGCGTTCCAAGGAACGCGAAAAGATAGGACATGCCACGATTTATTCCCTCACCGCTCATTTATATAGGACTCCAGTTAAAAGAATGAAGTTAAGATTCGTAGTGCGTCTCGCAACGCACAGAGATTCTTGGCCGTGTGAAAATCGGCCTTAGGGCTTATTGAGACAACCGTATATCGGCCGAGTTTTCACGATTTGCGATTTGGGGGCGGGGCAGGGGCAAACTAAGTTCCGTAACTTAGCTCCGCCCCATCATGCCCCCTCCCATTGCAAATAGTGGCGAGGGGCAGAGAGGGTGCGGAAGCTCAGTTCTGCTCCCGACTCTTCCAGCCTCCTGCCCCTGCAGAGAGGGACACCATATATCGGCTGGGTGTGAAAACCCGGCCGATATACGGTCATCTGAATAAGCCCTTACACTGAACAAATCAAGAATTTTTTTTTTGTTACATCCCACCTTAACGATGACGGTCTGGTCAGTCTGGCTGCTCGTCATTTCATTGATGGACTTAAATAGTTGCAACAAGGATTCCATAAACTCTGCTTCGCCCTTATTTTCATACAATCTGAAAAACAACAGAACATACATTATCCTGCTGGACGGGGAAGCTCTGCAATACCCTGCAATACCTAAAAGAGAAGACAGCGAGGACTCAATGAGGGAAAACAAAATACAGGTCAGTGGTGTCAGCCAACACGTTACCGTAATCGCAGATCAGCAACTTCATAGCTAGTACTGATACAAGTGGCATCATCCATGTACCTACTGTACTGGAGAATATACTCTTTTAGAAAATGGCTTCGGAGCTCTACATTAGGGGTTCCTTTCATGGTAGGAATCTACATCCTACATTTGTAGATTTCAGAACTACACCAAGTCACGTTAGTTCTCATCAGTGCTGCACACCAATTGGGCCTAAAGCTATTTCGGGAACGTCAGGTCAGGAAATATGGACATAAAGAACTCACCTGACATTTGCAGGATGAGTGGAAGGAAATACCAACTGAAGTGTATCAGATGTTAGTATAACGTATGCCACAGAGAGTATCCAGTGTCATTAGGGCCAAAGGAGGCCCCACTGAGTATTAACATATGGAAATAAAAACTAAATCTGATCCTTGTTGAAGGTGTCCAATTACTTTTTGGTAGGATAGTGTATACCATGATTTGGCTACTGATGTAAAAGCTGAGTGTGCATGCTGGCCCTTTAAGAGGCGGACCATGTGCATGCACCCTATGGCGGCAGAGGCAGAGGACATGTGTTGTAGGAGGATGGGGACCATGACCACTGGATGGAAAAATTAGGAGGAGCCGGCTGCCGTGATCGCCAAGGACTATTTCACTCATTAGAGCACCCCCAAGTAGCCTGTGAGATGCAATGAGTGGCAACCTTGTGCGCGGACAGCAAGGAATCCGTGAGGAAGGCAAATAGAAGTCTAAAGACATTATGATTTCAGGCTGTACGGCTCAGATGTTGGAAGACATCCGTCAGGGTTCTCTTACTGTATATTGCCACCCTCTCTGCTGTCAGAGCCTATCCAACCTGTCACCTCATGCAGTACTGGCTTTAGCCAGCAGATAGCGCCGTTGTATAACGGCAGAAAAAGAGTAAGCCTCCTAGGAAAACCGGGATACAAATTGGATTGGAAAGGGTTAACTTTGCTACATCTGTGATATTATACAGAATGGCATAAACGGAAAAGAAATCGGATTCATTTCTACCAGAATGCTGATTGGACAATTAGTTCTTCACGTTAAGACGGACACAATACTTACTGAATGAACAAAATTCTTGAGCGGACGATGAACTTGAAGATATATTCCAGGGCTTTCATGACTTTGAAGACTTGCTCGGTTATCCCAGGTTTATCCGCATTGTCCACGTAGTTCTTTAACACCTTTGTCAGTTTTCTGGAAGGGACACGTGGATATTAGTGACCACCGCTGGCACGGACATGGAGGGAAGAACTATAAATCGCTAATGGAGAATAGATGTCTCATCAGAGGAGAAGGCGAGAATGTGAGAGCTATTAAAGGAAGACCTTGCACAAGTGCAGTTTTGGGTCTGCGCCTGCTCCCTCATCCATACTGCCTTCTCTCAACTTCACCTATCTGCCAGCTGAACCCAGGGACATACTGTGCAATTTTGCAGCCATTTGTTTTATTGCTCTACAATGAAAAATTAGGTAACTTTGCAAAAAAAAAAAAAAGATGAAAAACCTCTTAACATACTGTGCACACACCTCCTATGCAATCTTACATGTCTCCATGGTAACCATCTATTAAAAAACTTGCATGTCGCCTTCCACCTTAGAGGGAGTACAGTGACACATGACTATATAACACACTGGGTCTGTGGTCTATAACCTTACCGTTTTGTGTATGCAGCTCCTAGTCAGACAGCAAAGGATTCCTAATTAATGGCATTTGCAAAGTTGATACATTTTTTATTTTAGATTTATTGGAACATTATAGTGACTCTACGGGACAATTTTTTTTCTGGGCCAGGAGGGTGGGAATATTATTATTTCCCGCCCATCCTTCGTGCCATTGTCCTTTGGAACTGCCGATTCCCAGGCACCTTTTTCGGTCTTCCAATATGGCCACCACACTTTTCCGACTACCTGGTGCACACTGTAAATCAGTAGTGTCTTAGACTACTGAAGCACTACACCTGCTCTCTGATTGGCCAGCACTGCTCACGTGAACAGAAATGGCCAACCAGAAGTAAGGTGAAGAGTCTCAGACTACCAAAGCACCAGAAAGTTAGAGAGATGCCGCTATCTTGGAAGAATGAAGAGGAGTGAGGGCACTGGGCATCCAGGGAAGAGAGCCACAAAGGAAAGTTTTAGAAGTTTTAGAAAAACGTTTTCCAGCTCTATCCACAGGAGAGGTCGTCAATATCTGATCACTGAGCGTCCGCCGCCCGGGACTTCAACTGATCAGCTGTTGGTCGGGCCGCTGTCACTCTGTATGAGGCAGGAAGCAGACAGCTCTATACATTGTGCAGTGGCCTGGCACGATATACAATTTGATGGAAGCTGTACCTGCGATACCACAGTAGGCCACTGCACAACACATAGAGGCAACTGCTTCCTGCTCCGTATGGAGCGAAGGCTGCCCAGCAAACAGCTGATCGGCCCAGGTGCCAGAACCTCACCAATCAGCTATTGACAGTCTCACCCGTGGCTAGTTCATGGATTTTCAAGAACTGGAAAACCCCTTTAAATGTTTAACCTCTTAAAGGCCAGGGGGGGGGGGTTCGGTCCAAAAGGACCAGACACATTTTAGGGATTTCACCCATGTGGTGGTTTTATGACCCTATATTTTTTTCTTCGGCTACTAAAATTATTTTTGATGTGTTTTTGTTTTTTCATGACATATAGGTCTATTTTTTTTTTTACATCTTTTAATCACTGAAAATTTTTTTACATTTTTTAGTTTCATTAGGGGTAAAAAGATTTATAAAAAAAAAAAAAAGAAAAAAAGATTTTTTTAAGTTTACAGTGTTTTTCTATTTTAGCGTAAAGTACATTAATAGGTTCCTCATGTTGTTTTGAACATTTTGATATATAACTTTTATAGTCTCGGATTACAGGGCGTATACGGAGCTGGTTTAGGTTGCCATCGACCGTGTATTTTTTATATATATATAATTTTAAAAAGAATGAAAAAAATTCTTTAAAAATGTTTTTACTATAATTGATAAAATAGGTCTTACAGATAAAACTATGCGAAATGTATAGCAAGCTGCTGTACCCTTAAAAGGGTGTCTGGGACTTTGTCCTCAGGATAGGTCATCAATAGTTGATCGTTGGGGGTCCGTCAGTTGGGATCCCAGTCAATCAGCTCTTCACCCAGCTCAGGGAGCGCTAGAAGCAGACAGCGCCGTCCATATCACAGTGGCCTGGTTCAGTACTGCAGGCACAGTTCCCACTTATTTCAATGGTAGCCGTGCCTGCATAACCAAAACTATCTGCTTCTGTCCACAATGTCAGCTGGCCTGATATCCTGATATCAGCTGATCGGCAGCGATCCCCCTGCTGATCAATTATTGGGGATACTTGACCCCTGTTTGATCAACTATCCTGAAGACAGATCACTAATAGTAAAAGTTCCAGACAACCCCTTTAAACCTATTTATATGATATTTAAGAAGTATCTGCCTCCAAATAATAAAAAAAGCATATGCAAAACAATTTTTCTTTGAGAATTAGGCATCTATTTGCATTTTTTTTTTTTTTAAATAGGTCAAAAACTTGCGATGAATATTTAATGCTCAGGCAGAGATATTCCAGTTGCTCTTTGGGTATTCATGTATCCAGCTCACACTGTCACAACTCATCTATTAATAGGGGAACGATTTAAACATACGTGTAAGCCAAGGTTGCACTAAAGTGCTTCTTTATGTAAGTTTCCAGGACTGGGTTGAAGTGCTGAAACTTGCGATCTGCAATCAGACCGATAATGAATACCTGCAACAGAAATGGAAAAAAGTGTCTCTCTTATACATTATGCATGCGTGTAGGAGGCACATCCTGAGCTGGGGAGCATTCTGTCACACGCGGCATATGCCTACAGCACAGGACGTCCATTGCATAGCAGAATATCAGAAAGAGTGATCTTTAGAGGAAAAACAGAAGCAGACAACATGTTCGCTACATATTAAACAGCGCACTCTGCGGGGAGCTCTCTATCCTACTACACAGTTTAGCCCTCTGCGCAGAGTTGAGGAAACTTTTTGCCATTATTTTCCTAGAAGTTTCTTGTACTTCGTGTCACTGAGTCTATGCATATAAAACCAGTTTATTGGTCTGGTGAGAAAACGCTATCTGAATCCGTAAGCAGCTGTAAGGAATTAGTGACCCCATCTAGTCCCAGATGCTCTATATAAAACAAATCTACAAGTACAGAGCAGGGGCATAAAGGGGCACTACTCCTAACCAGGGGCATAAAGAGGCACTACTCCTAACCAGGGGCATAAAGAGGCACTACTCCTAACCAGGGGGACAAAGGGGCACTACTCCTAACCAGGGGGACAAAGGGGCACTACTCCTAACCAGGGGGACAAAGGGGCACTACTCCTCCTAACCAGGGGGACAAAGGGGCACTACTCCTCCTAACCAGGGGGACAAAGGGGCACTACTCCTCCTAACCAGGGGGACAAAGGGGCACTACTCCTCCTAACCAGGGGGACAAAGGGGCACTACTCCTAACCAGGGGGACAAAGGGGCACCACTAACCAACCAGGGGGACAAAGAGGCACCACTAACCAACCAGGGGGACAAAGAGGCACCACTAACCAACCAGGGGGACAAAGAGGCACCACTAACCAACCAGGGGGACAAAGAGGCACCACTAACCAACCAGGGGGACAAAGAGGCACCACTAACCAACCAGGGGGACAAAGAGGCACCACTAACCAACCAGGGGGACAAAGAGGCACCACTAACCAACCAGGGGGACAAAGAGGCACCACTAACCAACCAGGGGGACAAAGAGGCACCACTAACCAACCAGGGGGACAAAGAGGCACCACTAACCAACCAGGGGGACAAAGAGGCACCACTAACCAACCAGGGGGACAAAGAGGCACCACTAACCAACCAGGGGGACAAAGAGGCACCACTAACCAACCAGGGGGACAAAGAGGCACCACTAACCAACCAGGGGGACAAAGAGGCACCACTAACCAACCAGGGGGACAAAGGGGCACCACTACCCAACCAGGGGCATAATGAGGCACCACTACCCAACCAGGGGCATAATGAGGCACCACTACCCAACCAGGGGCATAATGAGGCACCACTACCCAACCAGGGGCATAATGAGGCACCACTACCCAACCAGGGGCATAATGAGGCACCACTACCCAACCAGGGGCATAATGAGGCACCACTACCCAACCAGGGGCATGAGGCACCACTACCCAACCAGGGGCATAATGAGGCACCATTACCCAACCAGGGGCATAATGAGGCACCATTACCCAACCAGGGGCATAATGAGACACCACTACCCAACCAGGGGCATAATGAGGCACCACTACCCAACCAGGGGCATAATGAGGCACCACTACCCAACCAGGGGCATAATGAGGCACCACTACTAACCAGGGGCATAATGAGGCACCACTACTAACCAGGGGCATAATGAGGCACCACTACTAACCAGGGGCATAATGAGGCATCACTACAAACCAGGGGCATAATGAGGCACCACTACAAACCAGGGGCATAATGAGGCACCACTACTAACCAGGGGCATAATGAGGCACCACTACTAACCAGGGGCATAATGAGGCACCACTACTAACCAGGGGCATAATGAGGCACTACTACAAACCAGGGGCATAATGAGGCACTACTACAAACCAGGGGCATAATGAGGCACTACTACAAACCAGGGGCATAATGAGGCACTACTACAAACCAGGGGCATAATGAGGCACTACTACAAACCAGGGGCATAATGAGGCACTACTACAAACCAGGGGCATAATGAGGCACTACTACAAACCAGGAGCATAATGAGGCACTACTAATAACCAGGGGGACAAAGAGGCACTTTTTTTTTTTAAACTCGTTTTATTGAGAACAGAACAGAACATATCAAATTCTATTACTCAGTGACAACATGGTTCGTGTCTACAAACCAGTTACAATTACTTAAAACAACATACACTGTATAACATAGCGTATTTGGAAAGATAGTTCGCAGAGTTGATGTTACCTGTGAAGGGCTAAATGGTACCTGGAAGGGTCGAAAACCTCATTTGGTCCACAAATTGCTGTAATGCGTTTTGCGTGTGGGTTGTGGTTGATGAGCCACACTAAATTCCCCAGATTTTATAGAATTTATCTGGGCACTTTCCATTTTTGTATACTATATTTTTTTTCATTTGGGAGAATAGAATTGACTAGATTACGCCATTGGGGGAGCGTCGGGGGTCTCCTAAGCATCCAGTGCATTGCTACAGCCTTACGGGGCAGAAACAGCACCTCACCAAGAAAAATGATGATATGGAATTGCCACTGGTCTTCATCCAGTATATCTAGCAGACATTCAGCGGGGTTTCGTGGAAATGGCACCCCCAATAGTTTTCCTAGGAAGTCTGTAACCTCCGTCCAGGAGGAGTATACCGTCAGGCAACTCCACATCAGATGGTTAAAATTAGACAAAGAGGTACTTTTACTGGGGGCACTAACAGCAGCACTTACTGTGTGGGGCCTAAAGGGGGATCATAAAGAAATGGAGGTGGGTGTGTGATTATTGCTTAGGGCATTATGGGTAGTATTATCCTTATCTTGGGAACTATGGATGGGAAGAGGTTTGAATAGATAAGGGAGGAATCTGGAATAGCAAGAAGCCAAAGTTGTTTATGTTAAATTCTGCAGAGAAAAATTGTGGCCGGGAGAAGTCATCATGGCAGTCTGGACTGGATGGAAAAGAAAGGGAAAGTGAACAAATCCAGTCAAAGAGGATGTCACATGTGATCACTGGATATAATGGTGCTGTTATTAAACAGTCTGTAGAGCACATGTGTAGAGGTGGTACTTATCATCATAGGGCCAATGTTCATGCTTGAGGGGGGCCCCCATTCAAAATTTTACAAAGGAGCCCAGTCTTTTCTAGTTACATCCCTGTACACTCCGACAATATCCATTCAGTACTGTCTGTGTGTCAGAATGTGTAGGGTCTCACCCATTAGACAAGGAGAATGGTAACACCCAGTTGTCAATTTATTCATAAATATCCAAATGCAATAACAGAGGAACACAACAACACAGAGCTCTAAGAACGGATGCTCTCGAAGTGTAATTTCACAGGGAATACAAGTCAGGACAACGGACAGGACCTCTTTAAGAATAAAATCGAATGAAATTCTGTTCAAGTTAACTAAAGCCCGCCAACTTCCCAGCAGTGAAATCAACAACCAATAAAACGGTTCTTCATTGTCAGATTTCCTTTGTTATAACTTACCAAGGCGTCAAAGACCAATATGTCGAAGGTCTCACTTTCAGAGTTTTCCATTATGATGTTAAACAGCGCGTCCAGAGTGTCCTGCAAGAACTAGAGACACAACGCTGCATCAGCATCCATAGGATTAACGCTTCCCTACATACAACCTCCAAGAAGCTGAAAGGAATTGCGCTTCCTTATATGTAAATGAGCCTGATTGAAGTTGTAGTGTTTTGAGCAGAAATTGCAAATTAGCTCTGAAATTTACCTTGACAACTTCACCTCCGTCGACATTCATTAACTGCCGTAAATTCTGCTGTAGTAGGTTTGTGTTGGAGCGCCATTTCAAGAGCCCCAACAAATCGACTAAGACAAGAAAGAAGATAACCAGATTATAAGAAGAATCTAAGGATGTCTGTGCAAGTTGTAGCAGAGCCAGTGTGACCTGCAATTCCTATGCTGCATCTCTACTTACTGTGGTTGCAAGCATTGGTGCAAGACAGCAATTAGCAGACGGAGAGCGTGCAGGCGTCCGAATAGTCGTACAATAATACACAGAGAATACAAAGATTGCAAACAGCTTTAATGCAGGGGTGAGGCACAAGTCTGAAGCTATACAGATTTAACCTAGGTGCAAACATGGTGCAAAAATCAGAATATGGTATGTGGGAAAGGGGGCGCTACTAGAAATGAGCGAGCATACTCGCTAAGGGCAATTACTCAAGTGAGCATTGTCCTTAGCGAGTACCTGCCCGCTTGGAAGAAAAGATTCGGGTGCTGGCACCGGTGAGAGGTGAGTTGCGGGAGTGAGTAGGGGGGAGAGAGGGAGAGAGAGATCTCCCCTCCGTTTCCCCCCGCCGCTCCCCGCCGGCACCTGAATCTTTTCTTCCGACCGGGCAGGTACTCGCTAAGGACAATGCTCGCTCGAGTAATTGCCCTTAGCGAGTATACTTGCTCATCTCTAGGCGCTACTATGAAAATTTTGATTTTTCTTTTTTGCCAAAAAAGGGTCAGGTGATGTCCCCTGGTCTTCCTTCACTCACCAGCACTGCATAAGGGGGTCTGGATTCTAAATGCTGGGATGAAAATTGGGGGATTAAAACACAAGACCACCTCTGTCCATATGCTCTATCATTATAACTGAAGGCGGGTCTCTTGTTAAAGACACTCTTGTAGCCACCAGAAAAGATGGCCGTAACAAGTACCTACTCTGGTTTTGGAGGAAACCATAAGTGGGAACAGTTTTCGCCCTTCGAAGGGCAGTCCTCGCTCAGGGCAGTGTAAAGTAGTATCAGACAGGCCAATTCCAGCCATCCGTCACTTATCGGGTAATTGTGCAGTGGTATAAAAATTGGACAGCATGTTCGTGTATGTTCCTGCAGCTCCCAGCAAGAGAGGAGTCCAGTTTATTCATGAGGCTCTAGTAGACTTGCCCATCCATTCTGACAGTTTTTATAGCAGTGGGTTCACACGGGACGGATTTCCAGTGGAATTCTCGCAGATTGGCAGCACCGAAACTCTGCGAGAACTCCGTTGGAAAACCACAGCTGTGGGTTTTGGAGCAGCTTCGCCGCCTGCATTTCCACTGCGGCCATCTCTCTCCATAGAGAGGAGAGAGGCCGCTGTGAAAAACATTTGACATGCTGCGTCTTTAATTTCCGCGCCGCATGGTTGTTTACGCACTGTTTTTCTACAACGGATTGGTCACAGCGTGTGGAATTTTTGCACAATCTCGTCCACTTTGCTGGCTAATCCCGGGATTAGGAGCCGCGTGCAGAATTTTCTCGCGGACACTCCGCATGAAAATTCCGCAGCAAATCCGTCCCGTGTGAACCCAGACTTACACTCCGTGAATGGAAGGATTACTAGGTCCTCATGAATAAACGTCCCTCTTGCTAGGAGCTGCAGGAACATATAGAAACACGCAGCAAGTCCCTAAACCCACTGCACATTCCCCTACAAGGGAAAGACCACTGAAATTAGCCTGTCTGGCACTACTTCATGCTGCCTTCAGTGAGGACAGCATAAGTACGTGTCCCGTTAATGACCAATAATGCAAAAAAATCTGAAATACTGTACTAACCAAACAGCTATAATTGGCGCTTAAAGGAGTTCTCGTGGTCCATTACTATTGATAATTTATCCCTAGAGCTGTAAAAAGGCGCATCAGTGGTCATTATGAGCTCTAGGGCACATGGAAGTGTTCTTAGAATTGTGATTTTAGGATTAGGGTTTTTTTTTTGGTAGGTCCCTGTGATTATCCCACCATCTTTAACAATCCCATTGACTACAATGTAAACTCTCCTAGCTCTTACCATTCTGTGTGAGTTTAGTTGAGCAGACAAGCGTGGATATTTGGAAAGAGTCTTTGCTAATGGTGCAGCTCCCCAGATTCTGCATGCTCCTCCCTGTGGCCGAGTGTCCTTTCTCCTCCAATTCAATCTTAGTCGCAGGAAGGCTGAGGTACGTCCCAGCGTCTTCAAGTTTCTTTACCTCTGCCTTTAGAAGGAAGAAAAAAAAAAGAAGAAAGCAGAAATATAAATATCCATACTTAAGAGCTGTTAAGCCGTTCTGGCTCAGGTCTAAATAAATGAGCTGTTCTTACAATCCTGGAGCAGCAGGAAACATCTAATTACAATGTAGTCTTTATGAAGCGGTACACTTACCAGAACAGGGGGATCTTCCGAACGTAAACAAATACTTTATTCGCAGCTCCGATCGGCTGCCGTTCCTCCGTCTCCATGAATAAAGCAGTTAATTACAATAGTAATTTAATCCGCAACATGTGATTCATGAATTTGTTCTCCCAATCATCGCCATTCAATTAAATAGTAAAATAATGCGCCACTTATTCTCCGAAATACATATTGGGATTAATGTTGGTGCGGCTCGCAAATCTAATTTTTAATATTAACTATACCGGTTATTTACTGCATAAACAGACCCTTTATTAACGGAAGAATACAAACAAGATTTCAACAGACGCACTAAACCAAAGTCAATAAGGAAAGGGGGGAAACAAATCTAAAAGTCCTACTTATACAACACGAAAATGAGATAGGAGTCCTCAAATACTACATGACAATACACTTCTGGCTTCAGGAACGTTACCGCCCCCAAGATAAAAGATGAACGGTAAATATACAGATGTAGCAAATGTTAACTTGACACGTTAGGATAACTTAATAGCAATGTGCTATATAGAATCACTATAACTCGCCAGTTAACGATTGCTACATTTGTAGCGACCAGGTCAGTGAGAGCTGTGTCAGCATTACCAACCCGGGCCGCTGGAATGTGGACAGAGCTGTCAGACTCCAGCCGATCAACTATTGATGAACTATCCTGCAGATAGGTCATCAATAGTCAAGTCCCAGAAAACCACTTTACAGCAGTGTGCGGCATGCCTTGTTTCATTATTTTTCGCCTCCCCTTTCTTGCTGATGCAAACTATGAAGAGGCGAGACTTGTATTGCACAACCCTGGCACTACTTATAAGAGGTCTGTAGCTACACCTGAGGGTCTGGGTCTATGAATGGCAATCATAAGGCTGGGGTCACACAGGGTGGATTTGCCGTGGTTTTGCCGCGGATTGCCGTTGCATATCCACACTGCGACAAAACCGCTGCGTTTGCAGTGCAATGCAGCATAAATGAGATTTGCCAAAAAGCTGTTTTCACAGGACGGATTTTTTCGCACAGCCGCAGTGCGGAAATGCAACTGCGGCGCGGTTTTAAAAGATGCAGCATTTTTATTCTACGGTCTTTTCCGCAGCGCTTTTTTGCCCATAGACCTCCGCAGCCAAATCCACACCAAATATGCGGCAAAAAGTAAAAAAGCGCTGCGGGAAAAAACGCTTGCGGATTTTTCCGCACGAAAATCCGCAGCAAAATCAGCAAGCCCGAACGGAAAAACCGTGGCAAAACCGCGGCAAATTAGCCCTGTGTGAACCCAGCCTAAGGAACACTTTCTAGAAAGCCCACTATCTTACCTTGTAGACTATGAGGTCATGCTCTCCGTCTCTTAGTGTTGTTCCATCGTATCTCATAAGCTTGACAAATGCCACTGCAAAAATCTTCTCCGATTTATCCTTGGCTGCAGAAGGAAGAAAGAACCGTACAATTAGGCTACAACTACAGGGCGACTTGGGTCAAGTAGCATAAAGGGGTGCAATTGGGCTTCAAGAGTAGTGTGTCTGCTCGGCTGTTGTGAGCAAGCTCAATAGAGTTTGTGCACTGCAGTTAGATTCCAACTCTGGAACCACCAAACATAGCCGGGTCCATCCCTCAAAATCTCCAACACTGTTTAACTAGAGCAGTAATGGTCAAGCTTAGCTGCCATTCAAATAGAGTTCTTGTGATCAGTGGGGTCCCGGCAGTTCCACAGGAGAGGACAAAGGAGGAAACGTTCCGGGCTCCTGACGTCAGTGTGCACTGCGGATGAGCGTAGAGAAGAGGAAGAGCAGCGCTGACTACAAGGAGGAGGTAAATACCTGGATTGGGGGGATACTATTGCTACTGAGTCCCCTGGGTGGGGTGGTGGTGGGGGGGACACTATTGCTACTGAGGCCCCTGGGGTGGGGAGAACGACACTATTGCTACTGGCTGCTTTCTTCCAAACAGTGCCAGCTTTGTCCATGGGTTGTGTCTGGTATTGCAGGTAAGCTCCCATTGAGCCTAGCTGCAATACTACACAACCCTATGGACAAGGGTGATGCAGCATTTGGAAGAAAGCAGCCATTTTTCTAGCCATGGACAACCCCTTTAAGAGGTTAAGTAATATAATGTCCTACTTACACTCCTGGGAAGATCTGTGGCGGAAAGTGAATCTTAAGTGGCTCCGGTTCACATCTTCAATGGGGATAGCGACCTGTAATAGATAGATAGGATGAAGCAGAGTCTTGGGAGCAATATCAATACATACAGTATACTAAAAAACCTCCAGCGAGACTAATCAGGAGTGGGATTTATTCAGCAACACCTAAGAACTGGGAGCTTTAAGCAGGGCTCTGCCATCATCAGACTGGCATGGGGTAAGGCTTTGGCATCAGACAAAGACCTATGGGAGGCCCATCGGAGATGCGTAAAAGTGAGTAGAGTGGAAAACTTAGAGCGGTATTACAGAACTAAAGGCAACTGATGCTCCAAACGGATATAGAATTTAAGGGGCGATGAATGTAAAAAATATGAATTTTTGTTTTGATAATTGACCAACAGAGTGCAGGTCTTCCTTCATGAACTACAGAGCAGACGGCCTCGAAGATATGGGCACAGCTATGGGATGTGGGGAATGTATCACAGAGATTAATATATCTAAGCAAAACAAATTAGCAACACATTCTTTTTTTCTAATCTACTTGTATTTTTCATATATGTTTTTATTCTATGTCTGTATAGGATTATGGAAATAGCCAACTAGGCGGAGCTACTGTGAACATCTGAGATTTGCTTTACAGCAGGGGTGCACAACATGTGCCCCACAATGCTATTCTGTGCAGCCTCAATCTACTGGACTAAGGAATATCTATGTGTGGCTGCTCATAAGTAGCTTCCATGTCAGGGTAAAGAGGAGTGGTACATAGCAAGGCAACAGGAACAAACAAGTACTATGGTGTACTGTGTAGCCATGTCTGGGTCCCTATATATTAGGACAAGTACTATGGTGTACTGTGTAGTCATGTCTGGGTCTCTTATATACATTAAGACAAGTACTAAGGGTGCGCTGTGCAGTCATATCTGGTCTCTATATATTAGGACAAGTACTAAGGGTGTATTGTGTAGTCATGTCTGTGTCCCCTATATTTTAGGACAAGTACTAAGGGTGCACTGTGTAGTCATGTCTTGGTCCCTATATATTAGGACAAGTACTAAGGGTGCACTGTGCAGTCATATCTGGTCTCTATATATTAGGACAAGTACTAAGGGTGTATTGTGTAGCCATGTCTGGGTCCCCTATATATTAGGACAAGTACTAAGGGTGCACTGTGTAGTCATGTTTGGGTCCCTATATATTAGGACAAGTACTAAGAGTACAGTTTGTAGCCATGTCTGGGTCCCCTATATATAAGGACAAGTACTAAGGGTGCACTGTATAGCCATGTCTGGGTCCCTATATATTAGGACAAGTACTAATGGTGCACTGTGTAGTCATGTCTGGGTCCACTATATATTAGGACAAGTACTAAGGGTGCACTGTGCAGTCCTGTCTGGTCCCCTATATATTAGGACAAGTACTAAGGGTGCACTGTGCAGTCCTGTCTGGTCCCCTATATATTAGGACAAGTACTAAGGGTGCACTGTGTAGTCGTGTCTGGGTCCACTATATATTAGGACAAGTACTAAGGGTGCACTGTGTAGTCATGTCTGGGTCCACTATATATTAGGACAAGTACTAAGGGTGCGCTGTGTAGCCATGTCTGGGTCCACTATATATTAGGACAAGTAGTAAGGGTGCACTGTGTAGCCATGTCTGGGTCCACTATATATTAGGACAAGTACTAAGGGTGCGCTGTGTAGCCATGTCTGGGTCCCCGTATATTAGGACAAATACTAAGGGTGCACTGTGTAGTCATGTCTGGGTCCCTATATATTAGAACAAGTACTAAGGGTA
Source organism: Eleutherodactylus coqui (assembly GCF_035609145.1). Classification (NCBI taxonomy): domain Eukaryota; kingdom Metazoa; phylum Chordata; class Amphibia; order Anura; family Eleutherodactylidae; genus Eleutherodactylus; species Eleutherodactylus coqui. Next base: position 256,963,341 of record NC_089840.1, on the reverse strand, counting down.
CATACACTGTATAGTCATGTCTGGGTCCCCTATATATTAGGACAAGTACTAAGGGTGCACTGTGTAGTCATGTTTGGGTCCCTATATATTAGGACAAGTACTAAGGGTGCACTGTGTAGTGATGTCTGGGCCCCCTGTATATTAGGACAAGTACTAAGGGTGCACTGTGTAGCCATGTCTGGGTCCCCTATATTTTAGGACAAGTACTAAGGGTACACTGTGTAGCAACGTCTTGGTCCTCTTTATATCAGGACAAGTACTAAAGGTGCCATGCCTAGCCATGTCTGGTTCCCCAGAGGGGACAGGAACTTGCCATGCTTTGATTACTCCTGCAGTATGATGTAATGTCATAGCATTACATCATAATGCGACCAGGCAGGCAGTCTATAAAGCCATGCCACAGGCACGGCTTAATAGGAATTCAGCTATGAGAGCCCTGGGGCCCTTCAGAACGCCCCCGGCTGCTATGACACCCGCATGGCTCTCTGCGATCTCATCACAGGGGGCCGCATGGCACACGTGAACATCGGTCGGGGGATTTAAATGATGCTGTCAGAATTGAAACAGCCGGCAGACGCGATTTATGAAGTGAGATCAGGCGATCTCACTCTATACACACCCAGGCATTGCTTAAGCAAGAATGGCCCTCTTTAGGGGAGTCATGTTCTAAAACTTATTAGGACTATCTCACAAGAGCATGTTGGTATAGTGTATTCCGTGCGCAGGTTTTGCGTGCGGCATATGCTATACCAATCTCCCATAGGCGTCCATGTTGCCATTCACATAAATTGTGTGAAAAACACGAGCAACAAGAAAAAAAACAAAACCTTGCAGCATGTTCTATAGTGCATGGCAATTGGCGACACAAGGCAAGTACACAATGTCATCACAGTAAATTATGGCCGTCTGAGCCCGGCCTTAGATGGAAGGCAAACTACCTGATGTAGTCACCTTCCTATAGCTTAAAGGGGTTGTCCCGCGAAACAAAGTTGGGGTATACACTTCTGTATGGCCACATTAATGCACTTTGTAATGTACATTGTGCATTAATTATGAGCCATACAGAAGTTATTCACTTACCTGTTCCGTTGCTGGCGTCCTTGTCTCCATGGTGCCGTCTAATTTTCAGCGTCTAATCGCCCGATTAGACGCGCTTGCGCAGTCCGGTCTTCTCCCTTCTGAATGGGGCCGCTCGTGCCGGAGAGCTGCTCCTCGTAGCTCCGCCCCATCACGTGTGCCGATTCCAGCCAATCAGGAGGCTGGAATCGGCAATGGACCGCACAGAAGACCTGCGGTCCACCGAGGGTGAAGATCCCAGCGGCCATCTTCGCAAGGTAAGTAAGAAGTCACCGGAGCGCGGGGATTCGGGTAAGTACTATCTGTTTGTTTTTTTTAAACCCCTGCATCAGGTTTGTCGCGCGCCGAACGGGGGGGGGGGGGCTATTAAAAAAAAACAAAAAAAACGTTTCGGCGCGGGACAACCCCTTTAACCTAGTTTTCCACCTACTGGTCAAACGAATCCCTTCTGCCCGAGCGGTCAGTAAGCGTGTAACACTTTGCTACCGGCATCTCTCCTCAGTGCAGTTCTTCCTCCATTTGTGGACAGCAGGTACATTCCTAATATTTACAGCATTTGTAAGAGTTTCTTCTTGATGTAATTTACCTTCACGGTCTCAAACCACCGGGGCTGCTTCACTTGGTAGTAGATGACTGATTTGTATTCTGACATCACTTCATCTCCGGCTCCCTGGTAAATCACGTTCTTAAGAGAGAAACAGAGAAATACAGACAAAAACTATTAATTGCAGGCGTTGTGAGCTCCGGCACCCAGGCATTAGGCTACATAACTCAGCGCCAGAAGATGTACATGAAGCTTGTTAGCCACAGATCATCAGAAGGGTTTTTAACTTTTGATGGAATAACATTTTCAGAAAATAATGCTGCAGTATAAATTGGAGTTATTATAGGAAAAGAACCTTAAATCAGGTCTTCTCTACACAGCTGGGTGATGTAAAGATCGGGATAGAACCTCGGGCATACATTTATTAAAATTGGCATCTTTTGCGCCAATTACATTGGAGAGTGTAGTTGAGCATTACTACAAATTCTGTGCAATGGAGCATCTTAAGAAATCTGGTGTATTTTTACTCTTTTTGCACACCTGCTACAAAGAAATTAAAAAATATATATATATATTATAATTGATAGATTGCTATATTATATATATAGCAATCTCATTTGATATATATCTAATATCCATCTGATTTGTTCTTTTCTTAACAAGTCTTCTAAAGTACACAAGGATACTCCTTGCCCTCTAATTTGCTGCTGCTTGTACCCTGTTTTAGGTCTGCGAGCTCCAATTTTCAGGTGATTGTCTCCATCTGTCCTACCATTTGCTATTTACTTTCAGGAGGGAGCGTGTAGCAATCGGAACATTCTGACAGAAGTTCACTGTACTGCACTTCCTTGCCCTGACTTCCCATGCTGCATTACACAGTTTGTGATCCAATCAGCAAGGGGGTGGTATCTGAAGCCCACCCCTCTGCTCTCCCAGGATGATTCAGGCATTCTGCCAAATGGTAAGCAAACTCAATGTAATGTGTGTACACACACACCCTCCCTCCCACTAGAATAGGTAGAGATTATGGAATGTCTGCACATCTGCCAGCCTGCAGCCTCTGAGTACATAGGAGCACCCCTAAGCAGATAGCTCTTTCCCCATTGCCAAGAAAGCATCCGTATGACCTTATTATGACAGAAGCTCTGTACCCAACGACAGAGAGTGTATTGCAAAGAGACTGGAAGGGAGACCCCTAGTGGCAGCTACATCAAACATGATTTACCGTGGTAAAGCAAAAAAGTTTTTACTGCAAGTACATTACAGAAATAATGAGACTAACCCAAACTAGTAGAGGAGTATAAGCTATCTGAACAGTTAGTGCCCCTTTAACAGTTAATGAAGGAGTCTAAAAGTACATTTTTAGCTTGACAGAATCCACTTTTCTAGCTTGTTCTTCCTCTTCTTTTGCAGTTGGAAGACCAATATCTTTGGATACAAATTTGGAACCCCCGACCAGAAACAGAACCACTCACTGCCATTAGTGAAAAAGGCACCACCTTGGTGTCTGTTTAACAAGGTTTCCGTTATATTTGGAATATAGAATGATGTAGTTGACTAAGCCATTGCATGCTCCAAATATCATAGAAAGGAATGGAAGCCCCGTCAAATGGACACGGAAGTGGTGCCCTTTACCCTGATGACAGTGAATGGTTCCTTTTATTTCCATTTAGGGTTCCGTTACAATACCATTTTTGGCACCTGTGATGTAACCCCCAGACAGAATCCCACAGCACGTTTAAAACCGCTGTGGGAACGCTCCCTTATGGTTCAGACTTGGTGGGAAAAAAAAAATTTATGTGGATTTTGGTGCAAATACTTTTTGAAAACTCCCAGCTAAAAAAAAAAAAAAATTGATATATGCGAGTCGGGTCTTAAAAAGGACAATTGGAAGGGAATGCTTCATTTACACAAAGTAGTCAGACTGCAAAAATCACATTCAAAAAATTACAGTATGACTACAAGCTCTATATGGGCTCCGAGTTGCTTTGGACAAACCCAAGGACAATTACCTCCAGCCGCTTTCCATCCTCATCAAATACAGACATTGTGACCTCCACATTCTTAGCGGTCGTCTTGTTGCCTCTATCGTAGTCACCCTGGAACAGCGTGACATAGATATCATTGCGAACATCACCTGGAAAGATATTGAGAAGGAGCAATTAGCTGTTGTTGTAGATTGTGTACATAGAACCCAACTATCCATCATAAGTAAGGCTTTTAATCTCTGCATAAAGATTGCCATGGAAACGCATCGGCAGAATACAATGTAAGATCTATGGTAGGGCAGCCTGTACTCTGCTAACAGAGAAGCCGCCAAGCAGCTGTAACATCACTATAGCGAAGTCATATAGCCCGCGCATTCCACCCTTTGACTATAAAAAGCTCTCTGAGGCTCCTTGTGTGTGGTTGACCTCTTTTTCCACTTGTGTAGAGCTTGTTGACCACTAGACGCCTCTACGACAAAATTAAAGTGATTTTGCCCAGCTATCAGATTGAGAGGGGCGCATTATTGGGATGCGAGAAGCTGGATGGTCGTATCCATGAATTGTCCCCCACTGGTCGATCTGACCAGACTGTTAGGAGGTGTTGGGACCGGTTGATGTGTGAGGGCACACAAGGTGACCGGGCTCAGGACCCGCCGATAGAACGCCAATGGAGAGGATCATCTGATCGTTCCAACAACCTCAAGCAGGTTTGTTGTGCCGTTTTGTTGTTTACCATCCGGAGACAGGGGGTGCCATCGTTACAAGCCGCTGTGCCTATCAGAAGCATTTCCAGGTACTTAGTTGAAGGACATTTTGTCTCACGGCGCCCATTAGACGTACTGCTTTTGACACCCACCGTCGTCTCAGATGGTAGTGGAGTCATGAAAGACAAAACTGGACTGTTACGGAGTGGAACAGTATGGTCTTCAGCAACAAATTCAGGCTGAGTTTAGGCACCAACGGCCGTGTTAATGTGTGGAGATGTAGGGGTCAGCGGCTCAATCCTGCCCCCTGCTGGTGTGATGGTCTGTGAGTCATCACATACGACAGTCGGTCACCCCTAGTAGTGGTACGAGGGACAATGACAGCTCAGCGATATGTTCAGGACATCCTGCAGCCACATGTATTCCTCTCATGGCGGCTTCCAGCAGGATAATGCTCGGCTGCAGACACAAGGGGGTCACAGGAGCCCCCACAACATTGTCACACTTCCATGACAGCCCGATGGCCAGATTTATCACCGATCGAACATTTATGGGGCCATCTGGGATGCCAACTTTGACAGCCTACGAGTTTGTACAATTTAGAGGCTCATTTACGGCAAATGTTGACAGATATTCTGCAGGTTTGGTCAGAAACATTCAGACCAGTAGCCTGTCGGAAATCATTCTGTAAAGCTGTGACAGTGCACCTCTTATTCCTCTGGTCCTGCTGCCCTTCTCCGACCTGGTCCAGCTCTCCTCTTGTAACGGGCCATGTCCTGGTATCTGCTCTAGGCCCTCAAGACTCTGCTGGGAGACACCGCAAACCTTCTTGATGGCACGTATGGATGTGCCATCCTGGAGGAGCAGGACTCTGTACAACCTGATTGGGCTGCAGGTAGTGTGTCATGTACCAGTAGTGACAAGAACAGCAGAAAAACTGCCTTGTGTGAACCCAACCCAAAATGTTCCTTTGACCTTTCTGAGTGGTACGTTCCCCTAATATATAAGTGCAGGATCACAACTGCAAAATGCACTAGTAGCTGCACGTTCTATTTCGGAATGTCTCCCCATCTGACGTATTAAGGAGCGCTTTCCTCTGCAGCTCTAACATGTCCCTTTAAGAAGAAGTATAGCAGAAACGAGCGCCTCCAGTTATAACTCCCAAAACCTTGCTCGAGTTTAATGTAACAGCCAGCATGTTCTATTGCCGTGGCGATGCTCATGCATAATTAATAAAAGAACATCGCTGCTTTCATGGCTTATAAAACGAGCAAGAAGAAATCCAGGCCAACACAATGCACTCTGATTCCAGGCTAGGATTCCTTCTAATAGGAAGCAAATCACAACGGCCATCAAGGGGTAAATCGCGCAGTTAGAGATAGATCACACCATCTGCCACATATCCGAGACGCTCTATATGTATTAAAGAGAATGCTCAATCAGGTGTATCTGAATGGAAGGAATTCGATCAAAAAAAGGTAATCCAAGGTGGGAGCGAGGAGGCACAAGACGCCACAACAGGGAAAAGTTTCTTGCATTAAAACTTTTTAGAATAGATGCTGCTTAACGGTTTTTATACCCCCCCCCCTTCTTTTCCCATCAATGCCTCCTCTTTCTTATACCATCATTCTTCTTCCTTTCTTCACCCCCTGACCTCCTCTGTGTAGACCCCGGCTTCTTTTAATTTGCTTCCAAATGCAATTTCTCTTTAGTGTTTCTCTCATTCTGGGACAAAGTGAATCGGAGCATCCTCAATCCTTGGGAGCCGCTTCCTTGTACTTCTGTTTTTTCTTTGTTTTGTGAGGGACAGGCGGGTGATAAATCCATGATCGCTGGTAGTATCACGAGAATGGTGCACTCGGACTCCCCCTAGTGAATGGGGCAGTGCTTAGCAATCTCGCCTTCAGTTTCATAGGAGTGAATAGAGCGGTGGTCACACATGTGCACTGCCACCCCATTCACTAGTAGGACTTGATGTTCCATTCTCACGATCTTTGGGGGTTCCAACGGTTGGACCACCATCAATCATACATCTCTTTATCCTGTGGCTATGTCATAAATTATATGAAAAGGATAACCCTTTTATTGAACTGCCTGTAATTCTTAAAGGGGTTGTCCGAGATGTACCTCGTAGAAAATGCATTCACCATGAGGAAACATAGGCTTATACGCACCTCTCTCGGCTCCGTCCCGCTCCATTTCTCCATGTCTCCCCTCGGATGTCACATTTACAGGCTGCCCCATCTGTTTACAGGAAGTCGCAGGCTTTGCAGCCAATGACAGAGCTCAGTGATCGATTGCTGAGCTGTTATTGGCTGCAGTGCCTGTGACATCCTGTAAACAGGGCGGGCCTGCAGGCTTGTCCTTTTTATACAAGAGTATTTAACATCACACCCAGTTGGTTTTGAACATGTCCATAGGGTGTAATGGGAAGGACGTAGCCCCAATGAGTGTCCTTAAAGTGAACTTACCACCAGGTTTATGCTGTCCAAACCACGGGCAGAATGAGTACAGGCCATATCTGCCCATTCAGCCCAAGTAGGTTTCATCTTTAACCCTTTCCAATCCAATTTTGGATTCAGGATTTCCTAAAAGGCTTTCTCTTTTTGCTGTTATACAACGGTGCCATCTGCTGGCTAAAGCCAGTGTGTGTGCGCCAGAGAGGCTCCGACAGCGGAGTGGCTGCCAATAGACGGTAAGAATACTCTGTCGGACGTCTTCTGACATTGAAGCTGCACAATCTTCAATCAGAATGTAGGAAGACGTCAGACAGTGGATTGGAAAGGGTTAAATACTTTAGTGTTTCGAAGAAAAGAAGAAAAAAAAAAAAAAAACACACATAGAAGTTTGACTCGGATTTCAGCTCTCAAGTCAAAGAGGCGGGTCACGCCAACCTCTCCTTTTCCCGTTTGTGGAGAGAGCGGTCAGTCAATATGCCACGGTGAGGAGAGCCTGGCACGGCCCGCCGCTGACTCGGAGCTCAGTTCCACTTCAACTTTGAGTCAAACGTCTTAGTGTGTCCTTTTCCGAAAGTCTTCAGAAGAACTGTGAGAAGCAAGCGACAGCCCGCTATATACAAGCCTGACCAATTATTCTTTGGAAAGGCAAAAAAAAAGGATTAAATACATTTTGATTTCAGGAAAAACCCCTTTAATCTTGTTCTAATTGTCACAACATTAAATTAGAGGCAGTGAGCACTCCGTCCCCTTTCCATTAACCCCGGTAATTTAAGGACTGCACACCTGGCATAATAATCTCAGGGAATCCCATTTTCCGTGCGACGGCTGTAGATCTATCCACGAGGTGAGGGAATTCCTTCCGAATCTGATGAATGTCACCCGGCAGCAGCTTCATGGTCACCCACAGACCTGCAGGAGGAGGAGGAGAGGGTTACGTGTTCCTGCGAATCATGAGAAGACCATTTAGCGGACGGTTGTGTTGATTCTGAACCACATTAGAGGATATGATTTAATTACATCTCACCATCTGCTATTCACGGGCAAGAATAGAGTTCTAATTGTACGTTAGATTTACGCAGTCTACAGCCCGTTACAGCGGTGACGTGCGCTGCGCTGGATCTACTCGCAGCGGTTTTCTGAGTAACCTTTGTTAAGGGGGAGGAAGCAGTTTGTATCAATAGTTTTCAGCACCACTGCAGAGAATACAAGGTTAAACAAATCAATAGCCGTCCGTGAAGTCCTATTCTTCACTTCACAGTGCTGCGCTGGCCGGGAAGCTCTGCGCTTTACCCAAGATACCTAGCTGGATCTACCACAATCGTTTCATTAGTGAAAGCCCATTCAATAAAAAATTCTACGGGATTGCATAGAAGCACGGCAAAAATGTAGTTGCACGCATATTCACTGCGTTTTTTATGCATGTTCCAAGAAGACAATTGAGGCAAGGGATGGCCGACGGGGATGGAGGCAAGGGATGGCCGACGGGGATGGAGGCAAGGGATGGCCGACGGGGATGGAGGCAAGGGATGGCCGACGGGGATGGAGGCAAGGGATGGCCGACGGGGATGGAGGCAAGGGATGGCCGACGGGGATGGAGGCAAGGGATGGCCGACGGGGATGGAGGCAAGGGATGGCCGACGGGGATGGAGGCAAGGGATGGCCGACGGGGATGGAGGCAAGGGATGGCCGACGGGGATGGAGGCAAGGGATGGCCGACGGGGATGGAGGCAAGGGATGGCCGACGGGGATGGAGGCAAGGGATGGCCGACGGGGATGGAGGCAAGGGATGGCCGACGGGGATGGAGGCAAGGGATGGCCGACGGGGATGGAGGCAAGGGATGGCCGACGGGGATGGAGGCAAGGGATGGCCGACGGGGATGGAGGCAAGGGATGGCCGACGGGGATGGAGGCAAGGGATGGCCGACGGGGATGGAGGCAAGGGATGGCCGACGGGGATGGAGGCAAGGGATGGCCGACGGGGATGGAGGCAAGGGATGGCCGACGGGGATGGAGGCAAGGGATGGCCGACGGGGATGGAGGCAAGGGATGGCCGACGGGGATGGAGGCAAGGGATGGCCGACGGGGATGGAGGCAAGGGATGGCCGACGGGGATGGAGGCAAGGGATGGCCGACGGGGATGGAGGCAAGGGATGGCCGACGGGGATGGAGGCAAGGGATGGCCGACGGGGATGGAGGCAAGGGATGGCCGACGGGGATGGAGGCAAGGGATGGCCGACGGGGATGGAGGCAAGGGATGGCCGACGGGGATGGAGGCAAGGGATGGCCGACGGGGATGGAGGCAAGGGATGGCCGACGGGGATGGAGGCAAGGGATGGCCGACGGGGATGGAGGCAAGGGATGGCCGACGGGGATGGAGGCAAGGGATGGCCGACGGGGATGGAGGCAAGGGATGGCCGACGGGGATGGAGGCAAGGGATGGCCGACGGGGATGGAGGCAAGGGATGGCCGACGGGGATGGAGGCAAGGGATGGCCGACGGGGATGGAGGCAAGGGATGGCCGACGGGGATGGAGGCAAGGGATGGCCGACGGGGATGGAGGCAAGGGATGGCCGACGGGGATGGAGGCAAGGGATGGCCGACGGGGATGGAGGCAAGGGATGGCCGACGGGGATGGAGGCAAGGGATGGCCGACGGGGATGGAGGCAAGGGATGGCCGACGGGGATGGAGGCAAGGGATGGCCGACGGGGATGGAGGCAAGGGATGGCCGACGGGGATGGAGGCAAGGGATGGCCGACGGGGATGGAGGCAAGGGAGGGAAGGGAAGGGAGGGAAGGGAGGGGATGGACGGAGGGAAGGGAAGGGATGGACGGAGGGAGGGAAGGGATGGACGGAGGGAGGGAAGGGATGGACGGAGGGAGGGAAGGGATGGACGGAGGGAGGGAAGGGATGGACGGAGGGAGGGAAGGGATGAAGGGATGGACGGATGGAGGGAAGGGATGGACGGATGGAGGGAAGGGATGAAGGGATGGACGGATGGAGGGAAGGGATGAAGGGATGGACGGATGGAGGGAAGGGATGGACGGATGGAGGGAAGGGATGGACGGATGGAGGGAAGGGATGGACGGATGGAGGGAAGGGATGAAGGGATGGACGGATGGAGGGAAGGGATGGACGGATGGAGGGAAGGGATGAAGGGATGGACAGATGGAGGGAAGGGATGGATGGATGGAGGGAGGGAAGGGGGAGTGCTCACTTGCACCTTCTTGCATGTTTTTGTGTGCATGAAAGAAAAACAAAAAAGAAAAGCCTGCACTGAATAGGGGTGCATTGCGGACATAAAAAATGCGCACACACGCAGCGAAAAAGTTGTGCTTTTCACTGATCAAAATTGCATACACAAGTGTGAATGAGCTCTAACCATTTTCTTTTAAGATTTCGCCGGGATACGTGATATTAAGTCATTTTGTAATGTATTGTATTCACATATTTGTCCTGCTGCTACTTGTCTGCATAGAGCTGTTCCTGTGAGAAATCCCTACACGGCTTCTAAGCGAGCAGCATGCAGACTGCACTGACCATCTAGGGGGGAGCCGGCTGCTCAGCCTGCCAACCTCCTAACAGAGGCTACATGATTGCTCTTCTGCATTCAGGGATCTGCCCGTCTGGTAGCTGTGCCCACTCCTGCCCAGCCTGCCAACCTCCTAACTGTTGCTACATGATTGCTCTTCTGCATTCAGGGATCTGCCCGTCTGGTAGCTGCGCCCCCTCCTGCCAACCTCCTAACAGAGGCTACATCATTGCTCTTCTGCATTCAGGGATCTGCCCGTCTGGTAGCGGTGCCCACTCCTGCCCAGCCTGCCAACCTCCTAACAGAGGCTACATGATTGTTCTTCTGCATTCAGGGATCTGCCCGTCTGGTAACTGTGCCCACTCATGCCCAGCCTGCCAACCTCCTAACCGTTGCTACATGATTGATCTTATGCATTTAGGGATCTGCCCGTCTGGTAACTGTGCCCACTCCTGCCCAGCCTGCCAACCTCCTAACAGGCTACACGATTGCTCTTCTGCATTAAGGGATCTGCCCGTCTGGTAGCTGTGCCCACTCCTGTCTCTGGAGCACTGGAAGCAGAGCAGCAGGCTTCCCCGTACAGTCAGCATAGTCCAAATACGGCCTGGTGGATGGATTTTTCATAGGATTCTACTATGCAGACAAATGTGGTTTGTAGGAAAAACACGTTAAAATATATGGCAAAGCAACTTAAAAAAATGGGATTGTAAGGGCTTTTGAGACCTATTACCAATGACTTATCTTTAATTAAAAGGTTGCAATCTGCTGCAGATCCGCATCAACGGGCCAGATATTATTACAGATCGTTTGCTGTGCACATTGCACCATTTCTGCCATGTGTGAAAAGACAGATATACCGTTTTGGGGGGGGGGGGGGGGGGGAATTCAGCACAACTTGTATTATAACCATTTAAATCTCTGCTCATTCCGGGCTTAGGAGTCCAGTGGGCGGTGCCATCAGTGATTGAAAGCCATTTCTCTATGCACAGTCATACATCGAAAGCCGTCACTGATTGTGGGCTTAGGAGTCTAGTAGGTGGTCCTATCGGTGATTGACGGCTATGTATGACTGTGCAAAGAGAAATAACTTTCAATCCCTGATCGTACCGCCCACTGGACTCCTCAGCCCAGTATGAGCAGAGATTTAAAGCGGCCCTCTGGTCCTAGACAAACAAAGATGTCCACACAGCTTCTCTACCTGATGGACACTTTGTATCAGTATGCATCATTAGCCTAATACACTACACCCGCTTTGTTTGGCCAGTGCTGCCCATGTGAACAGTACTAGTCAGCCAGGGGAGCATGTAGTGTCTTAGACTACCAATGCACAGTGTGTATCAGGTAGTCTGAGTACAGTGTGGTCATCTTTATTTGTCCAGGCCCGGAGGGTCGCTTTCACTTTAAATGAATTACAAGTCATACAGAATCTTTTCCACAAAACTTTGTACCAGTCTGCTCCGCTCCTCCTGCCCTGTAACAAGCCGCATGCAGTCTGGACAGTATATTCGAGCTAACAGCTTCCCTTTAAATGGTTAGATATGGGTCAAGATTTTTCGGACGTGGATCTAACAACTGAAAGACAACCTGTCCGCACTTCCAAGCCTACTAAACAGTCTACAGCGGCCGACTACTCAATTATACTGATTTCCAACAGTAAGTTTGTTATGCGGAATAAACCATGTCCGCAGAAAACTGTGCTGCATGCTAATCTATATTGTCCAGTCCGATAGGCAGGCCGGTCCGTATCTTCTGGCTGGACTTTTCAGCATTGGTTGTGTCCTACGTCATCCACAAAATAGGGATAGGGAACCTGACGATCTCCAAAGTAGGACTCCGTGACTCATCACGATCTCAACAAGGGCTCCCGTGTCCCCTGTCCACTTCACTCTGGGGTTACTCTCACCTTCCCCCACAGTGAGACCACCACCGAATGGGGAGTTTGTCGCACAAACTATACATTTACTGCCAATAGGACTGCCGAGATACAAGAGGATCTCACTATAGCCCTGGTTGCTGTACCCGAGGACGTCGCAAGGCGAAAAATGTCAGGGTGGCTATAGATTAGATTTTAATATGGTTTTGGTGGTGCTGACTTGCCACGTTGGCTTTTGGAAGTTGGCCATCCAGGCCTGTGTTACACAATTACACACGATACTAATTGATGACTGCTGGACACATTTTATTGCTACCACCATTTGCCCCTTTATTTTAAATATCATCCTTTTTCAATCATATTTTAGGGGATAATACCTATGGGTATGCTTTGCCTTGGACAATTAGAATTGTGGAGATAGAAGAGTGGCACCTTCTCACGTATTTCCATCAATACCGTTGAAATGAATGGGGCAGTGAGCGCGCATGCTCGGCCAGCGCTCTATTCACAGTAATGTCACTGCGGGGGGAGAAGAAACCCTTGCAGTGACAGTCAGAGCAGGACCCAGGAGTCCTATTTTGGAGGTCAGTGGGGTCTCAGTGGTGAGACTACCGCAATCAGCAAGTTGCAATTTCGTTACAACTCCTTTAAATCTCCCACATGCGCGTGAAGTTTGCTGATCAGTGCATGCGCGGATCATTTGTCCCTTTTGTGAGCAGATTAGTCGTGCCCATCTGTGTATGCGCCAGTCCATGAACTTCTGGCCCGTGCACGAGATTCCAAATCACTCCGAAGCGAGGCAGGGCGGGATTATGCTAAAAACTCCATCCAGAAGAGACAGTCCGGCCCGCCCACTGGACTCCATACATCAGCATGCAACGTGGGAAATCTTAGAAGTTTTCTGTAAGTATGGTGTCTTCTATAAAGCATAACAAACTCAATGTTGGAAACCGGAATGATTTGAGAAGTGACCTGCTGTAGACAGATTAGAAGTTTCAAAAACGTTGACAGGTTCTCTTTAATCCGCAGCTCAGCCTTGGAGTTCTGTGCGGATCCGCAAGCAGATTATGTCCGAACCTGAACCGAAAATGGACAGGCAAGTCCGTTTTTGACGCAACGTGGATTTGAAAATTCGCATATGGAAAATCCACGCCAACGGAACGAAGGCACGGGTTCTCATAGCATTCAACAGAATGCAAGAGTAATGCTGAATCCACGTCGCAGTTACGGCGGGCGAACGAGGCCTTACGGTAATCCTAGTTAACATCACTAAAAAAGGGTTTCTCACTTTGTATCTACGCAAGGATACCTTTTTAAAGAATTGCATTTGGATACAGGACATCAAAATCTGTGTTTCTCCGATAATGAGATTTCTTCTCCGATGCCTACTGGACGCGCATTCCCTGCAGTGGTGAGAAACGATCTTCTCCCCGTCCGCCAGTACAATCATTTATTTTAATTAAAATAAAACCCCTCCACTCACTACAGTGATATTTTAATTACAGAGCAGCGGAGAGGATTTTCCAAGCGGCGGGTCTCGATGTTAATATTGCATGAAAGTACATACCTTGACCTTTGTGGTTAACTTCCTTGGCAGCAATCACTTTGTTTATAACAGTCTGAAGAAAATCATTCTCCCCTGCCACCCTGGGTGAAAAACGGGATGATAGGTTGAGCTGCTTGTGTCGGATGACGTCATCCAATGCTAGCCTGGAGTGTGACATCACAGACACCACCACAGGGAACATAGGGTCACAGAAAGCCAGAGACCACGGAAACAAGGGAATGGATCGGGTCATAGCAGAGAGCGCACAAAAGTTTTGTATTAGTTCACAACGGACACAGAACAGAAATAGGAGGACAAGAAAGAGATGGAAAGGTCAGTGATCAGGTATTTAAAAGAGAAGAGAAATTCAAGTTTATGACCCTAAAACGCCTAAGGAGTGTCTGTGAGCGTCCCCCGCAGGCTAGGCACGTAGTGACACCCTTAGCCGAAGGCACACAGTCAGTCTTTCTCGGATAGCACATAGCCCCATTATAGCCCAAGAGGCTATTCACATGGCCCGATAATTGGTGTGAAAACATTTTCATGATATGTCCTATTATCATAGGTTTTCCCCGATGAGAACAGGACTTGCACGGTGCAGATGGGACATCATACGGATGGGTGTCTATGTGCTATCCGATGCGAGTTGCGCCCAAGTTTCTCAAACGCAATTCGCATTATGGTTGTGTACCTTCTGCCTTAAAAGGCTAAACGACACGTTCTTTTGCGCCATCCTTTTTTACATAAGGACTTTAAAAAGTGTGCACCGGTCCGACCATGGGTCTCCGAACATCATACGCGCATATGTGCTCAAAGTCTGGATCTGGAGACCCATGGTCAGGCCGAAACGCACTTCCAAAGCTCACACAAAAAGGATGGTGCAAAAGACTGGGGTTAGCCCCATACTGACAGACTTTGAAGTGAACCGGTCACCAACTTGATACTGCTTGAATCATGGGCCACATGAATGAAGAACAGAGATGCCCATTTTGTCCGTGTAGGACTTATTCTAAAACACTGCTGCGTTTCAAAAAAAACCCAAAAAACATACTTCAACATTTTACTTGGAGAGGAGCTCCGAGTCAGAGGTGGGTTGCGCCAGGCTGTCCACGCCAAAGTTATCAAGACTGACAGAGCTCCCCCTACACACAACTATGGAGAGAAATCTCAGAAATTTTCAGAAACGCAGCAGAGTTTTAGAATATAACATACATGGTCCGAACGGACATACCTGGCCCTGGTTCATGTGTCCGTGGTGATAGGTTCCCTTTAATAAAACATTGATGCATTCACATAAACAGGTTTAAAGAAACAAGGCTAAATTCAAGAGATTACAGAGAGTCACTGCAAAGGGACAACAGGCTTGTACGAGATTACAGAGAGGGATGTAGAAATGGAAACAAGAAGCCCTTTTCTATGGGCTTAAAGGGGTTTCTGCTTTAGGAAATCGTTACTTGTTGGAAAGGCTCCTTAATGAGAAGGTTATCTAAAAGTTTCCCCAGCGATGAGCTGTAATCTGTTGGGAAACCTATTAGAAAGTGTACAGTTTCCCTGCAGCACCCCCACAGGGGAAATAAAGCATTACACAGAACTCAATCATGTAAGTGGGAGGTCTCTGTAACGCAAGACATGTCCACCAAAGTGAGAGCTGCTCTTTTTTCAGGATCCTCACCTGTTGGTTAGACCGAAGACTGGTTACAGAAGACTACCCACCCTTCTACTAAAGGGGTGGTTTGGGTATTGGACAACATTCCCTCTTATAGTACCCACTGTGCTAAAACAAAAAAGGGGGCAGAACTTACCCATCCTCTGGCACAACATTCCAGCACTGCAGCTCCGCCGCCCTCCTGGTGATTGTTGTGGAAGGGGTCAGGACCAGAAGTCACCTGACCACTGCAATCAATCAGAGGCTGCAGCATTACCTCCTGCTCTTTTGGCATCAGCGCTTACATCCTGGGCACCATAAAGCCGGGAGTTCAGAACAGTGCCGCTGCAACTTCTGATTGGCTGCAGTGGTCAGGTGATTTATGGTGAAGACGACTTGCACAATAAACCCCCGGGAGAATGATGGAGCTGCAGCGCTGGATGGCGGCAGCAGATAATGAGCAAGAATGGAGTCGGGAAAGAATTTCCCCCCCCCCCCCCAAATGAGCTAATTGGCTTCTACATCACCCTTCAGCCTAACATACTATGTAAGTACAAACTCCTTTGTTATTTTAGCATAATGGTAGCTATAGGAAGATTGTTGTTTGGTAACTGGACAACCCCTTTAACTTTAAGTTCACGGATAAGGCAAATTAAAACTGGACGCTACCATTCCTTCGTCAAAAAGGTATGTCCGACACGGACTATAATGAGAGGAGGCGTGGTAATGTCCAGTTGTCAATGTATTCAGCTATGTCCAGGAGGAATAACAGAGGAATGTCTCAATGCACAGTTATAAGCAAAGATGTTCCATCATTGTAATTTCATTGTGAACCACACAGATCCTCCTCAACAAAAATCACAGATAAAAGTAACTCTGAAATAATGCATTATTCAAAGGGGCAAAGTGCACCTATATTTACGCCTTCGTATTCTAGATGCCATCCCTAGACCCCCATGTGGATCTACTGACCCCCATAAAGAGACAGATCTTAGGCATTGTACATCCAGTTCAGCAGAACTTCAGTGGTGCAAGGCTTTAATTCAAATTTGGCAACTGGGAAATGACATCATGCCTCTGCAGCGCCACCTACTGGAAGGAAACTTAGCGATGAGCCAATGTTGGACAGGTGAGGGCTCACTCAGACGGGTGTATTTTTCACACATGTATTATGCACCAATATAGGCTATGAAGATTTAACATAGGCAAATGGGAATGAACATGGGAATTTACCGTGTTCTGTGTGTTTTACGCACGTGAGAAATATGCATGTAATACACGGGACATATACGCCCGTGTGTGCGAGCCCCAAAGGATATAAGCCAGACCAGAGTTTCCTCCATAGAGAAAAGATATCCATTTACAGACAGCTGTTCCAGCCAGACAGGGAGTTATAGGGAAACTACCTTCCAATAGGTGGCGCTGCAGATCCTTTGTTCCATCTCCCATTTGTAGGGCCCTTCTACGGATTAGACACTGCCATCGGAATAAGGCGAGGCACTACACATAAGTACAAGATAAATCTCCTTGCAGGATGGAGACTGGATGTAGCGTCTCAGCGGGGGCACACGGAGGGATGGTCCGGGATCATCGCATCTACATTTTATCCCCCCAAAAGTAGAGGTTTTATATACCAGCCTGTGGTAGAAACTGAGTTAACAGCATCTCTCCCTCCTATCCTAACGATTCTGACGTTTTAAGACCATTTAAAAAAAAAATCAGCTCTAATTAAGTAAATAAATATGCTGCAACGCTCAGGCGTATCCATCATTCACGACAGCTTTACTAATGGCTTTTAGTTACCATAAATGATCGCATTCACAACATGAAGTTGTGTCTCATAGAGCTCATATACGGGGCTTCTGCTAGGAAATCAGGATGCGGGACACATGGTGATGCATGTGGGCTTGGACGACATACAGGGTACAACAATGCGCTCCCTGAAGGCCCCGGTCCAAGGCATAGTGTCATAGTGCCAGGTATCAGCAACCCAACAGGCTCATGGATTTGGGACTAACAATCATTTTTGTAATAGATTTCAATTAAAAATGTTGCACTGTTTGTATTCTGCAGCTTCTACATATCACTGTATATGCAACCTGCAGTCTAAGCCTCAGCAGGAGGTCCAATATCATAGAAGGGTGTGAAAGTAAGATGGACAGATCTGATAAGTCTCACAAAACAAAAAATATACAAAAAATTAAAAAAAAACAAAAAACACACACTACTAATTGCCCTAATATATGGGGACCCAGACATGGCTACACAGTGCACCCTTAGTACTTGTCCTAATATACAGGGGAACCCAAACATGGCTACACAGTGCACCCTTAGTACTTGTCCTAATATACAAGGGACCCAGACATGACTACACAGGGCACCCTTAGTACTTGTCCTAATATACAAGGGACCCAGACATGGCTACACAGTGCACCCTTAGTACTTGTCCTAATATATATGAGACCCAGACATGGCTACACAGTGCACCCTTAGTACTTGTCCTAATATATTGGGTACCCAGACATGACTACACAGTGCACCCTTAAGTACTTGTCCTAATATACAAGGGACCCAGACATGACTACACAGTGCACCCTTAAACCCCCCCACCGTTCGGCGCGAGACAACCCCGATGCAGGGGTTAAAAAACCCACCCGCACAGCGCTTACCTGAATCCCGGCGGTCCGGCGTCTTCATACTCACCTGCTGAAGATGGCCGCCGGGATCCTCTGCCTTCGTGGACCGCAGCTCTTCTGTGCGGTCCACTGCCGATTCCAGCCTCCTGATTGGCTGGAATCGGCACGTGACGGGGCGGAGCTACACGGAGCCGCTCTCTGGCACGAGCGGCTCCATAGAAGACTACAGAAGACCCGGACTGCGCAAGCGCGGCTAATTTGGCCATCGGAGGCCGAAAATTAGTCGGCACCATGGAGACGAGGACGCCAGCAACGGAGCAGGTAAGTAAAAAACTTTTTATAACTTCTGTATGGCTCATAATTAATGCACAATGTACATTACAAAGTGCATTATTATGGCCATACAGAAGTGTATAACCCCACTTGCTGCCTCGGGACATCTCCTTTAAGTACTTGTCCTAATATATAGGGGGCCCAGATATAGCTACACAGTGCACCCTTAGTATTTGTCCTTATATATTGGGTACCCAGACATGACTACACAGTGCACCCTTAGTACTTGTCCTAATGTATATAAGGGACCCAGACATGACTACACAGTGCGCCCTTAGTACTTGCCCTAATATATAGGGACCCAGACATGACTACACAGGGAACGCTTAGTACTTGCCCTAATATATAGGGACCCAGACATGACTACACAGTGCACCCTTAGTACTTGCCCTAATATATAGGGACCCAGACATGACTACACAGTGCACCCTTAGTACTTGCCCTAATATATAGGGACCCAGACATGACTAAACAGTGCATGCACCCTTAGTACTTGCCCTAATATATGGGGACACAGACATGACTACACAGTGCACCCTTAGTACTTGTCCTAATATATGGGGACACAGACATGACTACACAGTGCACCCTTAGTACTTGTCCTTATATATAGAGACCCAGACATGACTACACAGCACACCCTTAGTACTTGTCCTAATATATAGGGGGCCAGATATGGCTACACAGGGCACCCTTAATACTTGCCCTAATATATGGGGACACAGACATGACTACACAGTGCACACTTAGTACTTGTCCTAATATATAGGAGACCAGACATGACTACACAGTGCACCCTTAGTACTTGCCCTAATATATGGGGACCCAGACATGACTACACAGTGCATCCTTAGTACTTGCCCTAATATATAGGGACCCAGACATGACTACACAGTGCACCCTTAGTACTTGCCCTAATATATAGGGACCCAGACATGACTACACAGTGCACCCTTAGTACTTGCCCTACTATATGGGGACACAGACATGGCTACACAGGGCACCCTTAGTACTTGCCCTAATATATAGGAACCCAGACATGACTACACAGTGCACCCTTAGAACTTGCCCTAATATATAGGGACCCAGACATGACTACACAGTGCACCCTTAGTACTTGTCCTAATATATGGGGACCCAGACATGTCTACACAGTGCACCCTTAGTACTTGCCCTAATATATAGGGACCCAGACATGACTACACAGTGCACCCTTAGTACTTGTCCTAATATATGGGGACCCAGACATGACTACACAGTGCACCCTTAATACTTGTTGCCCAGCTTTGTGCCATTCCTCTTCACCCCGACATGGAAACTACATGTGAGCAGCCACACCTAGATATTTGTGTCCAGAGGATTGGGGCCACACAGAATGGCATTGTGGGCCGCATGTGTCCCCTATGTCGCATGTTGTACACCTCTGCTCTATTGGTTGTACATGAGCCAAAGACTTGTTGGGGTTCTCTTTAAAATGTTTCTATTGTTCTGTAATTGTTCTTTGTCAATAAATAAAGATGGTCTTTGCCTTTTTCCCTTTTTGTTGAGTTGTGTGCATTTTTTGGATGCATTTTTTGTTTTGTGAGATACAACAGCAGCGGATCCGTCAGTGAGGCTGGACTGACTATTGGTTTCAGACCTCATCTCTCCTCTACTGTACCATCCTATCGAAAAAATGATTGTCAGCCCAAAATACATGCATGTGAAAAAAATTGCCCCCCCCCCCCCCAAAAGAGACCTATAGCCTTTACACAGTAAGGACACATTATCGAGGACATTGGCCTTAAATGGGTTGTTCAAGATAAAGTTTTTCACCAAACATTGAAAATGTTATAAAGTAAAAGCAGAACCTATTCTCACTGCTTCAACCCCCTGTTGCTTTAGCTCAGTCGTTCCTGCCCCCCGTTGGGCTTTGTTTACATGGTCACAGCTATGACATGCAGCACACCCAAAGTGACTGCTGTCACCAATAACTGGCCTCAGTGGTCTCATGCCGAAAGCCACTAGTCTTGTCAAAAAATACCAGAACACTGGCAGACCCCACTAACCACTCAAGTGGTTGTCCCAATTGTAATCGCTGATCAGCAGGGCTCAGCCACCTAGGACCCCCAACAATCAGCTCCCCCCCACCCCACATGCTGCTGTGTTGCTGCTTTCTGCAACACAGCGGGATGGGGGAAAACAGATGCTTGTTGGGGGTCCTAGGTGGCTGACCCCTGCTGATTAGCCATTACAAGTTGGTCAACCCCTTAAGGGGTCCCACCGGAGGAAATAACTGCTTGGCAGGGGTCCTGGGCAACAGACTCTCCAAATCCACTATTGATGACCTATCCCAAGGATAGCTCATCAATAGTTAGAAGTGGTGCAACCCCTTTAAGAACGCCGCATAGAAGATGCAGCAATTTTCTAGTTTTGTTCATCTTTACGAAAGTCATAACTAACGGGTTTTTTTGCAGGACAAGCTGCATTTTTTTGATGATACCATTTTTGTGGTACACTTTTTTGACTTTTGGTTTTTGTAAGCCCCAGTAGAAGACCTGAGTATGCAATCCCCTGATCGCTCTTCCAACATACAGCAATATATTTAAAGAAATAAATATTCTAAGAATAAAGCTGATTGACTGACAGATCAAAATCGATAGATAAAGGCTGACAGGCCGCTTTTGGCAAAACCCAATAGGCATCCATACATGGCAGGGCTGGGGGCTATTTCAAGGCCCCTTGGCTAACAAAGTAGCTCTTAAGCTCCCCACAATAGAGTCAGTTGGGTTCGCCGTCCAACCACTTAGATGCTGCGGTAGCATTTGAAAGGTTAAGTGGCCAAGATCGGAGTTATGGGACAACCCCTGAGCCCGTGCCCTTACTGTGCTCTAGTAGTACGGTTTCTAAGATTACAGTTTGGGGCAGGCAGGTGCTCTCATGCTCCATTGAGTGTCTAAGTTCTAAATTTTTTCTATTATTCCCAACAGTACAAGGAGGTTTTATGCAGCTTACTTATCGTTTGCAGTACCAGACACCGAATGGAGCATGTGATGCAATTTTTTACATACTTCTGTCAATGGGTCTACAAAGACCCAACACAGTATAAAATAAGAGAAAAAAAAATTAAAAAACACAGATCCGCCAGATCTATTCTGGAAGCCATGATGCTAGTGTGAACAACCGTCACATAGAAGAGTCTACTGGGTGATGAGCCGCCGACACATCATAGAGACAAGAATAAGCACTTGAGAATGCAGCCAAGGAGAAGCGATCGGCCTCGTAGCCCGGATATCAGGTATTCTGATGTCAGAGGAAATCTCCAGCTCCTACACACTGATAAGAAAGTGTAGAAGCGTCCCGTGTAGCCGCGTGTCAAAAAAGGTAAATCCCTGGGAAACAGAGAACATTATTATCAGGGAGGTCAGAGAGGGCCGAGCCGAGGCGTTTAGTCCTAATTACCGTGGAACAATGACTCGCTATTGTGTGTTACATAAGGGCATAAAACAGCTGTCTGTAAATTATTCACACACGACGGCGGCAACAATTCAGAGTTCTTAATATAAAATGTTAATCTGTGCTAAGACAAGGATGTGGCGGTGGGGGGCATCGCAGATGGGCAAGGATTTCTCTTACGGGAAGGATCACAAGTGCGTTGTAAGAAGCATAAAAGAATTATAACAAAGCAGATCTGCAGGCTCCCCAGCCAAGTTCATTCCCCTTAACCCATCAGACATAGCAATAAAAACCCCTGTCTGATATTGTGCGTAGGTCACCCTTGTGCCGCCAGAACATCTCAGACCCACAGAGGCCTGGACTCCACAAGACGTCTTGGGGCATCTGGCAAAAAAACATTTTCAACACATCCTGTAAATTGTGAGGTGCGTCCTTCACGGATCGGACTTGTTTTCCCAGCACATTCAATTGAGATCTGGGAAATTCGGAGGACAAGTCATCACCTTGATCTCTTTTTCATGCGATTTAGACCATTCTGAAGCATTTTTGCAATGTGGCCTTCTGTTGAAAGGAGGCACTGCTATTAAGGAATACCTATAGCTTTGAGGAGGGTACTTGGACCACCTACCTAACATTCTATGTCACATCCACATGATGACAGCACCAAATTACCCAGAGAACATTGCCCAGAACATCACATAGCCTCCACCAGCTTGTCTTCTTCCCATAGAGCATCTTGGTGCCATCTCTTCAAGTTGGTGACGGAAACCCACCCGGCTGTCCACATGATGTAAAAGAAAAAGATCAGTCAGACCAGATCAACTTCTTTCATTGCTCCATGGTCCAGTTCTGATGATCATGGGCTCATTGTAGGCACTTTTTGCAGTAGGCAGCATGGACACTCCGACCAGTAAGTGCCTACTCTGCCCCATACATAGAAAGCTGTGATGCCCTGTGTGTTTCCGATTCACCAGCTGAATTTCCTTGGAAGACTTTTGGTAGGGACTACCTAATACATTTCGGGAACAGCCCACAATACCTGCTCTGACCCAGTCATCTAGCCATCACAATTTGGCCCTTGTCACTGTCACTCAGATCCTCACACTTGCCCATTTTTCCTGCTTCTAACTCATCAACTTCCAGAACTGACTGATCACGTCTTGCCTAAGAGTGCTGTGCAAACCCAAACAGTCGAGCCCAGTTTTGGATCAACCTTTGCTAGAAGTTGGGTTTTGAGCAAACCTGAACCTTGAGCAGTTCGTCAATGCTAAACCCTCTAAAATAATTTCTTCTTTATATAATTATTAATATTAAGAAGACACCCACACAAACACAAGGAGGGCTTACAAACTGCATGGAGTGGTTGTCCTTGGTCAGATTTGAACCTACAACCCCAATGCTACAAGGCAACAATGCTAACCACTGAGTCACCAAGCTTCTCCCTCCTTTTCCATTGTCCTCAGGAGGAGGAAGAAGAAAGAAGAATGAGGAAGAAGTAGCACAGTAACTTAGCAGTTGGCCCCCAGCCCTGCTGTGTGGCATCTGTATGGGTTTCTTCTTCATAATAATAGTCACCTTCATTTATATTTACCCTTATGGAGAGAACTACTTTTATTGCCCCTTAGTATTATACACCAGTTTTAGGGGCATTGGTGAGGTTTCAGTTCAGTCGAACTAATTTGGATCAAAGTGAACTTTTTGTTGAAGTTTGGCAAACCGGCTGAATCGAACTTTTTGAAAAGTTCGGTCAACCTTAATGCCCAATATAATCCCCCCGACAGGAAGAATTGTCACAGATAGTCAATATTCTTCCCTTTCATCTGTCAGTGGTTTTAATACTCCGGCTGATCAGTATGAAGCAGTTATATGATAATAATCATCTGGTTTTAAGTTGCTCATGGTTTATGGTTATTCTATCACCGCATTAACTGAAATCAGCATAACAGGCAGCGACCTTCTGCTTCCACACAGCAGCCAATATGAACAGGCAGGTTGGAGGGATTTTAGTCTATTGCTATTTGGTCTATGCTAAAGCCATTTTTTACAGCTCTATCAAAATAAAGTAGAGCTAAATAGAAAGCCGTGCAGCCAAACGAAGGCTATAAACCGCAGCCTCCTCAAGCTGGTGACGGTCCCTAATACAGGAAGACATCTGCACTTCCACTTTAAGAATCCCAATGCCATAAAAAAGGCAATTAAAATAGACTTATCCAGCTTGCACAGGTAATATACAGAGAAGTATACTAGAGGGGGCCATAAAACTGTATATTTAAATTGACGCTGCCCCTTCGGGGACTATTTTCCCCAAGGCTGCTTTGCAAACCTGTCAGCGCATTATTGGCCGCCATTTACAGGCAATAGCAAACACACCGCCAGATGACAGCCCCAATGCTATTCCTATTCTCCAAGGCAACCACAGGGAATGTGACATTAATGGCAGTCGTATATTATCTGAACGCTCTGGCGACTAAAGGGATCATTTCCAATATTAACATTATTTTGTGTGAAATGTCATTATACAACAAAATACAAGGAGTTGTCCCTCCACAGCAACTTCTAATCTATAAGCACCATAAGTGCGACTGCTGGGGGTCCTAAGATGCTGGCTGTGTTTGGCAGGTGACACCCACTGGAAATGCAACGACTGTGGCAGTTTTAGAGCATCTAAGGTGTTGGCCGGAGGAAGGGGTGCAAGGGGGATACGATAATTGCAGGGAGTTGATATGGCAGTCTGAGTCCTGTAGACATCTATGGATAACCATTAAAGGGGTTGTCCCGAGAAAGCAAGCGGTGTTAAGCACTTCTGTATGGCCATATTAATGCACTTTGTAATGTACATTGTGCATTAATTATGAGCCATACAGAAGTTATTCACTTACCTGCTCCGTTGCTAGCGTCCTCGTCTCCATGGTTCCGTCTAATTTCAGCGTCTAATCTCCCGATTAGACGTGCTTGTGCAGAAGGGTCTTCTCCCTTCTCTTGGGTCTCGGCACGAGCGGAGTTCTGGCTCCGCCCCCTTCTACGCGTCATCGCGTAGCTCCGCCCCGTCACGTGTGCCGATTCCAGCCAATCAGGAGGCTCGGCAATGGACCGCACAAAGCCCACGGTGCACCATGGGAGAAGACCCGCGGTGCATCGTGGGTGAAGATCCCGGCGGCCATCTTGCTAAGGTAAGGAAGAAGTCGCCGCAGCGCGGGGATTCGGGTAAGTACTAAACGTTTTTTTTTTTTTTTTTAACACATGCATTGGGTTTGTCTCGCGCCGAACGGGGGGCCTATTGAATAAAAAAAAAAACCGGTTTCGGCGCGGGACAACCCCTTTAAGTCCTGCCAGTAGGGCTTAACAATTAAGCGGTTGTCCGGACTTTTGCTATTGATGTCAAATCCTCAACTTATCCACAGGACAGCTGTCAGTACGGGCACTGAGGGAAGAACATAGCTCTGTCTGTATTGCAGCAGCTCTGTTCATTACTACAGGCCCAGCTCCCGTCGAATAGGAGCTGCGTCTGTAACAAGCCGGACAGCGCTAACTGCTTCCAGCACTATCTGTACTGGCAGCGGTGCCAAGAATAGGCTGAACAGTGGTGATCCCGAGTCGTGGACCTCCGCTGATCAACTATTGATGACCTATCCTGGGGATAGGTCATCAATACTAAAGGTGGACAACCCCTTTAACCCCTTAAGGACCAAACGATTTTTGGTATTTTTCCATCTGCATTTTTCAAAAGCCATAACTTTTTTACTTTTTCGTCAACGCAGCCGTATAAGGGCTTGTTTTTTGCGTGACGAACTGTAGTTTTTATTGGTGCCATTTTTGGGTACATAGACTATATTGTAAAACTTATTATTCTTTTTATGATCGTAGGGAGAGAAAATGCATCAATTCTGCTATATATATATATGCGTTAATTACGCAGCATAAATGACACACTACATTTTTTCTACGGGTCGGTACGATTATAACGATACCAAAATTCTTATATTTTTTAGGTTTTTTTCCCCTTCTCACAATAAAAACCCTTTTTTGGGAAATTATTATTTTTTTCTAAAATCGCTGCATTCAAAGCCCTGTAACTTTTTTATTTTTCCATTGACTGAGCTCTCTGAGGGCTTATTTTTTGCGAGACGAGCGGTAGTTTTTATTGGTACCATTTTGGGGTACATACGGTTTTTTATCACTTCTATTGCGTTTTTTTGGGAGACAAAATGCTAAAAGTTTGCATTTTGCCTCAGTTTAGCGTTTTTTTAACGCCTTTTGCCGTGCAGATACAAAGTGTGTTCAATTTATACACACACACACTTTATTTATTTTTTATTAATCTTATACACTTTTTTACGTTTTTCAGTAAGTTGAATGGTATCATTAAAAAAATACAACTAGTCCGATTAGCTCTCATAAGTCGAGGGATAAAAATGTTTTAAAAATTATGACTTTATGGTTTTTGTAAGATGGTAAAGAAAAAAAAAAACAACTTAAAAACAGCAAAAAAAAATAAATCTTGGGTGTTGAAAGTGTTCTCCCCGATACATGCAATGCCCTAATTTACAAGCACCTACTTACCTTAGACTGTTGAAAAAGAAGCTTATGCTTTACCATGTATACATCCAAGTACAAAATGGATTTTTCATTGCAGTGACAATTATGATACAAAGAAGGCGGCGTAGAACGGGGTCATATTCTGCAGGGGAGGAAAACAAGAGCCGTAGAAAGCACACCATAATTATAATTCTGCGTAACGCTACTTACGGCTGAAAAGGTATAAAATGTTGTTTATCCTCGTCATCAACTTTTCCAGTAATTATGTCAGTCACATCCATTACTGAAAGCAGAAAGACATAAAATTAGAGTGGATGGCGTGCGAGCGTTTTTAATGCTTTAATGGAATGTACAGACAAAACGTGCATTACTTTCTAAAATCTATATTTCGGCTTTATTTAGCATCTGTCGCCGCTCTGCTCGCTAATTCCAGACGCCGAGAAGCGTGGTAAATGGTTTGCCACGTGAACTTTCCGAAACGACGACACCTCCACAAAACAAAAACCTAAGCGCTTCTCATCGCGAAACCGATAGGAGAAGACTATTTCACGTGCGACATCACATTCACATTGCTGAGTTATTCTCCCTTGGAGTCGAGCTCCCATTTATATTGGAAATTGCGAAGGCTGCGCCAATTACCTTTCCATCAATAATGAAATATGCAAGTGCATTTAATTAACCTATAATCCGAGATAAAACATTGTTTATCCCGTGGAAGTTGCGTGACATGTGAGGAGATGAGAAGAGAGTTCCGAAGTGATTAAAGAGCTTTTGTTTTTAGATTGTCACTGAAGGAGAAATGGAAGCATCGCGCGCCTCCCATCAGAATCGATGCGCTGTGCCTGACGGAGCAATAGTAGTGCTTCAAAGCTGGAAGAGGGGGTTGCAGAACAGGGGATCAATTACATGTATAGTGGGTGGGGAAAGTCTTCAGACCCTTTCATATTCTGTTATGCAAATTATGCAAAAAAAAAAAAAAAGTTTCCCCCCCCATCATTCTGAACTCCTGTCCATGGGCTATACCATTCTACTCTGCAGATAGGGGTCACTGCACAGGTATAAAAACTGAATATGAGCAGATTTCTCAGTATGTTTCCATGAGAAAATTGTCCCATTTCCAATTCTGTAGCTAAATAGATAAAACCATGTAGTAAAGCAGTAAAATGCAGACAACCCCATTCTATTGTAGAATGCCTTGGGTTGTTGTCTTGCTGCATGACCCACATTCTCTGGAGACTCAGCGGATGGACAGATGTCCTGACATTTTCCTTTAGTACTTCCTTTGGTATAATTCAGAATTCATTGTTCATAATGACAAGCCGGCGGTGAAACGAGTTACCCTGCTTGCATTTTAAAGGGCCAAAACAAAGAATCTTATATACACCTTTCCTCCTGGTCCGGCGCTCAAAAGGGTTCCATTTCTATTCTGTCCTTGCAATCCTGTTATGCACACCATTGTTGTTCAGTGTCTCCTGATGGTGGACTCATGAACATTATCAGCTAATGTAAAAAGGGCCTCTAGCTGCTTAGAGGATACCTTGGGTTCTTTGTGACCATCCAGACTATTATATGGCTTGCTCTTGTCATGATTTTTGTTGGGGCGGGTAATAATGGTCTTGAATTTCTTCCATTTGTGCATAATCTGACGGTATCGGTGGAGTCCAAACTTTTCAGAAATGGGTTTTCTAATCTTTTCCAGCCTGATGAGCATTGACAAGTCTTCTTCTGAGGTCCTCAGAAATCTCCCTTGTTTCTATATATGAAACGTCAGATAGTAATCTTTAAGCGACTCCTGCTTACTGCGAGTGGAGGCAGGCGGCCGGAATAATCTGCAGCGCGTTGCACTTCCATTCACAGAACGACTATCGCTCTTGTGCAAGTCACCTGAGCGTAAACATACATTTAAGCTATATTATAAAAAAAAATTATATATATATATTACACACACACACTAGTTAGGTGAACAAAAAATTGGCCCTTTGAACTGATGATAGCGCATTACTGAGTGATTACCTGCAACTCCAAATGGCCTCCTAAGCCCTGATGTTAGTTTTCTCGTATTGTTGTCTCTTAACTCCATCCGCCCGACCCTCACTATCTGACATACAAAACTTATTTTCTCTCTTTTTAGGTCTTTACTTCCAAGATCCTGCAGTAGAAACAAAAGACAACATAAAATAAGGGAGGAAATAGATGGACAAAGTCCAATGGAACACCGACCATTTACGAGATGTCCTAATAGAAATAGATCTGCAACTTCTAAAATGCCCTCCAAACGAGGGAATGTCCATTGTCCTTCTGCAAATGAGGCAGCCTCCACTTCTAAAGACTATGGACACCTTTGCATTGATTTTTTTTTTGTTTAATTGCTCATTTGCTTCCTAAATGCAAAGTTAAGCAACTTTCTAAATACTCTTCATTAGAAATGTCATACACACTCTACAGCGGCAAAATCTACACAGCTGACTGGGCGATTCTGACTGATCCAACAGTACACTGCTCCGGGCTTCGTCAACTCTCTGCACTCTCCCCCTATCATATCCTCAGTGTTAGAGAGGATAGCAGGAGCGGGGAGGAGGTTGCAGAAGGCAAATCAGTGTGAAGACAGAGGAAAGCATCCAACTCTGCAAGGAGGGCAGATCACAGAACCTGTATAGTATCAGAGTAGAGAAAGGGAGAAAGGGAGGACAGAACACAACAGTCTGCTTTGATAGACCATGTAGGCTACATATTAATAACCAAGGCAGACTCTGAAAGGAATGGGATGGGGAAATCACAAACTCCTCAGTATGAAGGTCTACCAACACAAGGGAGAATATAACCCTCATGGTCTGTAGAGGGAGACAACTGTGTAGAGGAATAAAGCCTTGCTGATACATGAGAGCTACTGAAGGCAGCAGCATCCTGGACACATAAACCGCACATCCAGCATGTATTATAGGGAGGGACACCTCTACATGCGAAAAGTTTGAAACTAGGAGGCAGCTGGATATCAGGGGGGTGAGAATGAATAAATTGAAACTCGAGCCTGAAACTTAGAGCAACCTTTTTTTTTTTAAACTCAAGGTTACCACTAACATACAGAATCAGGTTTCCATGTGCATAGTCTTTAAGTGAGCCATCAATCTTCTACAAAACTTGGGTTACTTGAGGACTTGGAAAAGCCTACATCTGCACAGGAACAAATCCGTTATTTTATCAGGACATCTTGCAGAAATACCCGTAATCATATATATCTTACTGTGAAAACAGCTCGCAGATTGTGAAGCCTCTCAATGTCTTTTGGCAGGCCTGAACTTGACCAGCGAACCAAGTAGTTTTCACTGAAAAGAAGTGAAGTGATGCATTAGCAAAGCAGGAAATGTTCTCATTGTAATACATTTTAAGAGTGAATAGCCTGTGCGGCGCACAATAACAGACTGTCATACTATCCTGCACTGCCATTACATCAGCGCCTGACAGGTACATATATTTTTATAAAAACAGGTCCTCGGCCTCCACCGGTTTTTTCCCCTTAGTACATGCATCAAATATGGAGCCAAAATGTTCTATCATGCACTTCATATAGCACTTATACAAGGCAGTCTTCCTTGCATCTGTAAACTAGCGCATTAAGAACAGGGGCACCCATTAAAGGGGATGTCCAGTTACCAGACAATACGCTGTACTTGCTTGTCCTCGTACGCAGGGATGTAGTGCTGTTGCCCCACCATCCTCCCAGTATTTATTGTGGAAGAGGTCACAGGAAGCTACATGACCACTACAGGCAATTAGAGGCCGCAGGGTCGCAGTTCTGAACTCCTAACATCGTGGCACCCAGGATGTGAGCGATGGTGCGGTGAGGACATCTTCCACACCCACACCAATAAGTGAGCAGTACTGCAGCGCTGGATCTCTGCGGTAGAGGAGGAGCAAGTACCGCTCGGTTATTTTATGGCAGTTGCAGCTATTGCAGGGGACAGGGGGATGTTGTTTTGTAATTAGACAAACCCTTTTAAAAGACAGCTGTGATCAATGAAGATTCCTTAGCATAGAATGGCAGAGTTGGAAGGGACCTCCAGAGTCATCAGGTCCAACCCCCTGCTCAATGCAGGATCACCAAATCATCCCAGACAGATGTCTGCCCAGCCTTTGTTTGAACACTTGCATTGAAGGAGAACTCACCACCTTCTGTGGTAACCTGTTCCAATCATTGATCACCCTTACTTTCTAATATCTAATCTGTGTCTCCTCCCTTTCAGTTTCATCCCATTTCTTCTAGTCTTTCCTTGTGCAGATGAGAATAGGGCTGATCCCTCTGCACTGTGACAGCCCTTCAGATATTTGTAGACAGCTATTAAGTCTCCTCTCAGCCTTCTTTTTGGCAAGCTACGCATTCCCAGATCCTTTAACAGTTCCTCATAGGACATGGTTTGCAGACCGCTCACCATCTTGGTAACTCTTCTCTGACCTTGCTCCAGTTTGTCTACATCTTTTTTTAAAGTGAGGTGCCCAGAACTGGACACAGTATTTCAGATCAGGTCTGACTAAGGAAGAGTAGAGGGGGATAATGACCTCACGTGATCTAGACTCTATGCTTCTCTTAATACATCCCAGAATTGCGTTTGCCTTTTTGGCTGCTGCATCACATTGTTGACTCATATTCAGTCTATGATCTATTAATATACCCAAGTCTTTTTCACATGTGTTGCTGCTTACCCCAATTCCTCCCATTCTGTATGTGCTTTTTTCATTTTTCTTGCCCATTTGTAGGACTTTGCATTTCTCAGTTGTCAAGAAATACTTTATGATAACCACTTTCAGGTCATTTGGCGGGTGTGTGGTAATGACACAATCAAGTTTCTCCCACAGTAAAAAGTATTTAAAAGGGACTGTCCCCTATGGGCTCCATAATCTAACGCGCCGATTCTGGAGATGCGTCGACTGGATGGGCGAAGACTTTGTATTTTATCCACTTACCAAAGCTTCCCCTTAATACCTGCAACTACCCATAGACTCATACTATGCACATATGTCCTTATCATCATTTTGGCCTAACAACAAGGAATCAGGTTCTGCACTATTTTTTGCTGATTGTTAAGATTTTTTCCCCAAATTTAGCAAAGAAAAACTTTCCGCCCACTCTTTGGTATACAACGCATCACTCAATCCCATGTTTCATTTTACTAATGCAAAGCACATGTAAAAATAATTACAATTTTTTTTTTGGTACTTGCTGTAAAATTGCATTTTAGATTTCTACTCAAAAATTCACAAGTGCATTAGATGAGAAGAAATCGTTAAACTAATGACATTAATTTTGGATGCTTGCTTTAATTACTAGGATGTGATTGGGATTTATTAACTAGTTATGAACTGTGAAGAAGTTTCCAGGAGTCTTTTCCCTTCATTAATTTTCAATTATATTTGATTAATTTACAAATCTACAGGCAGTTTATATCATTTACTTCCAGCTTCATGGATGTGACTTTCTACAACAGGAAAAAGTAAAACTTTTCCAATGCTGTGATATTGACAACCTATCCGCACAGTTCCATTCATGGTTTACTGCGACACAGCACCGTACATGTAGTTGTGGTGATGCCTCGTACTGCAATCAGCTGCAGTACCAGAAGTAATACTTCCCATTCCCTGCAGAGGAGGAGGGGGGGGGGGGCTCCTGCTGCAGACAGTGAAGAGGAAGAGAAGCCATATGGCTGATCTCCTCTGACACAGAAGATTTTACTTATAAATGTAGTTTGAGACTAAATAGGATCAAAAGACGGGAGGAGGTAAAAAAAAAAGGAGGTGATGGGACTTTTAATTTTCTGATGCATTTTCTATGTTCTTCTAATCATTGTATAAAAGAAGAGTTCTGCAACGTTCTAATCTACTTTGTGTTTCAATTCCTTGTTACTTACAAGATCAAGGTCACCGAATGACTGAAAACATTCTTGTTTGTGTTTAGAGACTGAAAAGTCATCCTAGCCCACCACTACTTAGGGCTCTCTCACACGGGCGTTTTTTACTGCGTATTACAAGCAAGGGCTTGGCACATGTAATATGCGGTAACTAACTTTACATTACTTCTAACAGCGCCTTTAAGGCCTTTTCACACAGGCGACACCGCGATTTTCTCACAGCAATACAGCAATTTCGTAGCGCTACTAAGTCGCATGTGATGCTACAAAATCGCGCGACTTTGTAGCATCATGTGCGAAAATTTTCAGGGGGGGAGGGGGGAGGCTTAAAATATAAGCCCTACCCCGAAAATCAGCTGTAACTAAAGAAAAAAAAAAAAAGTATACATCACCTATTCCGCGCTGTCCGGGGCGCCACCGCAGCTTCTCCCCTGGTCCCGGCACTGATATTCTTCATCTTCTGGCCGGGGATTGTAAAATCGCCGGCTGCTGGAAGCACTGGCTGTGATTGGCTGACACTTAGCAAATCACAGCCAGTGCTCGAAGAATGACTGTGATTCGTTCAATCACTGCCATCCATCGAGCAGTTGCTGTGATTGGCTTAGTGTCAGCCAATCACAGCCAGCGCTTCCAGGAGGCGGGCATTTTTGAATTCCCGGCCAAAAGAGAAGATCAGTGTCGGGACCTGGGGAGAAGCTGCAGCCGGGCTGACAGTGAGTCTAAGGTGATTTCTGTGCGTTTTTTTTTTTTCTTTCAGCAGTTAGGGCTTAGATTATAGCTTTGACAGTAGCATTTGCTGACCAGCAGCACAAATCTCTTTTCCATTCTGGACTTCAGGCTGCAAGATTGCAACTTAGTTATACACAGTAACCAACTGCAGCAATGCAAGCAAAACTGAGGTGCAACTTTTTCAGGCTCCAAGTGTAAATAATAATGGAGGTACTATAGAAAATGCACCAGAACACTGTCTTACATGCTTTGAAAAACATTAGCACTGTGGTGCAGACACTTTAACATCAGCGAAAAAGAGGCACCGATTTGCAGAAAGGGGGTGTGGCTTGGTCACAAAGGAGCATGACCCGAATTCAGCGGAGCATGTCAAAAACCAAGCCAAAACTTTGGCGCAAAAACTGTTGTAACTTAAACTACTAGGTGGTATAAAAAAAAGTTAGGAAGGAGTGTCTAAAGATGCGCCAGATGAACCAGCAGGTAATTGTATCATGACATACATGGCTGAAACCATCACCAACCTGATGAACTTGGACTCCAAGGGATCATACAGTGACATTAAAACTTCAGCATCCTCCCCGATCTTGCAAACTACATTTTTTAAGTTGACAAACAATGCAAAAGATGGCGTGGCGGCAAACTTGGCTTGTCTGTTGATGTCATTCTGCTTCTGGGACTAAATGTGCGAGAAATACAAAAACTAAGAGCATGAATAAAAAAAAAACAAAAAACAAAAAACTATACTTCAAGACAGAATATTATTTTCAAAAGTCCGGATGCGATTGGGTATCTTTACTAACATTGAAAACCAAAGGATTTTCAGTAACGACCAACGTACCGGGTGTTAGTTACAGGGTTTCCCATTTAGCTACAATACAGTACGTAAACCAGCACTAGTAGTAACTACTAGATATGAAGGGGGGGGGGGGGGGAGTTGTGATTGGTTGCTCCAGCACAACAGAAGAGTGGGCAGGAGGGTGGCCTTTTGGGGGAAAAAATAATATAGGAGTGTTTTCTTTTCGGGGCAACATGGTATAGTATCTTATAACACTCACCTAGTAGGCGGCGTTCAGGTCCCTTACGCTGGGCTGCAGGCTTCCGTGTACTCCTGAATGCAGACAGAGCATTTCTTCCTGGTAGAATACTCCGCCTCCAGCAAGCGATTGCTCTGATTGGTTAAATCGAGCGCTGTGTCAGCCACTCAAAGCCAGCACTCCATTAACCAATCGCAGCCATTCATTGAATATCATTGTATGACTGTGATTGGTTAATCGAGCGCCGGCTCCAATTAGCTGAGGTGGCGCTCAATGAACCAATCAGAGCAATCACTTGCTAGAGGCAGGGTATTTAAGCCGCGCTTCCAGGAAGAAATACTTTGTCAGTGTTAAGGAGTACACGGAAGCATGCAACAACGCCGCTGCCCAGCGTGAGGGAGCCGAACGCCGTCTACTAGGCGAGCATTACTTTTTTTTCAGGGTAGGGCTCATAATTGGGGAAACACGATATATACACATGATATAATCCAGATTTCAATGGAAAATCACTAATAGTCTGTTTAACATGGATTTTTGATGCAATATTGCATACCTATTGCCGCTGATCTTCACACAGATTTTAGCCCACAGATAAAATGTCACCTTTTGTTTTTTCCACAATGTAGATTTAAATTCTGTGAGTGGTCAAATTCCCGCCGTATAGACTAAAAGGCCCATTTACATGGAGCGATGATCGCTCAAACGACAGTTTGAGTGACAGCTTTGAGTGATCATTTTGCATAAACTATTAACTAGCTACTCAGATACTTAGTAGCTTATTAGCGTGCAAATGAAGCCTTAGCTGAATGCAGTTAATAGCCCGAGGGCTCTTATCTGCTTTCAGCTCCTTTGTTTTCCCATGGGAAACAATGCTATCAGCACTACCTGTGGAGGACTCTTGATAAGACAGCACCATGATTTTTAGGTTGTCCTGAATTTAACGATCAGCTAGCAGTGCACGATGGCAGCACGTTTAGACACAACAATTATCGCTCAAACGATTGTGTTTTTTTGCGGTTTTTGATCGATCATCGCTCCATATAAATGGGCCTTAAGGCATGAAGATGAGCAAAAATATTCGGTAAGGCGATTTACTCGAGAGAGCATCGGCTTTTTCGAGTAACTGGTGGCTCATCCCTGAAGATTCGAGGGAGGGGGGGGGGGGGGGCAGAGAGATCCTGGTGTACAAAAGGATCAGGTGTTAGAATGCGACATCTCCGATTCTCCCGACCCTTCCTCCCCAATCGCCCGGTCAGTATCTATCAGGGAACGTTAAGTAACTCCCATACGCATAACAGAGCCGTCCAAACCGGCCGTTATCAGCAGGTTCAGATGACTAAAGTGTAATGTGTGCGGGCGCTTATGTCTAACCAATTACTGCTAACACTAATATTACTGACCTTTTCCTCCTGGATTCTCTCCTCCACCTGTTTTGATGCAATCTCATGTGCCTGGAACAGGTTTATAGTGCTGGTCTGCTCCGGGTCTAGAATGTTACCATCCTCATCCCGGACAACAAGATCCAAATCAAGAACCCTAGGGCAAAAGGCAAACCGTTCAGTGCAAACCACAAAGAGGAAATATCAGTTCCACAAACGCAACTGACAATACACAGAGCAAATCATAAGGTCATTAGAGTAAATGAAAAGAAACTGGGTAAAAAGAAGAAGGGGGGGGGGGAGAAAAGGAAAATAAATGGTAAAGGGAATGTAAAAAAGGTATAGAGGGAAAGGGAAATACACAAGGGGGAGAGTTAGAAGGAAAAGAAAGGAACGCGAGAAGGAAAAATAAAACATTAGTAGAGTATGAAAAGGTGAAAGAGGTAGACAAGAGATCAAGGGGTGATGAGAAAACAAAAGAGTGAGGCATGGGGAGGAAAGTGGAGGGATGGAGGGGGGGGGGGGGGAAACAGCCATGTTACAGTCAATTAATTCAGATGAGACACGATCAATTACTAAAATATTAGTAAGAACAGCGTCTAATATAAAAGGGTATCCCGGTAGAATGAAGTTATCCCATA
This sequence comes from Eleutherodactylus coqui, assembly GCF_035609145.1. Taxonomy (NCBI): domain Eukaryota; kingdom Metazoa; phylum Chordata; class Amphibia; order Anura; family Eleutherodactylidae; genus Eleutherodactylus; species Eleutherodactylus coqui. The sequence goes on along the minus strand of NC_089840.1, from coordinate 256,927,352 downwards.
TCCACAGGACAGGGAATAACTTGCTGATGGGTGTAAGTCTGGAACCCACAATTATTATTCATTCAGGGATGCACGGAGCCCCTGTTTTGACAGAGCTGTGGCCACGCATTAATATCAATGGGACTACCGAAGCGAGAGTTCAAGCACCGGACTATCTCCGGCAGTCCGTTCTGTTAATCACCGGGAGTTCCAATGTTCCAACCCCCCCACCAATCAGCATGCCCGGTCCTCGGGCTACGGGACAACTTCATTTTACTGGAACTCCCGGCATTAAGGGTATGTTCACATGGCGCAGTCTTGTGCAGGGTTGAAGTGGAGCCCACGAAGATTCCGCGTCCCATTACTTTCAGCGGGAATCCATACCGTAGTCCACAAGGATTCCATTTTATAAACATTCCAAAATCAGTGTGCATTAAAAAAAAAAAGAGGGGGGGGGGGGGATATGTCCCTCACTGTATCGGCATTGGGTATCCCACAAGCGGATTTGCCCATTGAAACAATCTAAATCCATGTGTGGATGTACATGTGCATAGCCAAAGTAGAAACCTGCGGCTTGGCAACGATTTTTCAGAGGCGGAATCTGTATGGGATTTCATTGTGTGAACAGACGTTTGAGGTTGATGGCTTATCCTCAGGAGTCAGACTCAATGGGGGGGGGGGGGTTGACTCCTGGCACCTGTACGAACAGCTGATTAAAGGGGCTTCACAGCTCCAGTGTACGAGACCGAGCCGTAGAGAGCCACAATACAGGCACAGTCGCTATAAAACGTATGACGCCGAGCGCGGCAAACAGCTAAGAGGATGTGGCATTCACTAGAGTGCTGTAAACCCTTCAATTAGCTGATCGGCAGAGGGGGGTTGGAGTTGGACTGCCACTGATCTGATATCGATGGTCTTTACTAAAAAAAAAAAAAAAAAAGGCTAGAAATATAATAGTCCGAAATAACCCTGTTAACCCTTTCATGACCAAGGGCCATTGATGCTCCTGGGTCCAGGTCAGATTGTGCAATTCTGGCATTCTCACTTTAAAAAATAAAAAAAGTCACAACTTTATTTTACAATCAACAGAGCTGTATGAGGGCTCATTTTTTTCTGCAGGGTAACCTGTAGGTTTAATTGGTACTATTTTAGGGTTCACACGACAATCTGCTTTTATTCATTACTTTCTTGAATATGAGGTGACCCAAAAGAAGAAAAAAACAAACAAACAAAAACAAACACACAACTCATTGTAAATTTGTAACTTTTAATAAGGTTTTAATATATATATATATATATTATATACACACATATATACACATACACATATATACACACACACACATTATATATATATATATATATACACACACACACACACACACACACACACTTTTTTTCTTTTTTTTTTATTAAAAAAAGGGTCTTTATTTTAGTTATTTCTTATTTATTTTTTGTCCCCATAAGGCCTAATGCACACGGGCATATTTGCACTGTGGGATCCGGAGCTTCGATCCCAAAGCAAATACAGCCCATAGGGCTTGCATTGAAAAATGCACTTCCATGCCCAAGAGTGGAAATCAACTGAGATATTCTGCTCACGGGGTGGAAATCGCGGCCTGTTCTATATCAGTGCGAGTCTCGCATCACCGCGTCATCGCTGACGCACCGGGTCTGCACTGCGCATGTGCGGCTGTGCGCCAGCCAGCACATCCACAGCGCAAAGTGAGAACGCCGGACAGGCAAGCCGGAGCCCACTGCAGGGGCACAGGGTTGCATCCCGCTGCGAGGATCTTGCAGACAGAATCCAACACGACCGTCTGCATTTGGCCTTAGGGATCATATTATGGTATTGCATTTTACTGCATTAGAGGCTCCTTATTAACCCTTTCTAATCCACTGTCTGACGTCTAAAGACATTCTGATTGAAGGCTGTACAGCTCCGATGTCGGAAGACGTCTGGCAGGGTATTCTTATTGTAGATTACTGGCCGTTCTGTTGTCGGGGGGGGGGGGGGGGGGCTCTCCAGCATATCCCTTACCGCAGTACTGGCTCTAGGCAGCAGATGGCACCATTGTATAATGGCAGCAAGAGAAAGCCCCCTAGGAAACCCTGAATCCAAAATTGGATTGTAAAGGGTTAAAGACCACAGATACATTTTACTAGACAAACAATCAAGGCAGCCCTGGGGGCCTTTAGAGGTCTGCAGGCTACCATGACCCTCAGGGGACAACCTTGCTATCTTAATCATGGAGGGGATGTGTTGGACATTTAAATGACACTCTCAGAATGGACGGCAGTATTTAAAGTGTTAAAAGCCGCAATCTGAACTGTCTCTCTCTGCAGTTGATACAAGCTGTCAAAGACCCTGCGATACCCACCGTGTATGGAGCTCGCCCCCCCAATCCGCAACATACACAGCATCCATTGTGGATGTCTATATCCGTCCTAACTGCACAGGGTAAGAGCAGACAGGAAGGGGTTAAAGAACCCCGCCTGACAGCCGGTTCCATACAGCAAACTGAATGGGTCCGTAAGAACCCTCAGCAGAGGATTGTAAACTGACTCTTCCTGCCTAAACTAAGCGTTGTGATTAGATCTTGTCGTATGAAGGATGCATATGTCCTAGATGCAGCATAAACATTGTATTCCGGGGCCTCGGAGGAGAGCGCATCCATTACTTCTCGGGAGCGGAGGACGCTTCTCGGCAAGTCTTGTTGCCATTTGTCAGAAGTTTTAGAACAAAACGAATTCTCAAGATGTTCGTTCTTGTTTGAATGCGGAGCATCTGGAGGCTAGGCAAACTTTAAGCAAATACATTGGCAGATGGTAAGACACAATAACAAACAAGGAATTCATTAATTGAGAAGAAGGTTAGGCTTTAAATTCTTTATTATGAATAGAATCAAGGATCTGTCTCAAAACGGCTTCTATGCAAAAGCAAAAAACTTGGTCACAGGAAATGCAAAACCGCCATATCGCAGTGAACCACGCGCAAAATTAGATTTTCATGAAGCTGCCCGACTGTTAAAAAGGCTAAAAGGCAAAACGCATACCTAAACACCCCGGAAAGGTAACCGTCTGCTGCTAATAAAGGTCTACATATTCATGTGGCAATGCTAATCGCTGCAGCCTCAGAAAGCATCATCTAGTGCGGAAGAGAAGCGGCAGGTACAAGGTTATAGCAGGAGATACAGAATACGAGGACACGAACACGGCGTTCCCCGCCATAAGTGACCGGCTACTACCATGTCCCGTCTCTATGCCGATATCACCCAGGTATACACCCCTCCCCAAGACACCAGCCCTGCACTGCTACAACGCACCCATGATGGTCTGTCCGCTGTCTAACACCACGTCCGTTCGCTATCGGACAGCGAATCCTTCGCAAACTGACCTTCTTGCGTTTCCGCCGTCTCTTCACCGACCTAAACCCAATATCTCCATAACTCCTCGCTACTTAGGTCATATTTGGCTTTAATATTTTGCGCGCTCATTTTACCCGCACCTCCAAATTATATCCCCAGAATCCGTCCATTTCTGACTGTGGATAGATATAGATTGTCGCCCTGATCAAATCTAGTCTTAAAGGGGATTTTCAAGTTATTTCTTTTATATAGTTTTGGCTCTGACTTCACCCGCCAAAAGGCCAGGATACGTCCAGTTAACCGGTCACATGGGCTTCTGGTGTAGAAGCCCCAAGGCGGGTATACTAGACGTCACTGATGACATCCCTGCCGGCCTCCCATTGGCTGCAACGGTCACGTGAGTAGACAACCTACATGAGCGCTACCGCCAATACAAACAGCGGACTGGAGCGCGGCCAGTGGGGAAGCAGCGCCCTGCAGGAAGCGGAAATGAGGTTTTTGCTTTACATACACCGCACCCCCCCGATATTAAATAGGTCAGAAAACCCCTTTAATGCAAATTGCTACAGATTGGTCTTCCCCTCACTAAAGTCTCTCCCCTCCAATAGATCTTAAATGCAACCACGTTTAGACCACCGCATCGATGCCTCCAGCCGGCGCCAGTCACTACACTGGTTGTCTGTGCGCTATAGACTATTAAAGGGTTTTTGCAGGGAAATATAATTGATGACCTATCCTCCGTATAGTTCATCAATAGCTCCACCAATCACTAACCTGGCCGATCAGCTGATCACGCGCCTGCTGTCAGTGCCACAACACACAGGGGAATGGAGCAGATGCTCTTAGCTCTGACCCCTGTATAGTGGCCGGCACTTGTAACTACAAGCGCAGCACTAATTACAATGAATAAGAGCTGCACATGTAGTTACAAGCATCAGCCACTACACAGGAGTCAGTGCAGCAGCTTCCGCTTGGTACCCGTGGTGTGGTGGTGACAGCGGGTGCCCAGTCAACGAACCCCGGCCAATCCTGGGAATAGGTCATCGATAGCATTTCCTTGGAAAACACTCTTAAACTCCCCACTCATCCATAAAGCTCTCCACAACGCTGTATACATCATCATATTATCCCGCACGGTGAACACTAGTAGAAGAATAAAATAAGGAATGACAGAATTGCGCGTTTCCTTGTGACCCAGTCTCCAAAAGAAAAGAAAAAAAGAAAGAAAGAAGTCAATACAAAAAAGTGATCAAAAAGTCTTATTTACCCAAATGGTACCAACAGGAAAAACAGCTCAACCCACACACAAAAAAAAAAAAAAAAAGCCATCGCGACAGGCCATCAACAAGGAAAAAAAAACCGGAAGCACTTTTAGGGGATGGGGGGCAAAAGATGGTGGCATAAAGCCATTAAAAAAGAAAAAAAAAAAACACTATATAAAATTTAGGATCACCGAAACCGTACTGACCTACAGAATGAGGACAGCATATCATTTCTACGGCACCATGAGTGCCATGACCACCCTCTGCCCTCCCCTGCCCCTTCGAAAACTTCAAAATAGTTTCTTTATTTCACATTACTTAGAGTTTTGCTTTAAGTTCTCCGATACATTATATAGTAGGGTAAATGGTACCACTGAATACAGGTCGTCCTGCAAAGATCACATCCTCATGTGGATACGTCCCTGAAAGAAGGAAAAAGAAAAGGGCAGCAGCGGGTTAAAATGTACCAACCTGTTCCCGTAATCAATCCTGGCAGTGATTTTCTTCTTCAGCTCCTTCAGTTCATCTTGCGGCAGCGTTCCCGAGAGGATCTGTGATCTCCACTCCACCAGGTCGTAGATCATATTCCGGACACAATTAAACATTTCTCGATTATCGTGCTAGAAAAAAAGAAAACAAATCTGCGACTTAATACAACGAGGGAGGAAACGTATAATTATGGAATAGACGGATCACACACCGGCACAAGACGGTTAAACCGAACGTCTTAAAGTAACCAAAGAAACAAAGATGGCCGCACCGCTTCTCAAGCTACCGGTACACATTGGTAGTCTAAGACACTACATGCTGATCTGACTGGCCAGCACGGATCATGTGGACAGCACAAGCCAATCAAAGCAGGTGTAGCAATAGACAGTGTAGTCAGAGAAGTGGTGCGGCCATCTTTGTCTCTCCAGGACCGGAGGGTTACATTAAGCTGGGTCCATCCACAGATTTCACCTCTCTACATTGAAAGGGGTGAAATAAGCAGAAGACATTAACCGGCGGGAGATCTTAAAATCTACGCCACATGTCAATTTCTGTGTGGATGAGAGGTGTTCAAGTGTCATCCATAGTGATGCGGATTTAGGAGGCGGACACAGAGCGCAATTATCAGAGACGTCCTTCAATATGGCGCTTCTGTGTTTTCCCTGTGAAGGTTTTCCCCCCTTACAGGTGAGATGAATGTCAGTTCCTCCCACACTAGTTGGAAAACGTACCACGTAAAGCTGCCGCCATATGATGGACCATTCCCGTAATGTTGTAGTGACTTCTTGCACCAGAGGAATCTCACAAGGCAGCACCGCTTCATGTTGCCTGAAAATGTACAGAGTCCATAAGAAAAACAAGGCAAAAGCATATCAGAACGCGAACACTGGTGCGGGCGATAGAGGACGATGGGAGTATTATACAGGAGACCTTTTTAGAACACATTTTTTCATCTCCGCCTGGTTGGTAACATTTTTTTTTTAATGTTTCTCCTCACCTCACTGGGTCGCTGGTACAAGGTCTTATAATAAAAGGCTCCCTGAAAAGTATACATACAGCATTAACAAACCCTACTGCATATTTTACTAACTACTTGCAGTTGCCATACAGCAAGAACTCTGGAGCATCTTTTCATAGAACTTTATGCATTTCTGTCCCTCTGTTGTTCTGCCTGGAAATTTATGAATAAATTGGCAGCTGGATCTTACCAATCCTCTAGTCGAAAGGCATGTTCCTACATAATCGGACACTGACAGCACTGATTGGACAATATCAAAATGTTTAGTGATACACCCTCAACTGGCAACACCCAGTTGTCAATTTATTCATCCATTTTCAGAAGCCGTAACAGGAGAGACATAAGTGTAGAGTGCTGAGAATAGAGGCACGAAAATTATTAGAATACTGGAAATACAATTCTTTACCATGAGTGGCCGCTTTATTAGAGCCCGGACCCTTTTACAAGTAGAGCTTCTTTGGATGGAAAACAGACCCGTGACCCCGGGGTGCAACATATTTAAAAAAAAAAAAAGAAAACTTGTCATGTGATTTTTTTTGAGGATCAGTTTCAGCGTGAATCCACAATAGAATGGGAAAATCCAGCAACTTCCAACGGGTCATCGGTGCTAGACTAGCCGGGCGAGGATTTCACTGCCAACCTTGTGGGGATTTCTTGTGCAGCTGAGTACATGGAGAATGGTGTGATCGAGGAAAAACATCCAGCGAAAGGGGATCCTGTGGATGTGAACAGCTCATCGCCAAAAGGGGTCACAAGAGGATGTCAAGAATCGTTCTGACAGACAGGAGAACTGCAGCCTAATACAATCCTGGGGTTCCAACTAATGTGCCCAAACGCCCAGCTCGTTCCTTAGCACAGATGGGCTATAACAGCAAACCGTAATGATGCTGAAACTGGTCGTCTAAGAGCAACAGAAAGGCGAGACCCCAGCGGGCAAAAGAGCACAAACATTGTATCACTGAGCAGATGGATTCAGATTTCTGTTGCACCATGCTGATGGGAGGTCAAACTTTGGTGCAAGCAGCATGACTTGATGACCCCTTCCTGTCAGCGCGTCTAATTTGTGGCAAGTACAAGAAGCTTCCTGTCCGCAGGGGCCGATATTCCTGCAGGAGGAATACAATGCCTAGTGGGATCTACACCATGATGAATTGCTGCGGTTCTGAAGACCAAAAGAGGTCCAGCGTTCTACTACCATGTTTCCCTGAAAATAACATCTTGTCATACTAATGTTTGCCCTAAAAGAGGCGCTAGGTCTTCTTTTCGGGGGGATGTCTTCATATATTTACCTAGCATACTCGGTCCAGGTCCCTACGGCTGCTTTATGGAGCCCCAAAGTGCTGAACCGCGGCATTGATTGGCCAATTCATAAAGCCCACCTCCACAACCCGATAGCTGTGAATGGTTTTTCAACTGGTGCTCAGCCAATCAATGCAGCGCTCGATGAACCAATCACAGCCATCGCCTTGGGTCATCAAGTGCTGCAATGATTGGCTAAACAGCGCTAGAGAACCAAATCAGAGCCATTGCTTTCTGTAGGTGGGATTTAGGAATCTCGTAACCAGGAAGTGATCTTCTGTGGGCAAACGGGGACTGCAGGACGCACAGCGGAGCTCCAGACAGCAGCAGGAGGACCCGGACAGAGTCTGCTACATAAGTATTCCTTTCACGTAATGCAGCTAGGGCTTATTTTCGGAGTAGGGCTTATTTTTCAAGCCTCCCAAAAATCCTGGAGAAAAAAAAAAATCGGGATAAGGCTTATTTTCAGGGTAGGTCTTATTTTGGGGTAAACGGGGTAGACAGGGGTCCCTAATAAAGAGGACATCCAGTGTACATGCCAGGAGAGAAGACCGGTCTTTAAGTAATTTGCTATGCAGAAAGCACTGCGGATGTTAAGTATTGCGGTATATTTGCTTCTGGATAACAATAAGTGTGACAAATATGCAGTAATGGCAGACATATGGAAGGGGACAAATACTTTTTTCCCGGCATTGTGTTTTACTAATATTTCCATCAAACCACCTGCTACAGTAGAATTACACTTTGTAAAGGAAAGGTAATTGCACTAATTACTGGCGCGGCTCTGGCAGCGGTGAAGCTAATTACACCTTGTGAAGCCCGGCATATTTTACGCTCCGGTCTCTTTCGCCTTCATTTCTCTTGTATTTACATATCTGCCAACGAGGCGAGTCGTCTAATCACATCCTCCGTCCTCTATTTGTGAGGATCTGAGAGCCTTCCAACGTAAAGCCATTTGTCATTATTTAACAGCCGGATCAAAGTTTGCTCAGAGACTCCATAAACTTGTCAGAACTTCCCGCCCGTCGTTCGCCGCTGCCATTTATTCGCCCTATATAAATACACTCACTTTCTGCTATTTTCGTCCTGTACCTCGGCTCTAGAAATCAATTCTGTAATCAGGCTGTAGATGTCATTATGCAGTAATCAGATGATTAGAATACCGATGTGCAACATATCTAATCCGGAGCGGAAGACAAAGACAACAACCAAATACATTCTGAGCCGCAGCTTCTTAACGGGCGCCTTGACCTCCTCCGGCTGGGAGCTGGCTTCTAATTATAGGGTACGCCACACAGGAAGTGACATTTAACCCCTCAATGACCAGAGTGTTTTGGGCAAAAATGGAGAATTTTTTTTTTTTTAACAACTTTTTAGTATCTGGCAGTTTAATAGCTATAACTTTTTTTTGTTTGGGGGGGGGGGGGGGGGGGGTGGAGGGATTGGAAAGTCCACGGTGAGGCTTGGATGATCATCAGGTCACCAGTCACATGGCCTAAGAGTAGCTCAGTCCCATCCAAATGGCACAGCCACTATACCATGTATGGCACTGTGCCCTGTGTGGACCAAAGTGACCACAGCACTCACCTAAGCGCCCCGGTCACTCAGCTGATTAGTGGGGATTCCAAGTGGCAGACCCCCGCCGATCAACCATTGACAACCCATCAACAGTTCAGTGCTGGAAAACCCCTTTAACCATTTAAATATATATCATTTCACAATTTACTGATAGTCTCTTCTGCTCCCTGTTATCAGCCATTCCAGGCTTCAGAGAGGCCGACTAATGTTTTTCAATGGGATGATGGACTAGAGGAATAAAACCCCACCGCCTCGCCAGGACACATCGTTACCTAAAGCTTCCATGCTGATAGACAACGACTCTCGCTCCCATTACACCGGCCACATCTAGTATTAATTATTTGGTTACTTAAAAAAATCGTAAATTAAATTACCCCTTTCCTTCGACTGTGGCGTCTTTAAGATGAACATAGCTGGCAGGAAATATGCCCTGTGAGAAAACAAATAAAAAGGCAATTAAAATGTGCGTTTACTAAAGCAGATTATTGTATGTAACACCATGAAGCCTCACGATGGCCCGGCTTGTATCTTTAACGTGACCCTCCGATCCTGGACAAACAAAGATGGCCGCACCGCTTCTCTGACTACCTGAGTGCACTTTAGTACGCATCAGTAGTCTAAAAGGTGCCACATGCTGTTCTGACTGGCCAGCGATGGTCACATGGGCAATGCTGGCCAATCAAAGCAGCATTTAGACTACCAATGCATGCTAAATACACAGTATGCGCCCGGTAGGTGGAGAAGTGGTGCGGACATCTTTGTTTGTCCAATTCTGGAGGGTCCCTTTAATGGCTGTAAATCATGACCAGAACTGAAAGGTGTACAGAAATCACTGTAGAACTCTGAAACTCCTCGCGCAACATCTTATGGTAAACTGTTTTTAATAAACTTTGAACAATGTATTTTATTACACAAAAATCAGACCTTCTGCTCATAAATCGGGCGTACAGATGGGAGCCGGCAGGAAAACGATCAATAAAGCCAGAGGAGAAAGGAAAAAATATGGTCGCACGGGCTCGCAAAATAAAAAGAAAAACGGAGAAGAGCAGATGTAGTTTAGAGAGCTGCCTTTATAGACTGCTGGCACACGTGGGAGCACATACTGCCGCCACACGCGCCTCCCGCCGTGGGGGGGGGGGGGGCCACATACTGCCGCCACACGCGCCTCCCGCCGTGGGCGGGGGGAGGGGGGCACATACTGCCGCCACACGCACCTCCCGCCGTGGGGGGGGGGGCCACATACTGCCGCCACACGCGCCTCCCGCCGTGGGGGGCCACATACTGCCGCCACACGCGCCTCCCGCCGTGGGGGGCCACATACTGTCGCCACACGCGCCTCCCGCCGTGGGGGGCCACATACTGTCGCCACACGCGCCTCCCGCCGTGGGGGGCCACATACTGCCGCCACACGCGCCTCCCGCCGTGGGGGGGGGGGCCACATACTGCCGCCACACGCGCCTCCCGCCGTGGGGGGGGGGGGGCACATACTGCTGCCACACGCGCCTCCCGCCGTGGGGGGCCACATACTGTCGCCACACGCGCCTCCCGCCGTGGGGGGGGCCACATACTGCCGCCACACGCGCCTCCCGCCGTGGGGGGGGCCACATACTGCCGCCACACGCGCCTCCCGCCGTGGAGGGGGGCCACATACTGCCGCCACACGCGCCTCCCGCCGTGGAGGGGGGCCACATACTGCCGCCACACGCGCCTCCCGCCGTGGAGGGGGGCCACATACTGCCGCCACACGCGCCTCCCGCCGTGGAGGGGGGCCACATACTGCCGCCACACGCGCCTCCCGCCGTGGAGGGGGGCCACATACTGCCGCCACACGCGCCTCCCGCCGTGGAGGGGGGCCACATATTGCCGCCACACGCGCCTCCCGCCGTGGAGGGGGGCCACATACTGCCGCCACACGCGCCTCCCGCCGTGGAGGGGGGCCACATACTGCCGCCACACGCGCCTCCCGCCGTGGAGGGGGGCCACATACTGCCGCCACACGCGCCTCCCGCCGTGGGGGGCCACATACTGCCGCCACACGCGCCTCCCGTCGTGGGGGGGGCCACATACTGCCGCCACACGCGCCTCCCGCCGTGGGGGGGGGGGCCACATACTGCCGCCACACGCGCCTCCCGCCGTGGGGGGGGGGGGGGCCACATACTGCCGCCACACGCGCCTCCCGCCGTGGGGGGGCCACATACTGCCGCCACACGCGCCTCCCGCCGTGGGGGGGCCACATACTGCCGCCACACGCGCCTCCCGCCGTGGGGGGGCCACATACTGCCGCCACACGCGCCTCCCGCCGTGGGGGGCCACATACTGCCGCCACACGCGCCTCCCGCCGTGGGGGGCCACATACTGCCGCCACACGCGCCTCCCGCCGTGGGGGGCCACATACTGCCGCCACACGCGCCTCCCGCCGTGGGGGGCCACATACTGCCGCCACACGCGCCTCCCGCCGTGGGGGGCCACATACTGCCGCCACACGCTTCACGAGGGGATCCCAGGGGGCCACATAGAGGTACATTTGGCTAACGTGTTCTGAAGTGAGGCAGTTAGAAATCCCATGGAATTAACATCTAGGTTGCGGCCGTACCCATCAGCCCAGGAAACAAGGAGCCATCCGTTTCCAAAAATGGCACAATGAGGCATTTGATTGCTGTGAGAATATGAAGGGGTAGTCTGGACGTTTTGTAGGTACATTCAGCAGGTAGGTGGGTGGGATAAAAGGGATATCGGTAATGAAAAAGGTCACTAAAGATATAGAGTGGATCATCAACTACTAAGGGATGACTAAAGGCTGGATTCGTACAAGCGTATTTGCGAACAAGTAATTTGCGTGAGCGATACGCAGAAAATAGAACCCATTAATTTCAATGGGTTCATTCACACGCGTGTATTTGTTATGTGCAATTCGGTCGTGCAAAAATATACACAGCATGCTTAATTTTTCTACGAAGTTGCACAGGGAAAGAACATTCTGAACTCATGAAATTGGCCATTTTAATGGCGAAGAATATTGGCGTGTTTTGGGGTTTTTTTGTCGTGGGGCAGGAACACCATCTTTTCTCCTTAGGGAGAGCACCTAGAAGGTGAGTGAGGTCACTCAAAAGGCCATTCATGCTCCTCTGGGTAATATGCAAATAAGGGATATGGGACAATACCTCTGCAGCGCCACCTATTGGAAGGCAGCTTCCTGCAAGTCAATGTTGGACTGTTAATACAAGCCTTGTAACAATGACAGTTATTGTTACAAGGCTTGTATAAATGAGTCTAACATTGACTTGCAGGAAGCTGCCTTCTAATAGGTGGCGCTGCAGAGGTATTGTCCCATCTCCGTTTTTTGCTTTTTTTTTCCATGCACGCAAAAAAGTACAGCAAAAAACACAATTGCGCATGTAAATATGCAACGCCCATTCCGCAAAACCACAGGGCACATACGCATGCGATCATGGGACTCCGGCCTAAAGAGCATCCCCAGAATATACGGTAGACCATACCGACTTGGGGGTTACAACGCCAGCAGGTATTTGGACTAGTATTACGTTCGTGTGGTAAAGCGGCACGTGAAACCAGTTTAGCAGAAGTTTAAATTAATCTTCTTTATAAAGTGAACAGATTGTGTTCTTTTTCTGCCCCGGACTGATGTAAGTGGAATATCTTGCAGTCAGCGAGTGGAATCATAACCACATCCAGTTAGGTATAACATCACATCTTCCACGACTAACCAGACCAGCAGCTGTGACAGTAAGGTATGATCAGGGTTGGAGGCTTAGTCAACGAAGAACGTTTCCATTCACTGACTGCAAGCATGGGTATTGAAAAAAAAGGAGAATTTAAAAGGGGGGTCATACCAAAATTTGAATTATTCCCTATCCATAAGGCTGGATAATTTGCTGACCGATGAGGGGCTTAATGTGGCTCTTCCCCTGCATGGACATCAGTATGAAGCTAACACCCGCCAAATAAGCGTGGTCAGCCCTGCAGTCATTACAATGGGGAGGACAGCGGGCGCGCCGCTCTGTTATCTCAGCAGTCCCATCGAAAGGCAATGGAGCACTAGTGTAAATCTCACCCTATGGGGCTGTACTAGTCTGGGCACTAATCCAAACACACACAAGGATATTTCATATAGCCCAAAGTCTAAAATTACCTTAAACCCACTATATAGATCACAGGCCAGTCTGAATTATCTGTACAGCTGATGAAGACCCCAATGTATGGTCGAAACACTTAAAAAAATTTTTTCCCACAATGAAAGGAAAATAGGCTATAAAAGTTGATCCCCGACTCTTTGAGGTCTCTGGCTAGCCAAACAGCAAGTTTGCTGGAAAGTTTTGAATTTTTAAAAAACTTTTAAGCCCGCCTTGTGATAAGATTTTTTGTTTCAGGAACGTGTAGACAATCCTACAGCGGGTGCAAGATTACCTCCCGTTTACTTGCATCATTCATATTTAGTTTCCTTTTAGGCAGTCCAAGAGAGCACCAAGTCGGCAGAGGGAGACTTCTATGCCGTGCAATGCCCTTCTGGGAAATTTGGTATGCAAATGTGGGATGGTACAAAGCCTCTCTACAGCGCCACCTATTGGAAGGTAGCTTCCCTATAAAAGTGTCTGATCCAACAGGCCTGGGAACACAGTTATCTTTCATTGGGAGAAAAACCCTATGCTCAGTCATGTCGGAAGGTCAGACACTGACTTCTAGCAAAGCTGCCTTCCAACAGGTGGCGCTGCAGAGGCGTAGTACCAGCTCTCCCTTGTATTTGAGCGTTCCAGACTTGTAACGGTTATCACCATAATCACAGTTATGTCTATGATGTTTAAATGATTGTTTTTTAGCAAGTGCTAACCAGTTCCAGCAGCGATAAAGTATCAGACGCGCATGAGCTCTTCCCACGTATTGTAGCATTGGTATAAGTGTGGCAGCAAACAGATGGAACAGAACGCTCTGAACTTGCTGGTAATGACGGGCGGCGCCAACATGAGGTGCCCCTGCCCCGGCTTATAATAGGATCACATTCAATGCCTCGAGCACATCATCAGACAGGAACATTACAATACCCAAATCAAAACCTATAATGATCTAGTGATAATATCAGCGAGAACCGAGGCGGCCGCTCTGATTGTAATGGATAGAAAAGCTATACGGATTTAGCATCTGCAGGAGAATAAAGGAGAATTACCATTGTGAAGGCCGGCTAATCATCCAAATGACAATCGGCATAACTGGAAATGAGATTTCACAAGTCACGGCTGTAAGTAAAGAGGCCACGTACCTTTTTAGATTTCTTCCTCAACACGTAACCTCTGAACCATCCTGCGGAGAAAGAGGAAGAAAATCAAATGTGGCGAAGCAAACCATAAGAAGTTAGGCACGCCTTGGAAACTACTTTTTCATTGCTCCATTGTAGCTGAAATGTAAAAACTGAAAAAAAAAAAAAAAAAGCAAAAACACACTTTTACAAATAGTTTAATAATCTCCAAAGATGATATAGATTACCTCCCTGCCTGCTGGAAGAACTTCATTACAGTGACGGGACTCAAGCACTGAATATGGATGCCAACTTGAGACATGTCAAAAGTTTAGCTTGCTAGGGGTGCTGTTGACAACAGCCAAAGCTCTTGCCAGCTGAAGCCAGACTCAACAGAAAGCCTATAACCCGCGGTCAGCAAGCGGGCATAGATGGCACTTTAGCTGGCTCATATTGTTGATTGCTGGGGGGGGTGCACCTGGAGCTCCAACGATCTAAGTCTCTGACCCGTCCCTAGGATATGTCAAAGTCTTTAAGAAAGCGCAGAGAGACCTCCGCTGTTCAGGAACCTCATTACAAAGAGCGCCTCCTGCCCAGGAGGACCAGCCCTGCATTATAGAGACAAGCCATCGGTGTGAATGGACACTATGTAATGCTTACGGTAATTTCCCATTGTGGCGTTGCAGGAAACGGTTAACCGTTAGGGTTTATTCACACAACCGTGATTTCAACACGCAACGCATGGCCGCATAATTCGCGGTGAATGGAGTTAATGAAAGTATATGGATTTTGATGTCATGCGCAGCGATAGCCGGGCTCATCGCCGACTCCACAGGCCGGTAAAAGGCTACGTACTCCACGCAGCATTTCATGCATACGGTCGTGGGAAGGAGGCCTCAGGCTACATTCACATGGGTGAGTGCGATGTCGGGCCAAGAAATCGAATCTCCAAGAAAAAAAAAAAAAAAGGTAATAAAAAGCGATTGAAAAGTCATATATATTCCAAAATGGCTCAAATAGAAAACCACAGATCGTTCCTAAAGAAACAAGCCCTCCAACAACCCATCAACAGTTAGATAAAAATATTTAAGCGGGTGGAAGATGACGACAGAAAAAAAAAAAAATTCAAATTTTAATATTATATAAAGTAGTACAGCAAAGAAAAGAAAAAAAAAAGAAAAAAAAAATCAATCAATTTAGGATTGTTAAAACGGTCTTGACCCACTAAATAAAGTCATCATGTCATTTTTGTAGGAGAGTGTACACCATAAAAACAAGACCCAAAAGTTGTGGTGGGTTTTTTTTTCAATTCACCCTTGTTAGACATTTTCTAAAAAGTTTTTCCATACGTTAAAAAAAATACAACTTGTCCGCAAAAAAAAACAAAAAAAAAAACTCAGACAGCTGCCGAAGGAAAAATAAAACTTAGGATTATTTGAAAAAGTGTGCAAGTGGGGAAGAAAAAAAAGGGAAATCTGAAAACAAGACAGCGTCCTTAAAGGGGTTGTCCGGCGCCGAAACGGTTTTTTTTTTTTTATCCAATAGGCCCCCCGTTCGGCGCGAGACAAACCCAATGCATGTGTTAAAAAAAAACAAAACCGTTTAGTACTTACCCGAATCCCGGCGCTGCGGCGACTTCGTCCTTACCTGAGCAAGATGGCCGCCGGGATCTTCACCCACGATGCACCGCGGGTCTTCTCCCATGGTGCACCGTGGGCACTGTGCGGTCCATTGCCGATTCCAGCCTCCTGATTGGCTGGAATCGGCACACGTGACGGGGCGGAGCTACGAGGACCAGCTCTCCGGCACGAGCGGCCCCATTCACCAGGGAGAAGACCGGACGCTGAAATTAGACGGCACCATGGAGACGAGGACGCTAGCAACGGAACAGGTAAGTGAATAACTTCTGTATGGCTCATATTTAATGCACGATGTACATTACAAAGTGCATTAATATGGCCATACAGAAGTGCTTAACCCGACTTGCTTTCGCGGGACAACCCCTTTAAGGAGTTAAAGATCTCTCTGTAACTAAAAATCAATGGCCATAAAATACACAAAACTCAAAATAGGCCGAATGCAAAATAGTTGTCATAACTGCGATGTCTCACCTTCATGAGTCTCCAGTAAGTGCACGGTGTCCCCGATCTGCAGAGCCAACTCATCCACTCCTCTGGCATTAAAGTTGTAAACCACTATAAAACAAAAATATATATGTTACTCCCATATGAAGGAGACAGACGTGTCATCTGCACAATTAGGATACATTAAGCTCCTAGGAGGAGGCTGAAGCCGAGCGCGGCACCAGTTATGGATTCCAGCGCAGGATGTGATGCTTTCCGTGATTTTAATGGGTGCCCTGTTGTGCTTCGATGCATATAAAATACGCTTCCGCCCTGAACATCGTAAAAGACTGCAGGGGCTCCCGGAAGGATTTACTGATCCAATTTACTGATTTAAGACTACCTGCATTTTCAGACGACTTTTCAGAATAAGCCGTCATCGTGTACCGGAGGAACACTATATGTGGCCATTATATGACTTGTATCCGACATTTATCACCAGTTTTCCCTTCTGTAGGCTGCATATCTAATTCAAAGTCTTCCCTGAGCTGAAGGGTGTAGACCGCTGCTACGTCGTCTCCACACTCTGTACACAGAGAAAGCATGAGATGCTGCTCCATAACTGTCTGCAGCACACAAAGATATGACATGAGCATGGAGGACACCAGAGAAGTACTGAGCAGTGTAAATGTAGTAAACACTCACTGCAGCCACATATGTGCAAGTTGTTTTCCTTCTGTAGCAGCTCCCCTTGCTCTCCATACACTTCTATGGGCAGCAAATATCATCACCCTCCTCCATTTCCTGTAATCCATCTGATTTCTGTAACTAGAGATAGGCTTCACATGATAACAGGCAGTGGACGGCAGATTAGAAGGGAGATCCCTAGCAGCCAGCCCCTTAGACTTTTCAGCCCCAAAACAATATTTTAGAGAAGTATGATGATTTGTGATTTTACTAATTATCACACTGACTATTATATATGACAGGATTTTCAAAATTCCAGTCCTCACAACCCCCCCCCCCCCAACAGGTTCTATAGCAAGGAAACCGAGGGCAAGGTCTGAGGCACTGACAAAAAATTGCATCACCTATGCGATATCATGAAAACCTAATGGCGTGTTCTGAGGCCAGGACAACATAAGCACAAGTTGTCTCAAAGCGCGATGGACATTTCTAGCCGTTTTACTGCAGGAAGCAGACAGCTCTGTACATTGTGCAGTGGCCCAGGTTGCTACTGCAGGCCGAGTCCCATTCACTTCAACCTGGTCAGATGCGTTTATGAAGGGAGCTGATTTCAGCAAGCAGCAGACAGCTCCGTTCACACTGCAGTGGCCAGGCATGGTATTGCAGGCCCAGCTTGCATTGAAGTGAATGGCAACTTGAATGGCAATACCAAACCTGGCCATTGAAGTGGGAACGGAGCTGTCTGCTTCCTGCTAAAATCAACTCCGTGCCTAAGCACACCGGCCTGATGAACAGCTTATCATGGGGGGTGCCTGGGCAACAGAGCCCCACTGATCTACTATTGATGACCTGTGCAGAGGAGAGGCCAACAATAGTTTAACCTGTGAATTAAATTTGTTGTCCAGTTGTACTTTGGAAAATTGTGACAAAAATGAAGACGGGATCACAACACGGGGATAAACCCAAACCATGCAGTTTCTCTGAAGAAGAGGGTCTGTCACAGTTCACCACATAGCAGCAAAGGCGATGGCACCAACCAGAACAGAGCCCCCCCTCCAAAATCTGTCTGCTATGTATGCCCATGGACACCGGTTGGAACCTCCCAACAAGACAAGCATTCTGTTCACATGTACGGAATATATACTAAAATAGTGAAAATCATTACTGATTGGATCACTAAAGCAAGCAGGAAATCTATTACTTGTAGTTCCTGTCCTCTATGACCCCTCTGATCCACCAGTTTTGGGTCCTACTTTCACCTGCCCAAGATGGCCATTCTCTAACTAGCTAAGGCACACTGTGCATTGCTTTGATTGACCAGTGCTGATCACATGAGCAGATCTGATCAACCATAATTCACTGTGGGGATTAGGTAGTCTGACGATTCGGTCGGCCATCTTGGAATGCCAAAAGAGGACTCAAAACTATTGGAGCAGAAGGATGGCAAAGAAGAACAAATGAAGATAACCTACCTCCATCCCCGGGACAGAATTTTGTCCCAAAACTGGAGGCTTACTTTACTGAGTTATGACTTTGGTTACCTTGTATAAAAAAGGCATATAAAACTATCTTAAAAAAAAAAAAAAGTTATATCAAATTCTAAAATAAACCGAAAACTTACAGTAAGAAGTTTTAGCATCATAAACAGCGTAAAAGCAAAAGAGCAAACACTTGTATTTCAGTCAACGGCGCCTGCAGTGGGCGGGATACACAACAACAGGCCGAGAAAGCCTTGGATTAAGGGAGACAAATGGAGATAATCCACTACTTGCTAATAAATATTCGTGAGTGTAGAAAACACGGCGAGTAATCCTCGGTCTCCCGTGTATGAGGATCAACTTGAAAGTTTATCAGTTTACTGAAAAGGCGTCGGGAGGTGGCAGGTTAAGGTATATCATGCAGCGGGGCTTGTATCGTCTCGCCTTACACCGGATCCTAGGAACGGCTCTGTACACACCAAGGACTTCAGAAGGAAATAGAAATGGGCGCAAAGACAAAGGATCCAACTGCAGGGAAGAAATGACGCTACGATCCAAACCGCAAGTCACGTCGGAAGTTACAGCAGCCGCCAAACTCTGGTAATTCTGTTTTAATGAGATGCAGAGATGTTGGCATCCCTTCCGATGCGTTGGCCAACCATTCTACAAGAGATCGAGCAGGAAGTGCAGCCATGATATCACCGCTCAATTAGAGAAAACCGGTAAAAACTGTCAATTTGTCACCATTAGAACTTCTTGATTGTTTTTGCAGCCTATCTGGTTGTGGCTACATGGCAACTTTTGGTCATGACGACAGGGACCATCCTGTAGGTTTGACGTCCATGGACCACAGAATGCCAAAAGCAACAATACATCACAGTAATTGTCTCGGACTTTGGTTTGGTGAAACCGTACGACATTGGGCTTTTCTGCTGCAATGTGGCCTCATGTTGGTCATCGGTCAAAAGCGTTCCACAAACAAGAGACGGGTGTAAAACAGAAGAGACAATGGAGTGTGTCGGGGTTATAAGACAGAGCCCAGGTAGGTTTCATTCTGAAGTGCTGCTGGGCATCAGAACAAACACGGTCTAGAAGACTCGGAGCTCTTGAGTCACAGGGGCGGGCTGCACCAGGCTCTCCCCACCGGCGTCCAAGGCTGGGGGCTCCCTCCCAATACAGAGAGGAGCCGCCACTCGTGATGCGGTGGACAAGGAAAGGCCGGAACAGCCTGCCCCTTTGACTCAAGAGCTCCATTCCCGTTGAGTTCTGAGTCAAACTTCTAAGTATGTTTTTTTCTGAAACATTGGAGTCTTTTAGAGTAAATCCTACATGGGCTGAATAGGCATCTCCATCCCGGGTTCATGTTGCCCGTGATTCGAGGAGCATGAAGCTGGTGACAGGGTCCCCACACAATAGTGATCGTTTATCATGACAACCGCCAAGTTAAACAAGCAAAAACTAGACAAGGAAATGTCATCATCTGCATAAAACAGAGGTCAACGAGCTTCTATTAACGGGGCCCTCAACGACCCAACACAATGCTGGAGCAAAGGTAGCTTCACACAGAGCAACTATGGGTCAGGTAGCTGCTCAGAAGGCGCGAAGCGTACAAACGGTCGTTCATTTGCTTTTACACAGAGTGATTATAGGCCGTTAGGCGTTTGCCAGGATATCATTCATACTGGGGACCTCCATGCTAATTTATTGGCTAATTGTTCAAATACAAACAACCAGCGACAATTTTTTTTTTCTTTGAATTGAGCTAAAATGAAACGACTAACGAGCAAATTTTTGCTCATCACCCTTACTGGCCATGTCTACACTGAACAAGAATCCGAATTTGCTCTTTTGAGCAATTTTTTTATGTCCCTTAAGTCTTAATCCAAATTCATCATTCTGTCTGGGATTTTAAAAAAAATAAAAAAATTGAACAAATTAGCAAAAGGAATAAAATAGTAACTTCACGGAGGTCTACCAAGGCCTCATTGGCACGGGGCACGTTACAGTCAGAGGCACGTTGAGTTTTTCGAGCGTGCATCTGACAGTATAATGTGAGGCAGAAGCTCTGCGCCTGAAGTTCAGACACGGACCTTCATGGAGATCAACATATGGATTTAAAGGGGTTGTCCCGCGCCGAAACGGGTTTTTTTTTTTTTCAACCCCCCCCCCGTTCGGCGCGAGACAACCCCGATGCAGGGAGGTAAAGAAAGCTCACCGGAGCGCTTACCTTAATCCCCGCGCTCCGGTGACTTCTCTACTCACCGCTGAAGATGGCCTCTTCCTCCGTGGACCGCAGCTCTTCTGTGCGGTCCACTGCCGATTCCAGCCTCCTGATTGGCTGGAATCGGCACGTGACGGGGCGGAGCTACACGGAGCTACACGGAGCCCCATAGAAGACTGCAGAAGACCCGGACTGCGCAAGCGCGGCTAATTTGGCCATCGGAGGCCAAAAATTAGTCGGCTCCATGGAGACGAGGACGCTAGCAACGGAGCAGGTAAGTATAAAACTTTTTATAACTTCTGTATGGCTCATAATTAATGCACAATGTACATTACAAAGTGCATTATTATGGCCATACAGAAGTGTATAGACCCACTTGCTGCCTCGGGACATCTCCTTTAAGCCCTGGTCAACGGAGTAAATCCGTCCGTCCAATGCAGAAACCATGCCAGGAATTGTCAGGTCAGTTCTTTTTTTTGCCACACAACGTAGATTTCAAAATCTGTACCGTATGAACTTCGGTATATATACGTGGCATTCAATATGTGGGGTGTACCCCAAGTGCTCACCATCCGTAAGTAGATTGGTATTCAGGGGCATCACAGCTTTCATTTGTGATGAGGATTTACATTACGGTGAACCACACATCAGGTATGTGGCTTATGTAATTGCATCCCGACAAAGAATGTGGGACGAGTCCCAACAGATAACCGCTTCCGTCTACCAGATCCTCACCGGTTAATTCATCCGCCTACATCTCTTCAGCTTACTAGTGATATACGGACTATCGGAAACTTCTGGCCTCTTTCTCCTTAGATGGTCATGTGATCTCAATTCTGACCAGGGCAGATTTCTGTATCCACAAGGGGCTGATTTCCATCAGAATGTCCGCAGCGGGCACACCGCTGCAGAATGCCTGCCTCCAAACCCGCACTCATTGAAAGGGGGGGGGGGGTGAATTCAGCAGCAGGACCGGTGACAAAACTGGCATGCTGCGGAAATTAATTCTGCGTCGCAAGTCAATTTCCGCAGGGTTTTGAATGGGTTATTTCTGCATCTTGTGGTCGACGTTTCCAAAATCTCGTCCACATTGCTGCTGCTGCTGTAAATGCTGCAAAATTTCCGCACGAAAATTCTGTGGCCATTCCACCCCGTGTGAACCCCACCTTAAAAGGTAATGTGTTCTCAAATTAAGTCAGTTTCAGTCTGTGTGATGCTGTTGCCTATCACAGAAAGTGCTTAGAGGGGGACACCAACTCTCCTATCACAGTTACTGGTAATGATGCCACAGCTCCTGTCACACAGCTATAATAGAGGAGATCACAGCTCATCCTCCTGCATAGCAGCTAATTTAGGTATATCCAGAGGCTATGATAGTTAGACTGTGCCCCTAGCAGGCAGGATGCTGTGCAGGTGCATCATGGGACGGACTTGAAAGCAAAAGTAAAGCATTCTCACCATCAAGATGGTCCCTGATAACATCTGACTGGAGGCTGCACTGCATGGAAGTAGCTGGAATACGCAGAGACCACCTTCAAAGTGTGACCGGCAATCAGGTAAGGGGTCAGGCATGGAAAAATGTGTTTTCGTCGGAGTGGCCCTTTAAAAGACTGAGGGATAGGCAATAAAGGAAAGGCGCGTGTAGATGATACAATACAACCAAGGGTCTTCAGAGCCAATCAGACAAACCTGAAGCGCCCAAATTGAAATCAGCAGGTGGGAAAAAAATGGACAATGTTTAATTCTACTTTAATTCCTTTTCTCCGCTACAAAAATAGAGCAGAAAACTGGAAATCCTCAATTGGTTTCTGCTCATGTGCGAGAAAAATCATTTTTCCATAGCATGCTATGGAGGGTTATTGCTGCAGAATTCGGAGCGGAACGGCCGCTCTGGACTCCCCAGCCAAAATCCGCTTGTGTGCGTGAGGCCGAAGAGTGATCAGATAGAATACAAAAATTGAAGGATGGTAATGACTCATGCTGCTTGTAGAAGTCTATAGAGAGAAGAGGGGAGGAAGGAGGGGAGAAGCAAAGACTTCTATAGGGTACTTGCAGATGGGGTGGAATATGCGAACCAAAAACTCTGCACCAAACCCCACATGGCTAAGGCAGAATCTGGTGCAGAATTGCCGACAGAAATCTACCATTACCAATTCCTGCAGTGCGGGTTTTGTTGCCGAATTTTCCAAAAGAGGGCATACTCCGTCCCGTGTAAAAGCACCCTAACAGAGAATTAGGTATATAGTCAGCAGAGTGTAAACTGGTGATAAATGCAGGATACAACTCATTTTATGGCCAGGTATAGCATTTATTTGTCATGTACGCTCAGCAACTCGTTCGGAGAAGTTACCCGAAAGTGAAAGTTCACTTTAAATCCCATTGTGTGTTTTGTTTTCGATGCAGTAGCTGGAGTACTTCTCATTCACACTCATCACCGTGTTGTAGACACGCAGCGCCATAAATCCAGACTGCAGATGCCATCCTTATAAACCACGCGCATATTTATTAGACTGCAGTAAGTAGTGGAGCTCGGCAGCAACACACACTGCAATACCTCAGTGCGCACGTGCTGTAATACATTACTACAACACACTGTAATACAACGCAGTACCCTAGACTATGGAGACATCTGTGTCAGAGGCCATGTCCCAGCTTCTGAGGGGATGAATAGGGTAACACCACGGTGGAACCCAACTTATAGTTTACGGAGGTCAGTTGTTCATTGCCGGTATTGGTTATGCGATGTATCAAGTACCGCTTCATAGTTTCATAGAGACCATGATGCAGGTGTGAACAGAGCCGTAGGGGTAACACTACTGTAATAGCACGAGTTGCTGGGCTGCACCTGCATTTACAAGTGCGGCCCGACAATTGACGGGAAAATATGAACACTAGCCGCAGTCATCAGTAGTTGTGTAATAGCATCTGTAGGATGGCGTCACAAGGGCGTATTTATGCAGAGAATAGAACCCATTAAATTCAAGGGCTTCGTTCATATTTCCATATGTTGCACGTGCTAGTTTTTTGCGCATTTGCACACCAAAGGCCCTGTAGAAGTCAATGGGGGCGTGATAACAGGGGGACACGAGACCCCCATTCTTGGAATCGGTGAAGGTCTCAGTGGTGAGACCGCCACAGATTTCAGTTGTGGATAGGTTGTTTTTGGCAATACGCCTTTAACATGACTGTTCACTCCCATACAACGGTCATTCACGGTCCGCACATCTTCCCGTTTACACTAGAAGATGGGCAGCCGACCAGCCAGCAACGCGATCAACCAACGAACGTGCGTTTTCTGACTCTTCGGCTGATCGTTCATCTTTTTACATGGCCCAATTGTTGGTTAAAAGAGCGTTCATAGGAACGTCCAGGCCCGATGATCGGCCCATGTAAGAGGACCTTAAGGCTGGGTTCACGCGGGGCGGAGATGACATGCGGGCTTCCTGCACGGAAATTCCGCCTGCAAAGTGGACGAGATTTCCAAAAATGTCGTCCACACGCTGCGGCCAGTCCGCGCTGAAATCGACATGCCGTGCGGAATTCAAAGCTGCGGTATCTCAATCTTATTGCCGTTTCCATTGTGGCCATGGGGAATAGCTGGTCGCAGCAGGATAAGCCGCTTGAAAGTCTGCGGAGCTTCAAGCTGCGGAATTCCCATGCGGTCCCGCTGCGGACATTCCACTAGATTTCCACCACGTGTGACCGCAGTGCCAACGCCTTGGCAGACAGAACAGGTACAGGCCTGTCACCACCCAACACGGGGAGCGCTCCATGCAAGAGCTACACGAGTTCACAATGTCAGCTGGCTATACAATTCCACTTGGCCGACACTCTTGAGGGTTTTACGAGCGGTTGTGAAACGTCTCGGTGTATATAATAAGATCTATTTATATATCACGAGGTCACCGTATACCAGAAACACAAACCGCAGCATGACTTGCTGCAAACCAGTTGGGCTCGGAGCAGATCAGTCAGGGCTCTCACCACCCGCAGGTAAGGCGGCGCAGCGAGCAGCCATAGAGTTACATGGTGCCGGTCTATCATGATTATTAGAACACCCTGGCCGAATAGACTGAACCAAATGACACACAACGGACCCCACTGACTATCTGACTTCCATCATGCTGTACATAATTCAGTGATGGGCGCTCCGTACGCCATTGTGACCCAAGCCTAATCCAAACAGGAACACAACAATTAATAATCATATACAAAACACTCGCTTTGTATATAAAGGCAACAAAAAACAAGACCCTTTGGAGACAGTAATTTTTTTTCCTTTTCGAAATGCAGGTTTGCTAGGTGGGGCTTTTTTCACGCATCTCATTAGGCTTCCTTAAGAACTGGAAAAAAATGTATGAGTGGTCCCATCAGTGACTCACAGCCATTTGTATGTGCACTCTGATACAGGGAAGACTGTCAGTCACTGATAGCCCCGCCCACTGGACTCCTAAGCCAGGAATGACATATTTACATGATAGCCCCGCCCACTGGACTCCTGAGCAAGGAATGACAGATTTACATGATATCCCCGCCCACTGGACTCCTAAGCCAGGAATGACAGATTTACATGATAGCCCCACCCACTGGACTCCTGAGCCCAGGATGGCAGATTTCCATGATAGCCCCGCCCACTGGACTCCTGAGCCAGGAATGACAGATTTCCATGATAGCCCCACCCACTGGACTCCTGAGCCAGGAATGACAGATTTACATGATAGCCCCGCCCGCTGGACTCCTGAGCCCAGGATGGCAGATTTCCATGATAGCCCCGCCCACTGGACTCCTGAGCCCAGGATGGCAGAGATTTACATGAATAAAATACACGTTCTACTGAATCTTTTCCTACAAAACCCTATATTGATCTGCTCAGCTCCTCGGGCTCTATAACATGCTGCCTGCAGTCTGTCAGGTTACCTCTAAGCATCTTACATGCAGTTCAGAATACTGAAACAGAAGCCATTCACAGCCAACGGAAGGAAGGACCTTCACGGACGACATACTTGTTGCAGATTTAACCCTGTGTATTACAATGGGTGAAATATGCTGTAAAAATCCACTACTTGTCCTGAAACCAGTCCTTGCTCCCCACTAGACATGGATGGGTGCGAGACCCCCATTCACACGCCTTGTGCCGTAAACTGACAGATTTTCACTGCGCTTTAGTTATCCTTCCACTGAAACAAAAAAAGGGAAGTAAGTGGATTCAATCTCTCATAATTTGAACGATGATATATGAAAACCACATCCACATTTTTGGGTACATCAAACATATTGTAAAGTTATTTATATATATATATTTTTTTTTGACAAGTAGAGAGAAAAAAAAATCAATTTTGCCATTGATTTTTGTTTTTTTTCTGCAGATTAGTACGATTACAACAAATTTTTTTAAGGCTGTCCGTCCACGGGCATTTTTGCACTGCGTTCCCCGTAGTGATAATCTGGCAGCAGCTCCCGTCTACAAGTGGAGCATCATAGCGATTCTCCGCTTGCGGCCGGCAAATCGCAGCATGCAGCGAATGCCGCGATTCTTCGCGGTGAGCCTATCTGTCAGATAGGCTTGACCGTGGAGATCCGTCTGCCGGCTCCTGCTCCCCAGCGGCGGCTCCCGCGGCAAAGATCCGCCGCAGGATATCCAAACGCCCGTGGACCGGCAGGCTAAGGCCTTTCGCACAATAAAAACCCTTATTTTTTTTCCCCACCGCTGCATTCATGTAGGATGTTGCCAGCTACTACTGCGGGGCCACTGTGCTGGCCGGCCAACCAACGCTATTACTGCGGGGCCACTGTGCTGGCCACTATAACTATCCAATCTTTCAATAATCGGCTGTTTGAAGGCAACCATAAAGCTGATGCGGCCCTCGGTGACAGTGAGTAGGACACCCCGACTTTAGGAGGCGATTTCCAGAATGTCTACAAGTCAATGGGTTTTGTTTGGTCAAAGTCAGACCTGAGCCATATCCTCATGCAGATGCAGTTCCTGCTACAGTAAAGGCCAACTATTCAGCTTTTGCTGCAAAGTTAGCCATTCTCTGCCAAGTCAGGGTTGGCAGTGGGAATGACACAGAGGCAAATTGTACTAGGCTGGAGGAAATCTACAGCAAACCCCCCAATTTGTCGATATGGCCTATTACAGTGGAAGAGTAGCCCAGAGCGGCCGCAGGTTGGGTAATACAGCATGTTTAGGAGCAGAGCGCGGGTCGCCTTGCTGCTTGTGGTCAGGAAATGCAGAAGCAGAAAGCCCCGAGGGCCATCGAGTACAATGGGGTTATAAGGAGACGTTAATATAACTGCTGGGGAGATTTATCACAGTTATGGTGCCTAAGGCTTTCCCAAAGGGTGACATAGTAAGGTCCAGTTACTGGGCGCCTGTCCTTTAATCAGTATGCCAGGTGACACCATTATCATCATCTTCTATTGATGCACATGGTTTAGGTGGTGCAGCTGTTTGGGCCTAATTTACAACGTGCGACTTAAAAAAAAAATAGTTTGTGCCTTTTCAGTGATCGATCACACCACAGAAAAAGCTATTTTTGCCTGATTTAACATACTGTAACATTTTGAAGGTTTTAGACACATTTTAGGCATAATAGATAAAAAGTAGCAACAAATAATTGATACAAAACTGCACATATAATAAATCTCCCCCTTTAAGGATAAATATACATTCTTTAACAGTTCCACTGAACAGATTAAGGCCGGCTTCATACGGGCGGAATTCACGATCCGCGTTCGCACAGAGGATCCGCAGCAAACCACACACATCGGAAGGCATGTAAAAAAAAAAAATCACTTTTCCACTCATACTCGCAGACACAAATTTCGTATTCCGCAATTGGAATACGCAAAAAAAAAAATGCAGCATGCTCTATTTTGCTGCAGACTCCGTGCAGACGGCCTCTATTGAAGTCAATGGAGGCTATCCAACCAGCAGCCTATATGCAATTAACATTTTGTACGGGCCGTGGAAACCCGCATTATTGCTAAGCGACGCAGCGGGAAATACAAACAAACATTCAACAAGAAAAAGAAAAAAAAAAACTGTACTGCACATGACCGACGGGGATCCGCCACGGACAACCCCTTTAAAAGTAATCCCGAACACGCATCTTATTACCATCACAGGTAAGATTACAATGAAAGGTAACATCTAGATCAGGGTTCCCCAACTCCAGTCCTCAGGGACCGCCAACAGGCCATGTTTTCAAGATTTCCTCAGTGTTGCACAGGTGATGTAATTATTGTCAGTCCTCACACATTGTCACAGGTGTTCCTACCATAGGATATCCTGAAAACATGACCTGTTGGTGGTCCCTGAGGACTGGAGTTGGGGACCCCTGATCTAGATAACATAGGAGCTACTATTCACAATAGGTCATAGTCACAGCTCAGCTCACCTCCTCCCCCTCCCTGTACAACGATCTCTCCACAGATCACAGACCAGTTAATGAGTCTTCTCCTCCAGACTACAGAATCTTAGGTGCCCATTCCAACACATGGGAGAGACAAGCCATCTTCCCTAACACACATATAAACCACAACTCATGAGTCACACTGTAGTAATGATTCTCCCCAAAGGTCAATGGGTAAAAGTGACGGGGTGCGCCAAAATAGCGAGTAATAGGTGAACACCCTTTCAGGTGTGCTTTGATGTAATGCTGACGACTAAGCCCGGTTTCGGCGTCCCGGTCGGAGGTTCCATCGCTGACCCTGCTGCAAATACTGGAAGAAAAGCGGAACCGTCCGGGCACCAGGGATTCCCCTTACCTCCTCCCCGAACGGAACAGGAAAGCGGAATCCCCGGCGCAGGTGTGAAAGTGGC
Source organism: Eleutherodactylus coqui (assembly GCF_035609145.1). Lineage (NCBI taxonomy): Eukaryota > Metazoa > Chordata > Amphibia > Anura > Eleutherodactylidae > Eleutherodactylus > Eleutherodactylus coqui. The sequence goes on along the minus strand of NC_089840.1, from coordinate 256,898,837 downwards.
CTAACAGGTACTGAAACCATTACCGGCCGTGAATCCTTCCCTTTCACTGGCAGCTCTGTTTGCTCTTACAATCCAGACAAAGCACATTGTCGCACCGAGGATTCATTGCAGGAGTTACTGCTGCTGATAGCTACTTAAAGCAAACAACAGAGCGACTGCTGGAGCGTGCCGCGTGTGCCTGCTGTAAAGTGTGCTTGTTTTATGTGTGCGACTTATAATCCGGGATCTAGGAACTGCTATCTTTTACTTGTTTAAATTGCTTGATTTTTATATCCGTACGATCCATTTAGATTGAGCTCCACGACTGACAATGTTGTCCAGTGTGCATCTTGTGCCATGTATGCGGTCCTCCGACAGCCGGGGGCATACTGCTCTACCAGATGGGAGCATGTTGCGCATTTGCAAGGCCAAATCCCAGATCTAAATGAACACTAAGATTTGTTGGCAACAGCTTGCTGGGGTAGATGTGGGTGGTGGATGGAAGTTTGGGAGAGCAGGATAACCGGCAGCTAGCTGAGTGACAGGAGGAGGGGTAGAGGGAAGAGATCAAGGGAGGCTAATCCTGAACTGGCACACCCCAACAAGAAACTGTGCTTGGGAGAGGACGGGAGGGGGGTGATGGCTAGAAGGTTGGAGAAGTGGTTAGACTAAGGACTGGGGGGACAGCAACTAGAGAGATAGTCCCAGGTCACTGTCTTCGCTTCTAAGTAATGCGATTAGGGGTGGAGCAGTGGGAGGGGTTAATACAGTTTGAACTGGCAGAACAGTTAACAGGTATACAATTAAAAATAACCCCAAAACATTTTAAACTGTACGTTTACTAATGCTAGAAGTTTGACCAACAAAGTTGACGAACTAGAAGTAATGTCTCAGGAAAACTATGACATAGTGGGAATAACAGAGACCTGGATGGATGAAAGCTGTGACTGAGTGGTTAACATACAGCGTTAGGCTGGATTCACACAGCCGTTGGCGTTTTTATGTGAGCCCAATGAAATGTTAGATGAAATGCAGAGTGATAAAGTAAACTGCCTAATAAATGTCACCAGTCTAAGCCAGGAAGAAGTGCAGAGCTGCTTTAAAAAGATTAAAATAGACAAGCTGATGGGTACCAATAGCATACACCCCTGGGTTCTAAGCGAGTTAAGTAATGCGATAGACCGCCGTTTCTTATATTTAAGAACTCTATAGTGACGGATTCTGTTCCACTGGATTGGCACATAGCAAATGTGGTGCTGATATTCAAAAAAAGGGGTAAAAAAGCAAACCTGGAAACTACAGGCCAGTGGGTCCAACTTCTATTTTGGGAAAAATGTTGAAGGGTTTCTAAGAGAAGCTATCCTGGAGGACCTCAAAGAAAATAGCTGTATAACTCCATATTAGGATGGGTTTATGAGGGATCACTCCTGTCAGACCAACCTGCTCAGCTTCTATGAGGAGGCAAGTTCTAGAGTGGACCGGGTAAGTCAGTGGATCTTGTGTATCTGGACTTTTCCAAAGTGTTTGATATTGTGCCGCATAAAAGGTTGGTATATAAAATGAGAAAGCTTGGCCTTGGTGAGAATGTGTGTAAGTAACTGGCTCAGTGATAAAAGGAGCGCATGGTTATTAATGGTCCATTTTCTAATGGGGCACTTACTAAAGGGGTACCACAGGGGGCAGTACAGGGCCCTATTTTTAATATATTTATTAACGACATTATGGAGATTGTGCAACAAAAAAAACCCAACAATATTTACAGAGGATACAAAACTATGTAAAGTAATTAACACAAGAGAGGACAGAAAGCGGTTGCAAGAGGATCTGGATAAGTCGGGGGCTGAAAAGTGGCAAATGAGGTGTAACACTGAAATGTAAGACTCTGCACATGGGCAGAGGAAATACATGTCACCATTACACACTAAGGGTGCATTCAGACGACCGTATATCGTCCGGGTATTCACGCCGGCCGATATACGGTGTCTCTCTTTGAACAGGGGGAGGAGGCTGGAAGAGCCGGGAGCAGTGCTCTGAGCTCTCGCCACCTCTCTGCCTCCTCTCCACCCCCTCTCCGCTCCTCTGCACTATTTGCAATGAGAGGAGGCGGGGCTAAGTTTCGGGAATTAGCTCCACCCCCATCCCGCCTCTCTTCATTGAAAATAGTGTAGGGGGGTGGAGAGGAGGCAGATAGGGGGAGGGAGCTCAGAGCACTGCTCCCGTCTCTTCCAGCCTCCTCCCCCTGCAGAGAGAGACGCCGTATATCGGCTGGGCGTAAAAACCCAGCCGATATACGGTCGTCTGAACGCACCCTAAATGGGAAACCACTGGGGAACACTGACATGGAGAAGGACTTGGGGATTTTAGTTAACTGTAAGCTTAACTGGAGTAACCAGTGTCAGGCAGGTGCTCCAAAGGAGAATAGGATCTTGGGGGGCATCAAAAGGGGTCTAGGGGCGCATGATGAGAACTTTGTTCTTCCTCTTTACAAGTCACTGGTCAGACCACACATGGAATATTGTGGACAGTTTGGGGCAGCGGTACTCCAGAAGGACATATCAGAGCTTGTTCATCTGGGTAGCCTAGGTCTTTTTCAGCCTTACACACCATGTTACTATGTCACAGGCAAATTTAATTTTCTCCCAAATCACACGGAGTAACTTTTGATGGTCGGAGGATGTTTGATTCATAATGGTTTGTTTATTCAAATCCTGTCGCTTCATTCCATAAATCTTAAAGCAGTTTTCTCTCATTAACTATTCATTGAAACGAAGATAGTGAGCATTATATTCATGTACAGAGGACAATTGGGACTAACCTCTTGTAGGGGCACAGACAGGAAGGGGGGTGCGGAAATTAAAAAAAAACAAAAACAAAAAAAAACAAAACACTGCTTCTCCCACCGCTCTGACAGTTCTCATTCACGTAGTTATGTGGAAGTAACCTAGCACACTGCACATCAGAAGCAGCCAAGGGGTGATTGCCAGAGGGCTCTGTATGTGAAACTACTGCACTCCCTATTTTGGTACCTTCCCTTATTTTAACCTATGCCACTGTAGTAGCCAAGTATGAGATAAACCCTTATCTAAAACAGTTATCGCTCAGGTTGTATTGCAGGTAGAGCTTTGGTTGTGGTCTTGTTTTAAAGGGAATCTCTCACGTCCCCACAACACCATAAACTACATTATGGTGCAGTTAGGGCACGTGATAGAGAGTGGGATATGTTTTTTTTTCTTCTTAGGCCTCGCGTCGACGGGCACAAACAGATGCTGTACCTGTCCTGCAGATGTGTGTGGAAGTGCTGGTCAGCTTGAGGTTCGACACGCGCAGTACAGACTTTTTTTTAAATTTATTTAAGTCTCCTGCTCTTTCCGTCGAATCCGCGGCCGCAGATCGGACAGCCACCATTGACTTCAATACATCACCTGGCTCCCTGTCACATCCCCTAACAGCACCATAACTTAAGTTTATGATCCCGTGGGGTAATGACAGGTTCCCTTTAAAGCTAAAAATCTAATCTATCTTGAATACGGCCTCAGATACAGCCTTTTGAAGTGGGAGTTGCATATTCCTGCAGCTCCCACTACAGCCCTCACTTCCTGACTATTTTTACAGCCCGTATCTCAGCACCAAAATGAATCCGCCATGAGTAATACAACCTGAGATAGTGTCGTTTGAAGTAAGAGTCGCATATACTTGCAGCTCTTACTATATGTATTTCAGCAGCCTGCCTTGACACCAGGGACTTGTGACCCCTGCAGCTAATCAGCGGATCGCTTTGGCCAGCAATTAGCTGCAGCAGTTGCATGCCCCAGTGAGGAACGGCGGAGAACCGAACACTATTGGAATGATAGTGGAGGCGGTTCAGATGAGATAAGTATAATATTTTTTTTTTTTTTTTTTTACGTATGGCTTTTTTTTTAATGTTTGTACAAAACTTTGATCAGTCTACAAAAAAAAAATAAAAAATTCTGAATAAGCTTTAACACAAAGTATCATTTCTACAACTGAGAAGCTATCTTGATACTAAATCAAAGCCGCACCCTGTAACAATCCTCTCTTCTCTCTTCTTCTGCTATTTACATTATTGCATATTTTGTCATCAGATCCCGCCGGGATAACAGAAGAATCAGCGTCTGCAGATTCCTACAGATCGTTGGACGCAGCATTTAAAAAGGGAACCCATCACCAACTTTGAGCTCCATAAACTACGGTATGTCATGAGGCTCAAGGTGAGGGGAACAGGAAGTCCAGGGGATCGCCGTTTCATCCTCACCGGCTGCCCCGTTCCAGTACCGCGTCCCCGCAGTGTTGACACGCACAGACAATGGATCTTTTTGTGCTTTTATAGTGGGATATATGGTGGAAAGTACAAGGTTCCAGAAGAGACAACCAAAACGTTCAAACATTTTGCAAATGGCAACAAGATTTTTCAGTCCCGTCGCCATTTGCAACTTGCACAGCCAAACTGAAAAGAAGAATCCTTTCTTCAACCAGAAGACATGCCCGGTCTATCGGCCCCAAAAACATACACTGCCCAGCAGGAGCTGAAGACGGATTACCTCAGCACTGGTTGTCTGCCCAACCATAGCGTGTGATAGGAGCCGTGCCTCTAGCTGGTCCTTTAAATGTGATTACTGCGGGTTGGGAGTTGAGTGGGCTTGGTTCCTGTGAATGTGACTACCGGGAAGGAAGGGGGGGCAGGAATAGAAGGGTGTAACACGCGGAGGTCTTGTAGCCAAGTTTGCGGAGACGGAGACAGGGAAGGGGAGCACTACCGCTGATACCAGTTGCACAGACCATGACACCGCCACGTGTACAAGGTCTTTGTGGCGACTGTCTTCGAACAGGTCACAGGTTGTATTAATGCCCTCAACCTACATTTACAGTATATGAAAAGGGAATCCGATTAAAAAAAAAAAAAAAAAAGAAAAAAATACGACAACTTTTTTTGTTTTTTGCCTTAAATCCGGAAAAAAACTCCTTCCCAACACTCCTCGCCGGTGATGACATATTCATTCCCTCTCTGAACATTAGCATTTCTTAAAAACAAAAAGAACAAAATAATCAACTTCTGTTTTGTTCTAAACTTTCGGCAGAAGAAAATTATCCCATCGGAGCGTCTCCGACATAATCAGATGAATATGGATCGTCAGTGAAAATGCAAATAGCGCAGACAAAAAATGTAATAATTAGATCTACGGCACGTCTGATTGCAATCAGCTGGCGGAGCACCAGGAGTGACAATACGGAAGGTCATGTTCACACAAGGGGACCCGCTCACCTCCAGGATCGCACGCCGCGGGATTCGGTTATCATAATAACCGCCTAATCCACCGCCATTACCACAGGCTTACACCAAGGAAGCAACACTGCCGATGTAAGGAACAGACAGCGTTTATTACCAATTCTTCACCAGCAATCAAATATGGTCTATAAAAAAAAAATGCGGTATCACCGACGGCGCGAATGCAGGAACGAGTCTGCCGGAAATTAACTTCTGATAATCAGAAAGAGACGTTCACGCGTAACAAAAACTTAGTTGGGACAGAAGCGGACCGGCTGCTGTCATTTGTGAAACGGAGATCGAAGCTGCAAGGCGACTTCTTAACACGGATCCGCGTCGGAAACTCCGCACATGAATTTTGCCCATTGATGGGGTTAAATTTGCGTGTGGATCCACGCTGCCGGAATCTTGCCAAGGTTTTAGATGCGGAATCCATGCTGAAAATTAATGTCAGATTCTGTCCTAAGGCCGCATTACTCGTGTGAGAAAGATCGCGTGAGTTTTGTGGGTTGCACGATGCACAAATCTTGCAAGAATATAAACCCCATTCTTTTGAAGGGGGTCATACACACGAGCGACGTTTTCCCGCATCACACCTCGTCTTCAATAGGGCTGGCAGCAGTATTGCGCCACGTGCTAAGTGCATGCGGTGCGATGCGAGGGCTCCCCCGTTGAAGACAATGGGAGACACTTTGCGATCCTCAGCCGCAGATCGTAAAAATGGCATGCTGGCGAGTGAGATATCGGGCCGCGATTCACAGTCTGATATCGCACTCGCGCGTGTGAAGGCTATGTTCACTTGGGATGCATCCAGATTCCCGTTCGGTGGCGTTTTTTCGGCTTCCGCCTCTTCTGCCCGTGTTTGTTTGCTGATATAACTGCAGGAGACACTTTTCGAAGTCATATATTTTCTCGGCTCTTGTAACTCGGAGCCATCCAAGCATCAGACTGGCACATCACCGTCAGTGTGCGGCTCGGGTCTGCAAGGGGTCAGTAAGCACCAGGCCAATATCAGTGTACAAGTATATAATCCCTGACACGCCACAAGATGTTGTGAGCCGGGACAAGTTGTAGAAACACAGAGAATAAATCAGAATAAACATCAGTGCATCTTCTTGTATCTAGTCCTCCGGGCTGAGCGCGTGCAGACTGCTATACACCCTCCCTACAGCCAGGGGGCTCCACCATCAGAGCTAAGCGCGAGCAGGCCGCTATATACCCTCCCTACAGCCGGGGGCTCCACCATCAGAGATGAGCGCGTGCAGACTGCTATACACCCTCCCTACAGCCGGGGGCTCCACCATCAGAGCTGAGCGCGTGCAGACTGCTATATACCCTCCCTACAGCTGGGGGCTCCACCATCAGAGCTGAGCGCGTGCAGACTGCTATATACCCTCCCTACAGCCGGGGGCTCCACCATCAGAGCTGAGCGCGTGCAGACTGCTATATACCCTCCCTACAGCCGGGGGCTCCACCATCAGAGATAAGCACGTGCAGACCGCTATACACCCTCCCTACAGCCGGGGGCTCCACTATCAGAGCTGAGCGCGTGCAGACTGCTATATACCCTCCCTACAGCCGGGGACTCCACCATCAGAGCTGAGCGTGTGCAGACTGCTATACACCCTCCCTACAGCCGGTGGCTCCACCATCAGAGCTGAGCATGTGCAGACTGCTATACACCCTCCCTACAGCCGGGGGCTCCACCATCAGAGCTGAGCACGTGCAGACTGCTATACACCCTCCCTACAGCCAGGGGCTCCACCATCAGAGCTAGTAGCAATGTTTAACTGGACTGAAATAACTTTCTGCAACAAGTTCTCTTCCTACAACAAAAGTCACTGAAAACACAAATACACTTTAGTGTTAAGTGTCAAGGTAAAGGGGTTGTCCATTTGTGAACTATTGATGGCCAATCGTTAGAATAAGTCACCAATAGTAGATTGGCAGGGTCCATTGCCTGAACTCTGATGATTAGCAGCTTGCAAGGCCAGTGTGCTTGTGCACAGACTTGATTTCTGCAGGAAGCAGACAGCTCCGTTCTTACTGTAGTGGACAGACTTGGTATTGCATGCAAAATTCTCATTCATTTCAAGTGGCACTTCGCCTGCAGTACCAAGGCTGAAGGCTTCGTTCTTACTGTAGTCGTCAGCCTTGGTACTGCAGGCGAAGTGCCACTTGAAATGAATGAGAATTTTGCATGCAATACCAAGTCTGTCCACTACAGTAAGAACGGAGCTGTCTGCTTCTCGCAGAATTTAGTTCAATAAACAAAAGTGTTCTGGACCATTGAACAGCCCCCACCAATCTACTATTGATGACTTATCCTGAAGCTAGGCCATCAATAGTTTACAACCAGGCAACCCCTTTAAAAAAAAAAAAACACGAATTAAAGATGTTAAATTCTTGTACATTTTCAAAAAAAACACGTGGGTTTTACATGCGTTTTTGGTGCTTTTTTAAGGCTACCTACACACGGGCGTGCGCAATATCGGGCCATAAAATCCAGCCGGATATCGCGCTCACCAATGTGCGATTTACCCGTGGATGCAGGGCGTTTTTCGGTCAAAAACACCTTCCATGACTTGGGTAACCTTGCACTCCATGCAATGGGCTTTCCTGTCCTGTTGGAACCAATGGGCAATGCATAGAGAGGAACACGAAAATATAGGACAAGCCGCTCATGTATAGGACCCTTGCCTATTTGTTCATTTGCGTACGTATGAAACAGATTTACGCAGCCGAATTCGCTTATGCCTGTGGCTGCGCCCTTAGGCAAACCGTGCGTATGAACTGCATATCCCTGCGTATTGACGCGATTTTGCTCATCTATGCCAGCGCAGCGTATTCTACAAGCGCTGTCCTGCACTGGCTTCTATTTTTTTATTTAAATCTCCCTCCTCACGTCTCCTAGCAATGTGCGTAAGAACCGCCGCACAATAGGGCTTTTTTGTGCGCAATACACGGTAAAATATAACAGGCTGCGTTCTTTTTTTTACGCAAATACACGCAATTGTGAATGGAACAATGAAAATCCATCTACTTTCATTGACGCCATTTCCTGCAAATTAGGCGCGCATTCGAGTGAGCCCGGCCCAACTTACGGATGTACACGTACGGCATGTAAAGAAGAGAGGATGACCTGCATCAAATGCATCATACCACCTGCACGTTTACCACAGAGGCCACGATTTGCGCCACTTTATTTAGCAGATTTCTCAGGCCTCTACAGGCACAACATACGTGTGACCCTATAGAGCTGTAACACGTATGTAACTGGACGTCTTCCTACATAGAAGCGACGGAGCAGCCAGAAGAGGAAGCAGCGTGCCGTGCACAGCCGAGACTTTCCAGAACAGACACACTTTGTCAGTCCTAGTGGAACAATGGGAGCTTGGACAGCGGCCGGCCGTTCTGGCTGAGCAGTGCAGATCCCATACAGAACCTTCCGGAACGCTACCAGGCTTTCTCTATTGTCCAACAAAAGGCTTGCCCTTCACAATATAAGCACAAACAAGCAAGGAGTTAGCACAGCAGATTGTTGTGTATGCTTCAGAGCAGCGCTCCCCAGCTGTTTCAACACTACAACTACCAGCCTGCCCTTGCCATTACTTGTAGTAGTAGCTGCTATATCCAAAGGCTACATTCACATATACCATATCTTCTGCAGAAGGAAATCCGCTGTGGATTTTGGTGCAGGTCCTCAAAATCCACAGATTTTGATATGGATTTCCCCCCAGTGTGAACATCCCCAATGGCCGTGGTCACACGGTGCAGAAGAGGGGCACTGTCAGCCGTATAAAGGTTCAGCCAACACCTATCTAAAATTGTAGACCTAGAGCCAGAGGAGGCCGCCTACGCAAAAGTCCTCACGTTCCCATCAAATGGTAGCAAAATGATTTGGATTTGCGGAGTGTGGAGGATATATTACATGGACAGATCCCATTCGTTCCACTGATCATTGTACAGTCTAAACAAGCCAAAGTACCAGCGAACGCTCATCCGTTAGTTGGTCCGATCTTTTCTGTTGCCACAAAATGCAAAACGGTCATCAGTATATCTTCCCGTGTGCAAGGTGGTAGTGCTGCGATAAGGATGAAAGACGAATGATTGTATGAAGGATCACCTTGATCGGCGCTCGTCATCGAAGATTGTACAAAGCGGATTATAAGCGCTTGAAAGAAACAATATATGTGCTGCACAGAAGTTTATCACTCAGCGTCCTGCAGAGTCCTGCAGAGTCCTGCAGAGTCCTGCAGAGTCCTGCAGAGTCCTGCAGAGTCCTGCAGAGTCCTGCAGAGTCCTGCAGAGTCCTGCAATATTTGCCGGTCTCTTCATGTAAATAGGCCTTACTGATGTAGCAAAGTTCAACCCGAAGCTGAGAACTTGCTGCAACAAGTTATCTTAAAGGGGTTTTCTGGGCATTAAGCATTGATGACCCGTCCTCAAGAGTTGATCGCCGGGGGCTACCGCTCTGGATCCATGACGGTCAACCAATCCTGATGGATATGCCATAGTAAATGCCCAGAAACCCCTTTAGGGTACCTCCCCCCAGGATGGAAGTGCTGCAGAAGGTCCGCTGAAGAGAATTCTGCAGCATGTCTGCTTAAAGAGAAAAAGTGTCAAAATCTGCCCAGAGGTGCGGATCTGACCAGGAATCAGCTGCATTCCCATAGCCGATTTATGTAGCTACGTCGCTCCCCTCACCTCGGAAAACATGGTGCTGTCAGCGCCCCCCGGAACAAGTGCCTTGGCAGCCTCTAATAAGTGGCAAGGTCAGGTGATGCGGACATGGAATACTGATCAGCGGTTCAGAACTTACTAGAGGCTATGTGCCGGGGTGTGCTGACAGCGCCATTTTTTCCAAGGTGGACGGCGTTCTTGCACGCTCAGAGCCACTCTTCATCCTCAATAGGAGATAGCTGAGCGCTTGTAGTCGGCCATTTCTGCCAACCCCAATGCAATGAATGGAGCGACGCTATACACGTGCGACCGCCATTCCATTCAGTCTGATGTCGATGTGGTTGAGCGCAGCAACCCTGCAGTGACAGAGAGAGGGGGACACGGGACCCTCGTTCTCAGAATCAGTGGGAGTCTCAGTGGTGATAAAAGAGCTGGTTTTGGTACAACTCCTTCAAAAGCCATTAATAAGCCCAAAAAAGTTTCATGCCACCCTTTATTAGAATGCATTAAAGGCATATTCCAAAGACCAAAAATCTTCACCCATCACCTGGATGGGTAAAAACTAACAGATTAGTGGGGGCTTCAATGCTGGGGCCACACCAGTTCAGAGGATGGGGGTCCGGTGAGCCTCGAAGGGAACGGAGCATAGGTCACAGGTCACACTCCATTCATGTCTATGAGCACACAGGAAAATGCAAGAAGCACAGCGCTTGGCAATCTTCGGCGCCCTCTGTGAAATGACTGAGCAGCGGCGCGCCAGTACCACCTCGCTCCATCCGGCAAAAACTTGAAAAAAACAAACAAAAAAACTTTGTCTCCTGAACACCCTTTCTGTGTCAAGTTAAACTTTGCTAGGTCTGCATCTCCAGGGATTACGGGCTCCGTACACCCATTCCGCTTTGCCCGTTCTTTTCTAGGCGATACCACGAAAACAAGCTGCATCTTCAATTAATAGCGGTTTAACAAGCCGGCTGGATGGGCGCCGCCGAGACGAGTCAATAACGTCTCGTAACGACGGCCCGGCGGCTACAAGAAGGTTTTTTTTCACGACTGAAAAGGGTTTTTTTTTTCTAATCTCAATTGAAGGAATCAATGTTGAAAGTCAAGAATGCGGCGTGCGTCTGCAAGGAAGCAGTGAAGTGTCAGGGATGAGGCGGGAGGGGCGAGCGAGGAGGAGGATGATGATGAGGGCCTTCCTGTCCCGAGGGCTGGGGAATAGGCGCGCCGTACAGGCCATTCCAAGGGGATGAGGCACAGCAGCGCACACAACGCCTGCAGCAGCGGGATGGGGAAACTACACGGCTGCACGAAGCCGCTTCCTCTTGTGACGTTACATGGAAATAGTCCCAGGGACTACAGTACACACATTGCAGACCGCTCAGACCTGGGGGGACGCCGGCAGCCATTGTTTAAGGCGACCCTCGCATTGAAGAGTATCTTAAAAAGCAACTGCACTTTTTAAAAACTTTTCACAAGTCAGAAGTTTTCATCAGTGGAGGTCCGGGTGCTGAAATGATCGCTCCCTGATCGCTGGGATGAAGGGGCTGCAGCGCTCACACAAGCTGTTAGACGCTTGCCAGCTCCTCTTCGCAGATGGGCGCATAGACTTCTATAGGCATCTATGGGTCAGTCTTCAGCGGCCGAGAGAAGCCAATAAACAAGACAGATGAAGGGTCTGCAGCGCTCACTTGAGCACTTTGCCCCTTCATCTCCTTCATCCAGACCCCCACTGATCAAAAGTGTCACTCCAACATGTCAAAAGTTTTTAAAAAAGTACAGAAACTCTTTAAAAGGGGTTGTAGCAATGTTACTAGTAATCCCCTATCCAAGGGATAACTTGCTGATGGGCGAGGGTCTCACCACCGAGACCCCCACCAATCTCGAGAACACAGGTCCTGTGTCCCATTCTGCCTGTCCCTGCGGGGGTCATCCGAATGAACGGAGCGTTGGCCAAGTATGCGCACGCCAAATACACACATGTAAATGAACCCATCGAAAATTGGTAAGCACTATGGTGTGCAAATACGCCCCGGTGTTTCCGGACGGAGGGCTCATGTCCGCGAACACGTCAGTAACACGCTGCAGGTCTGTTTGTAAACAACGGCTCTGCCGGCAGAGACCCCGTATGGCTGCGAATCCCACGGACACGCGCAGTGCCACCTTTTATTTTTTTTTATTCCCCGCTCCGTTTTAAAGTGGGGATGCGCATGCAAATCCCATTGTTTTCCGTGGGAAGCCTTGCATCACGCCCACCGTGCCATCTGGTTTGCCCACTGCCGTGACAGACTCCACCAGCAAAGTCCGCCATGGCGTCCCCTAAAACCTCCATACTCACCACTTTGGATCCACTGTACGCATCCCACATGGAGGGCCGGCGCGCCTGCGCAGTACAGTGTGTGACGCAGCGGCAGGGTCAGATGAGGCAGCCGGCGGTCACACATTTTCACGCGATACTTTATAGGGCGGCTTCCATTGACTACAATGGAAGCCGGCCACGTGTATTCCCACGACAAATAGAACATGCCGCGTTTTCTTTCATGCTGCGGAATTCCGCGGTGGAATTCCGCAGTGTGAACATTAGCCATTAGGTTCAATAGAACCTAATAGCTGCAGGACAATGCCGCGTAAAACGCGGCAGAAATCCGGCTGTGGGCATTAGCCCTTACTGTTCCATTGAAAACAATGGGCAATGCATTCCGAGGAATGCGCAAAAACCGCTTGTGTATACGACTCCATTCAAAAGAATAGGGTTCATATTCGCGCAAGATTTGTTCGTCTTGCAGCGCAGAAATCTCGCCGTGTGAAAGCGACTTGAGGGTGTGAATTCCACATGGCTTGTACTGTAAGGGCTCCTTCACAATGGCGATCGCGAGAAAAATCGCATCTTTTTCCTGCGAATTTTAAGAGTCAGCGCTGCCTTTTCTTACAAAAACATGGCGGCAGCTCGCAGTTTTCTCTTGCGATTCTTAGGAAGGACTTTCTACCATTAAAAATGCATCACACGAAAATCGCAAGTTCGTGCTTCGCGATGCGATAAAAAGGAGACTCCGTATGGAAACATGAGAGAGGGGGGGGAAATAAATAAATAAATCGTACATCATAGAAAGGACATGCTGCGATTTTTTTTTTCCCTCGCAATAGTGAAAACATCACAAACGTGGAGACCACTGAAAACCATTGGTTTCGTAATTCTGCGTCTTTACTCATTCTCGCATCGTGCAAAAATCGTGCGGTTTTCTCACCAATGTGAGGCGCCCTAAGGCGATATTCACACAGTCGACTGCGAACCGTGGTTATTTGCGTTAAAAATGGATCGCTCTCGTATCATATGAGCGCAGTCTTTTTTTTAAATGCGCCCATTGACTTGAATGGATCAAATCCGTGAGAAAAATTGGACAAAAATAAGACCTGCGGCGTTTCTTTCTTTGTTCTCCTTTACTCGGACTATTAGTACAAGAAAAAAAAAAAAAACACCCATGTGACTAACCACATTCAATTCTGTCCGATTTTCAGTCAGATTTTTTTCTGTCCGCATATTGCACGAAAAAAGTAAAAAAGAAGAATGTTAAAAAATTAAATAAAAAGAAAAAAAAAATCTGAATGCAGCTAGTATGCTGTGGAATTTCGGCAGAGAGATCTGCAGTATTTCCGCCGTGCGCTGGCGCTCTTACAGAGATCTTAAATCAATGGCGCAGTCGTAGGTCACAGAGATCCGGCGCCGGGAATCGCGAGCCGGTTCCAGTGCTTTACAAAAGTCTTCACAATTCCCAAACCGGCAAGAATCCAAACATTTGCGCCCTTACAAACGCCATCTCCGGGCGCGTCGCCGTGACAGGTCAGGGTGGGTTGTTAAGGGCACATTCACATGTATCGGACGCGGTGCTGCAGAACCTTCTGGAAATACACGGACTTGTGCTGCGGTTCACTCCTCAAACTGAACTCTAGGAAATGTCCAATACTTCGGTTTTCCTTACGGAAGTCGACCTTGGAAAACGAACCGCGTGGTTTAACAAGAAAAAGGAAAAAAACACAGATCACGCCGGGAAGACGAAACGACTTTCTGCAAGAGGTTAAAATCCCATTTACGACCGCGGAACGTCTGCAGCGACCCCGATGCAAATCCTGCAGCACGTGCTCTTAGCGAGGCGCCTTTCCCTTTAAGATGTTGGTCATTTGCATAACTGCCGCTAAAATCCCCGGAGATCGCCGTCTCCAGGCAGGAAAAGGAGCTGAAATCCCCCTAATAAGTGGAGCCGTGCCCGCGCCGTAAAGCCGCTTTAGGTCCCTTCTAAACACAAAAGCCGGTACTTTGGGAGAAGCGGTGACTCAGCAGCGGCAGATTAGTCAGCGACTTCCCATCTGCAGGTTACAGCCCGGTCTGTACACAACCTCCTGAGCACACAGGACAACTGCTGAAAGGGCAACTCCAGACAGGTGGCAATGGTGCCAGGGACGCGCCACGAAGATAAAGTGGCGTGGTACCGCACTCTAGTCAGCCTCCGCCGGTCGGCCCATCCTAGCGTCTCATGAGAGCGCCTTTATAGAGGTCTGCGATTGCCATGAGATTCCCTTCTAAGGGGGCATCAAGTGACTAAGGACGGCCACGGGGCGCCTGTTAGGGCTTATTCACATCAGCGATCTTATAACGTGAGTTATGTGCAAAGTGCATGGATATGAAATTTTTTTTTAATTTATTGATTTTTCGCCTTGCAGCATCATTTGCGAACCTTTAACGCAAACGCGGACGCAATTTCATAGAAGTGATGCAAGGCGTTTTTTTTTGTTTTTTTTTAATCAAAAACGCTTTGCATCAGCGCGAAAAAGACATATCAGGCTGAGCTTCTCCACCCGACATTGCGCTTGCGAGTGTGAATGTAGCCTTATTGCGCCTTCACATTGGCTATAAAACCACGCGATTTTTGCACGATGCGAGAGTGATTAAAAACGTCAAATTAGGAAACCAATGATTTTCCATGGTTTCCTTCACATTTACGATGTTCTCACTTCTGTGATGCTGCGCTAAAAAAAAAAAAAAAAAAATTGCAGCATGTCCCATCTTTCTGAGTTTCCACGTTTCCCTATGGAGCCTCCTTTTTATTGCATCACACGAACTTGCGATTTTCGTGTGATGCGTTTTTAATAGTATAGAGGTCTAAAAAAAAATTTAAAAAAAAACAACAAACAAAAACCACGCATGAAAAATTGCAAGTGTCAGCGATGTTTTTGCAAGAAAAAGCAGCAATCATGCTTAACGATCACGGGATTGTCATTGCCGGTGTGAAGGAGCCCCTGAGGTGCATCTCACATCGGACCGCTCGTGGACGCCCGTTCTTGTGCTACGGTCCTAGTCGTATGCGTGAAAACAGGAGAAAATAAAACGTGCTGCCATTTTTCCCACAAACGGACCATCAGCCCGCGTGTGTGTAGGGAGAAATCGCCCCAGTGTGTAGGCTATAATGCGCGGTCCGTGAATCGGCCCTTAGTTTTCACTGCAAACAAAAAAACGCAACGTTGAGATCAGCACCGACGCGAACGTTCGCATAGCTGAAACCGCCGCTGAATTTGTTGCGCAAATTCTGCCTGTAAAACCGCATCAAAAATAGCTGAGTTTGCGTGTAAATTTGGCCCCCGTCGATGGGCAGAATCCATGAAGGGCGTTCCGCCACACGAAGGAGTGACGCATCGTCTACTGATGCTGATCTGCGTGAAGACGCAGCAAAATTCGGCCCACTGATGGCGCTGAATCCGTTGTGAATCGGGGGTTAAAAAAAACAAAAACACGTCAGAATAGCTGCAGATTTCTGCTGCGGTTTTACAAGTGGAATCCGTGCAGAAAATGGCGCCGTGTGCGCATAGCCTGGTGCTGCGGATCTGAGAGCGGAGTTCACCCTTTGCTTGGGCTGCGCTCAAATCCGCTGACAAGTCACAGATGTTGCAGATTTTAGAATTCGCAGGATGTCGATTCCGCCGCAGATTCCACGTGGGATTTTTCCGCATTATGTGGACAAGTCTCACCCACGCGCTTGTACTGCGAACGCGGTAAATTTTCTGTGTTCCTACGTAAACATGTAGCGGAAAAGCTGCGGAATGTCCGGAACCACGAATTCCACCGTAAATTCCGCAGGATTTTTGCATAAATTAAAAAAAAATTATCATCAGCGCAGATTGTGACCAGGAATCAGCAGCTGATCTTAGCATCTACAGCGCTCCTTCGCTTCGTCAGCCCGCAGCGTCTAGTGAGCGCCGGTTTCGAAGTCCTATTATGAAGTGAGCGCTGCAGCTGATTTCTGGTCAACGCTGAAACCGTTTTTAATGTGGAAAAGCTGCGGAATTTGCCACAGAAATTCTGCCACAGGTGACATCCCTTTACGGCGTGTTCACACGCTGCGCAATTCTCACAGCAGATTTTGATGACCACAATCCATGGCCCTTTACAGCAACCAAAACCTCAGATTCTACACCCGCAGCTCACCGCCGCGCGCCGTGGGTTTATATTACAGATTTCACTCCTGCAAACGAAAACCCGCCGCGTTTCATGCGGATGTTCTGCAGCATGTGAACAGCTTTCAGGGTGCAGTCAGATGGCACACTCAAATTGCTAATTTTTTTGCCACAATTACCACGAAACGGAGCAGTTTTTGGCAAACCCACTGCAAGTTTCCTGAGAACGCACCCGCGTGCATCTGATACTGTGGGGGACAGTCACATCCTGTGATTTAGGATCCATCTCTGGCTGGGAACATGCAGCATCTCTGGGCCCTACAGCAACATACATGACGCCGGGGCCCGGGATTATAGAATGCCAGCTGATATACCCATCTTAGCCCGAGGTAACTTGGTACAGGTGTTTACCTGTCATTCGCATGAAAAATTATATGAAGTCGTGGTTACACAGAGGAGCGAAACCGTATGTTGTAGTAGATAACCAACAGCACTAAAATGGGGAAAATACCCTCTCAAGGGGAGGCTTTGGGGCTGCACAGTCACGAACAGAAGATGGACCAATATCTTCCTAGATGCAACGTGATATCCAGATATAGTGACAGCAGCCATTGCAATAGCCGAAACGTTGCAGATTTTACCGATGGAATAAAGAAAATTCTTTTTATTGCACCTGGATTTGAGCTGCTGTCACTATATCTGGATACACAGAGGAGCGTTAGATTCTTCTCAGGCTGCATGTACCGATGTCCAATGTAGAATGTGCCACCCCTCCCACTCTAATCACTATTTACCCTTAAAGATAACCCCCTTTTTATTCAAATTTACCCCCAGACTGGAGAATGCAGCCCCTTTTTAGCCATAAAAGCTCCATCCCTGTAGTCCATGGCAGCTTCCTTGTGTACTTTACAGCCTTTCCGTATAAACAAAGAGGTCAGGTAGGCCCTCCCCGGCGGACGCGCGCAGGCAGAGGCCAGGTAGGCCCTCCCCGGCGGACGCGCGCAGGCAGAGGCCAGGTAGGCCCTCCCCGGCGGACGCGCGCAGGCAGAGGCCAGGTAGGCCCTCATCGGTATATAAGCTCGCACGGAGGTCAATCAGACTCTCCTCGGTATATACACAGAGGTCAGTTATATTCTCCTCGTGCAAATTTCACGTTTGTATGACACTGGAAGCTAGAAAATTAGTAGACGATGGGGAGGAGTCATCAAACCTGGCACAAGCGGCCCATGTTTCCTTTGCACTAGTTCTGATAAGTCTTCCCCATTGGCTGCTTGTTAAAGAGGTTCTGCAGGAGCTCAGACTGCTTCATACAGGACAATAATTGTGCTTTGCTTGGATGACAGTGGATCACCAACATGACAGTGGAGTCCTCCAGGTTTACAGCCATACTGCAGTGGGGTCTCAGTGGGGAGACCCCCACCAATCAGTAAGCTATCCTGTGCATAGGGGATAACTAGCAATCTTGGTAAACCCCTTTAAAGGGTTTTTCTGGGACTTTAATAATGATGACCCATCATCAGGATAGGTCATCAATAGTTGAATAGTGGGGGGCGGCTGGCTGCTCAGCTAATTGTCCCACCCATTGTCAGTCTGGAAGCAGACAGCGCTGTCCATACTGCAGTGACCAAATTTGTTACTACAGGCACAGCCCTCATTGAATTCAGTGGGAGGTGTGCCTGCAATACCAACCTGAGCTGCTGGGACCTTGACAGCGCCGTCCGCTTCCAGCACCCTTCACACTGACGGCGATCAGCAAGGACGCCCGCAGATCAACTATTGATGACAGACCACCAATAATAAAGTCCTGGCATATCCCTTTAATTCCCCTGCGGTTATATAATGCACTTCCACAAACAATGATTAGTTGGTTCTTCTCAGGTCAGCGGTGTCATTACCGCGGGAGTTGCTACTTGAGCAGTTCTCCATCATTATAAGTGAGGCGGTCGCCATGTAAGCTGGAGGACTGGATTCACACAGGAGGGACCTGAACCAGTAGAACTCTCAGACCTGCGATTCTTCAGCGACTGCGATGCCTCACATGACTACGCATGTTGTTCCTGCCATTAAAGTGGGAAAAACACAACGCGCCTCCATGTAAATAGCGCGGCGAGGCGATACGTTGTTCAGCCAATAACGAATGATTCTTTACAAGGAACGGCGCTGAAATAGGACTGCGGCGAAAATAACGGCTCCCTTTAAGGTGCGAGATCGCAGTCACACGAATACAGAGCAGAGATCCCACCGATTGCGTTCAAACACATTTCCATATTTTTTGCACACATTTTAGGCACGCAAAAAAAAAAAACCATAAATCATGGGGGGTTTTTTGCATATTTGTGCACCAAAATTCCCCATAGATGCCAATGGGGAGCGCGCAAATGTTGGGGTAATACACAAGGAGATGCGTGAAACAAGCGGAATTGCGCTGGAAAAAATAACACAACTGGAACTAAATCGGCCACTGCAGTCGGAGCGCCTCTGTTCGCCGCGCAAATCAACATTCCTGGCGGGGAAAGAAGTACAACAGAAAACGCCACCCAAAAAAATCTGTTCTTTCCACAAAAACTCAGCGCTCAGGTGCGCAAATACACATCCGGCCGCGTGAAGTCACCTAGATGTGCCGCAATCAGGTGCCAAGTGGCAGCAAGCAGCTGGTATATTATATACTGACACACTGTGTATATAGCAGCAGAGATGGGCAACAGGCAGCTGCAACTACCAGCAGAGTGATCAGCGCCTGCTGAGAGTCAGGGTCCGAGCTGCGGTCCGGCGCGGGCCAAAGGCACCGAGTGCATGCTGAGAGTTGTAGTCCAGCACAGACCAGAGTGCATGCTGGAAGTTGTAATCCAGCACGGCCCAGAGACACAGGGGCACATGCTGGGAGTCACAGTCCAGCACTGCACAGAGTGCATGCTGAGAGTTGTAGTCCAGCAATGCCCTTGGCACAGAGTGCATGCTGGGAGTTGTGGTCCAGCCCTGCCCGCAGGCACAGAGTTCATGCTGGGAGTTGTGGTCCAGCAATGCCCGGAGGCACAGAGTGCATGCTGGGAGTTGTGGTCCAGTCCAGCACTGCACAGAGTGCATGCTGGGAGTTGTGGTCCAATCCAGCACTGCACAGAGTGCATGCTGAGAGTTGTAGTCCAGCAATGCCCTTGGCACAGAGTGCATGCTGGGAGTTGTGGTCCAGCCCTGCCCGCAGGCACAGAGTTCATGCTGGGAGTTGTGGTCCAGCCCTGCCCGCAGGCACAGAGTGCATGCTGGGAGTTGTAGTCCAGCCCTGCCCCCCGCTGTCATGTAATGTCACACAATGAGCCCCCACTTCCTGACTTACCCACTCCATACTTCTCCTCTTTCTTGGTGGGCACCCAGCGAGTCATGGCGCTTGCTGCTGTCAGCCTCGGGCCGCCGTCATGGGGACAGGGATACTAAGTAATAACTGCTTCCAACAAGGAGGGAAAAAGTGTAACTTTGTGAGGAGGGGAGGAGGTGACGGCCCTGCCCTGGCCGGCGTGTCAGGGATTTCCTGGAGCTGGCTCCTCCCTGGACTGCAGGAAGAATGGCCGCAGCCGGCGGTGCACAGGGAAGCTGTGGAGGAGACGCCGCTCAGGCCGCCATTTCCCGGCCCTTTGGAACAACAGAACTGAGGGGGAAGAGGGGAGAGAACTTTTTTTGTTGGGGTCACGTGATGCGACGTGACGTCACCGCCGCTGGGCTGGGGGCTGCAGCTGGCAGAGGGGGACCTCATACATGCAGACAGGAACACAGCGGGCGGGTAACCCCTAGCAACCAGTGGGAGCTGAGGTGATGACAGGAGAGCTGAAAGGTGATTGGCTGTTATGGGATACTGCATGGACTCATAGCAACCAATCAGAGACGGGCTTTTATTTCATAACCTGTGGTGGAAACATGGGAGCTGAAAGTTGATTGGTTGCTATGGGATACTGCAAGGCCTTAGCAACCGATTAGTAAATTGTGGTAAAAAGAGCTGAAAACTGACTGGTTGCTATGGGATACTGTAACGACTCATAGCAACCTGTCGGAGACGAGCTTTCATTTTGTAACCTGTGGTGGAGACGTGAAAGTGAAGGCAGGGCTGGGCCTACATTGTTCCAGACAGCATTGGTACCCAATGGCTACCACTGACTATAATGGGTCTGTCGTAGTGTCCAGAGGCCTCATTCACATCTACTCGGCTCTATTACAGCTAATGGAGTCTATAGGGCGCCATTATTGTCCGTCATATAACAGACCCGGCACTCCATCATTTATGTGGATCCGCTGTGATAGAGCCAAAATGATTAGTGGATAGGGTGCTTCGGTTGTGGCCTCCCTATTAACTTAGGCCTCCTGCACACATGGGCAGGACGGACCCCAAATGCGGGTTTACCGCAGCGCAGTTCTTCTTAGTGCCCAGCTGGTGACCCCTGCATACCTGTCTGGCGGCTCTGCACACGCTGCGGATGTGCCGTCAAGCACCCCGTCGCGCATGCACAGTAGCCACCAGCACTCTGGAGTGACGCGTATCCCGCGATACTTTCGCAGTGCTCACCGCAGAAGTGCCATGGGACGGCCGGCTTCCATTGACTTCAATGGAAGCCAGCCATGCGTAAACCGCACAAAATCGCAGCATGCTGCGATTTCTTCTCCGCAAGCGCAATCGATTTCCGCTCATGGGGATGAAAAGGCGTTTTGCCATTGAATACTATGGGCTGTATTTGCTGCCTAGTCCAGAGGCGGACGCCCACCGCTGACTCCGGATTGCAAATACGCCCCTGTGCAGGAGGCCTTATCCAAAAATCACAGACAGTCAACGTTTTTTACAAAAAAACTCCTGATACGGTAGAAGCAGATGGAAAAAAGGGGAAGGACTTTTACACGTTTCAAGCCTCACAAACTGGGCTCTTCCTCTGTAACGAAGGCTTGAAACATGTAAGAAAAATTTCCCTTTTTTTAAATTTTTTTTTGTGCCTGTCTGCTTCTATGAGAAGTTTTTTAAGGATTCTGTAATAAAAGTTTTCTTTTTAACTTCATGAGTGCTGGAAGTAATCTTGTGTTTTGGAACTGGATCCCCCCCCCCCCCCCCCCCCCCCCCCCCGTGGCTGAGGCAGCTTCCTTCCCTGCACCGCGCTGCTTAGAGTCCGGTGGGGGTGAGCTGGCTTCACTTTTTCTATCAAACATTTTTTATGGATACATCGGAAAGCCATAGGCCCTCTGCACTCAGGCGGAAATTCTACGGCGGGATTTCCCGCAGAATTTCCGCCCCTGGACGCCAGCAGAGGAATACATTGTAAAACGCAATCCTATGCAGACGGACGCGATTTGTCCGGGTGAAAATACACGCGGAAAACAAATCGCGGCATGTTCTATTTCTGTGCGGGTCCATGGGGAAAATCAGGCCCGCCGAGGATTCTTCATGGAGAATCCGTAGCGGGTCCCTCCTGCCCCGCAGACATGAGGCCTAAAAATAAGAATAAATTCACCTCTCCGGACGCTGCATTTCTTTCTCCCTTCCTTCCCGGCCGGATCTTCTTTTTTCGGCCTGGCAGATGTGCTCGGCACACCGACCGCGTGCCGCGCGCATGCGTTGGGCACATCCGCCAGGCCGAAGAAAGAAGATCCGTCCGGGAAGGAAGGGAGACCTGCAGCGCTCCAGGGAGGTGAGTTTTAATTCTCGTACGGGTGTTCCGCGGATCCGGACGGCTTTCATAGGCATCAATAGAAGCCTGCGGGAGCCGTCCCCGCGGGAGGCCCGCACTAAAATGGAGCATGTCCATTTTTTTTCCCGCAAACGGATCCGCGCTTGAGGGGAAAAATGACATCCGCAGGTATTTAACTACCTGTGGGTGTCCAATGCATCCCTATGGGGCGCGGATCCGCGTGCGGGAGAAACACTGTGGATTTTAAGCCTGTGGACATGACGCCTTAGAAAGTCCCATTGAAAAAAACGCAGCGATATTGCAGCGTTAAAAAAACAAAACACGCTAGTGGGTATAAGCCCTAAGGCCCGGCTCACACAAGCGGGTCAGATTCCGCATGCAGTGCAAGACCTGCGAACATTCGCGGAAGGTAATTGCAAGTGGTCAAGGAAGATCGCGGATGTGAGCGTTTTTCCGTGTGGATGTATGCGTATGCACAGCGATCTCTAGCTCCCCTCCAACCGGATTTCCAGATTTTCTATTTTCCTATGAAGTTAGAGGCCGCTCCCCCCTGCTCACTCCCGCAACTCACCGCTCACCCCCGCCGGCACCCGAATCTTTTGAGACGAGCGCGGAGGTACTCGCAAAAGGCAATACTCGCTCGAGTACTTTGCCTTAGCGAGTACGCTCGCTCATCTCTACTCTCTCCCCATCTTGTCCCAGGAACACATAGGGATTGCAGGTTTCTACCCACCTCTCTCATCTGGCATATTATTTTATATTTGAGCTCTGCCTCATTAGTTGTGTATGATGACTACTCATATCTACCAATGGGTGCAAAATAAGCCTGCAGATAAGTTCCAGAATCCCAGTTTTCGGTCTCCCTGGATGGAGGTTTATAGTTTTTCCCACCAGCACCTCCCCTGTTCTAGTGAACTTCTTACTTAAGTTGTAGCGGGCCGAGGGGGAAGTTGCGCCACCTGCTGTGTGCTCACTGTATGCATCACTAGACTATCTCTTCTAAGCCATCTACTGCTATTTATACTTAGTATATATGTGCCCGCAGGTTCACCCACTACCGTATTTCATCATTTGCATCTACAGTATGTTCACCTTTGTGCACATTTTTATATATTTCTAGCCTGGCGACAACATATATGGAAATCTCCAAACTGAGGAGTGTATGGCTTGGAGGAAGAACAGCTTACCCTTCTGCTCAGATTTTGGAGATTTCCATATCTGGACGTAGCTGCAGCTCCTTTCTTGCTTCAAATTGGTGAGTCCTAGCGTCCCCCACAAATGCTTCTACTCAGGGGCATAGCTAAAGGCTCAGGGGCCTGGATGGAAAAGTTCAGCTCAGCTCCCCTCCCCACACCTGTACCTAGACCCATATCTAAATTGTGCGGCATACAGCTTCAAAATACATTTATATGCATGATCTAGCCACTTGGCATACGCTTTCCAAACATGACTCATTTCCTGGACTATGTGAAAATTTGTTTGTAGCCCTGTTGGCTGTGTTCATGTTTTCTGTTGCATTTTTGAACCACAATTTAAAAAACTGCATGAGATTCAAAATGTATGTGCCTTTTTTAAGAAACTGCATACCCTATTAAAACCGTATGTGTATTTAAACAATACATGCAGTTTGTTTTTTTTTAAATCAAATACGGGTTTTTGATGCATTTTTTAATAGTGTGTAAAGTGTACAATTATGTACAGGAGATAACCAGGTTATATCAGTGTGGTCCATATCACTATATACAGTGAGATGTATAACTTATACCAGCTGTACATATAAAGTTATATACAGGAGATACCCAGGTTATACCAGTATCGTCCACATCACTATATACTGAAGATGTAAAATAGGTATATATATGACTATATACTGAAGATGTATAACGTATACCAGCTGTATAGATCACTATATATCACGCTGAGGAGACGCTGAGGCATTGCTAATCCCTCTACAGCAGCGGCAAGGGTCGGAGCGGATGCGGCGGAGCACTGAGGCAGCGAAGCCCCTGCCTCAGTGCAGGGGGATTGCGCGGATGGCAGGACATTCCGGACCAGTGAGTGAGCCAACCTCCTGGCTGAGTGTAGGGGGACAGAGGCGCAGGCACAATACTCAGGAACAGTGAGGCAGCGGAGCCCCTGCCTCACTGCAGGGAGATTGGGGTTCCGCCAGGAGACACCAGAGCACTGAGTCAGTGGAGCCCCTGCCTCAGTTAAGGCGAGTCTTACATTATTAGGTGTAAATACTTCCATGTTACTGGGGTAATATGGAAGCATTAAAAGTGAATCATCTAAGCCTCACCTAAAGACAAACCCCTAACCGTAATTGTGCAGCCCAGGAAACAATCTATACAGATGCTGCTGCAAGGACCTTAGAGAAATCACCCAATCGGGAGCCAGGGGTGTGACAGGGGCGTTTCTCCATGCAACTCCTGTCAAACCCCTAGCTTCCGGTGGTGACAAGGTACAATAATACCGATGTATAACGTATTCCAGCTGTACATATAGTATATAGTTATATACTGGAGATACGCAGGGTATACCAGCATGGTCCATATCACTATATACAGGGAGATTCATTACTTATACCAGCTGTACATATATAATTATATACTGGAAATACCCAGGTTATACCAGCATGGTCCATATCACTATATACAGGGAGATGCATGACGTATATCAGCTGTACATATATGATTATATACAAGAGATACTCAGGTTGTACCAACATGGTCCATATCACTGTATACAGAAGATGCATAACTTATACCAGCTGTATATATATAATTAAATACAGGAGATACTCAGGTTATACCAGCATGGTCCATATCTCTATATACAGAAGATGAATAGCTCATACCAGCTGTACATATATAATTATATAAGGAGATACCCAGGTTATACCAGCATGATCCATATCACTATATACAGGATGTATAACTTATACCAGCTGTACATATAAAATTAAATACAGGAGATACCCAGGTTATACCAGCATGGTCATATACAACCCCCATTGGGGAAATGCGTACACACCTGTGTGACACCGACCTTAAGGAATTTTGCACAGGATGGAGTTTTTGTTGCATTTTTGACTGCAGAATGTCTTGCTGTATTTCTAGCGGTTTTTCCTGCAGACTTCATTCATACAATTATAACTTTTGCTGTATGTTAGAAATCTGGAACAACCATTCTTCAAGACTTCCTTAATACCACAGCAGAAAGCTTTTCCACCGCGGAATTTAATCTTGCAGTTTTGAAGTAGACACGCAGATTTGAAGGTATCATGGACGGCCGGCGGGCTTTGTGTTTGACCTGTGTATCCTAGAGCCTTTTAGAGCAGCCGATTACCATCTGACTAGCGAGTGACGTCACTGTTAGCTGGTCCGCTCTCGGGCAGCCTGTGTAGACACATCGTTGGCTTGTTCAAACGAGCATTGTTCAGTATTTCACATTCGCTGTATAAGTGACTGAGAGGGACTGAACGAGCGCTGTTCAAACCGATCGATAAGTGAACGAGCCTGCAGAAAATGAGCGATGAGGGAAAAGTGAGCAATTATCGTTTGGCGCATGTTTTGACTAAACGATTATCGCTCACTTCCGCTTGTTTGAACAATTTTTTTCGAACATTCCAGCTAAAAGCATCTTAGAGGGGTTATCCAGATAGCGCCCTCCAGGATCGGAGCGGAAGTACTGCTCCGACCCCAGGCAGCGGCCGGCGCTCATAATTTCGGGCGCATATCTCATTGAAATCAATGGGATCCAAGCCGGCAATTGTAAGCGCAGTTCCCATTGATTTCAATGAGAGCTGTGCTTGTCCTTACGAGCGCCGGCACAGGAGTCGGAGGAGTGCTTTTTCCTCCGACCCCTGTGTATCCCGACAGACGCTGCCTGGATAAACCATTTAACTCTATGGAAATAAAGAGGATCCAAACATTTGTCTATGTGACATAAAATCTTAGTGGCCAACATCCTTTTTTTTGCAGATTCTTATGAATCATTATTTCTGTGTCATTATTTATATTTGACTATCCAGACAAAATTGAAATAACTGAGAACTGGTATTCTCGGAGGTAATAACGTTAGCTTTTTATTGCTTACTTTGCATTTTTAGGAGATGGTCATGAATATCAGCTTTGCAATTTGGTGGAGTAAGTTGAGAATATGAATGAGAGGGAGAAAATAAAGAAAGCAGCGATGGATCTTCTTGTGGATGTTCATAATGCGGAAAATCAAAGACAAAGTATCAGCAAGATATTCGCTCATGGTTACATCTGTGAATGTTACCACAAGGAAGGTCTCATCATGTGGCGGGGCGAGGGCTCACGGAGCATCCTATGCTGACTAATCACTTTCTGCTTCAGTTATAATACTGGTGCCTTGTCATGTGGTGGTGGGGGGTGCCCCCTCAGGTCAGAGACGGAACTATAGAGGGTGCAGGGGATGCGGTTGCACCCGGGCCCAGGAGCCTTAGGGGGCCATAAGGCCTCTCTTCTCCATATAGGGAGCCCAGTACTATGAATAAAGCATTATAGTTGGGGGCCCTGTTACAGGTTTTGCATTGGGGCCCAGAAGCTTCAAGTTATGGTTCTGAGCAGCATGCTTTAGGTATGGGTATGGGTACAGATACAGATACAGGGGGGTGCCCAGCTCACCATTTGCATCAGGGCCCCTGACCCTTTAGTTACGCCCCTGCCTCAGGTGCAACTGTTTCCTCTGCAAGCCCTATAGCTATACCCCTAGGCAAGAAGCACTTTGTTCAGATTCCGCTCTGCAAATACGCATTAAGTTACAATGCATGCAGACTGACTTCACAACCATGTCTACACATAAAGCAAAAGTACAGCGCAGGAATCAGAGCATAGAAATTTTCGAAAGCCTGGAGCTAATGAACACTGCACTATGTGAATGAGGCCTAATAAATGTAACTATAAACGCTAAATGGCGACTTTATTACAGACAACCCGCCCTTTTAATATCAGAGCTTCCATGTATGGAAATTAGACTCATGATCCTGGAGTGCGGCGTAAAATCATGTGGCACGTTTTCTAAGGATCAGTTTCAGGGTACATGCACACGGATGATATTTACGAAAAATTGGTCTGAAAATCGGCCATTAATATCACCTAAAAGATAAAAGAAATTGCAGCATGTCCTATTCTTGGCCAATTTTCGGAAGAGAATAATATGTTGATGTGTTGTGTTCAGCTCATTGGACAGCACGCAGACGGGATGCCCGAGTGCTGTCCGATGCGAGTTCTCAAGGCAACTTTAAAAAATGCCCGTGTGCATGTACCTACAGTATTTTCAGACCTATACAACACAAGGAGGAGCTCACTGTATACAGATTTATACAGCCACCACTAGAGTGAGCTCACTGTATACAAATCTATACATCCAACACTAGGAGAGATTACTGTATACAGATCTATACAGCCACCACTAGAGGGAGCTTACTGTATACAAATCTATACATCCAACACAAGGACAGATCACTGTATACAGATCTATACAGCCACCACTAGAGGGAGCTTACTGTATACAGATCTATACATCCAACACAAGGGGAACTCGCTCTATACAGATCTATAATCCCACAGAAGAGGAGATCACTGTATACAGATCTATACAGCCGCCACTAGAGGGAGCTCACTGTATACAGATCTATACAGCCGCCACTAGTGTGAATCTACATTAAAATGCGACAAACCATCAAGCTGAGCAAGTTCCAGCTAGCCTTGGTCATCGGTGCTAGACTAGCCAGGACCAGGATTTCACTGTCAACCTTAAGGCCCCCTGTCCATGGGCGTTGCGGTATCCCGCGGCAGAGCTCCTCCGCCGGAAACCGCCGCCCAGGAGCAGGAGCCGCAGACGAATCTTTGCTGGTAAGCCTGATCTAATAGATAGGCTGACAGCGGAGAATCGGGGCAATTTGCAGCATGCGGAGAATCAGGGCAATTCGCAGCATGCGGAGAATCAGGGCAATTCACAGCATGCTGCGAATTGCCCACCGCGAGCGGAGAATCACAATGATTCTCCGATCATGGACACGGGGCCAGGGCTTTCCATAGCAATGCTATGGAAAGCTTCAGCCGGCGTGATTCGCTGGCTGTTTACCGCCGGCGAAATCACTGCCGTGGACAGGGGGCCTAAGGGGGTTTTCTTGTGCAATAGTGAGGAGAGTATCAGAGAATGTCACAACAGAGGAAAAATGTCCCATGAAAGAGGGTCCTGTGGACTGAAACAACTTGTTGAAGAAAGGGGTCACAGGAGGATGTCAGGAATCGTTCTGATAAACTGGCACTGCACAGTAAGGCAAACTGCAGCCGAATACAGCGCTGGTGCTCCAACTAATGTATCCAAATAAAAAACTCATTGAGGGAATTTTGCTCAGGGCAAAAACACATAATCATAGGCGCAACCAGGCTTGGTAGTATGGAGCATAGTTGCACCTGAACGAGGAAAATTTTCTTTCCCTCGACGGCAGTTCAAATTCCACGCTAGAGTGCAGGAGTTTGAAAAAAGAGGCGGGAAGATAGCGGCTGCCCGATCAACCCCGGCAAAATGCATTCAGTACATGCGGGCAACAAGGGGTATGTCCTATATTTCTTGTCCATAGTATTTTTGGCCAAAAAATCCCTGCAGTGAAAATGAAACCACTGAAATCCTATTGAAATTAGTGGTTTGGTTTTGTCCCATTATACAGTCATGATTATCATGGCTGTATAAGGGGAGAAGTACATGCTCATGTGTTTAAGCTGTTTGATTGGCACTTCATATGCTGACCTGAGTAAAGACATCCGAACTAAAGTGTATTAAGAGGCATATCTGGTCAGTCCATCCACCAGATTGAATTCTATGCCAGCTACAAGCTGACAAAGATTTCAGCTATAATTTACATCATGTTGTGGCATAAATTAGAAAAAATTGATAGGCCTATGAGGCCATGCCTCTATTTGTTAAGCCCACTGTGGCAAATAGGGGCTACTTGCCTCTTTGATCGCCGATCTCTCCTTCGGGAATGGGCACCACACATGTACAAACACTCCAGAGGCAGGAACTTCTTTTAAATCTGGCACCTGCCAGCATTTATTTCACGTTAAAGCACAGCAAATTTGTGGTACATACAATGTCCAGGGTTCACAACCCACAGGATCCCCATCACTAACCCCCACCTGGGGCGTCTAGAGGGCGTCCTCCTCATTCAGACGGGTCAAACTGGTCTGCACCGTACCTCAGGCTCCAGGTTCCTAATGGCTGTTTCTACTACAGCCTACCTCATTCTGACTAACAGACACCTTTTTTCCCGCTGAGTGTGGCAGGAACTGATCCTTTTATCTCACTTCCTGCTACATCTACAAGGGTTGTCTCTCTCTGCAGGTATCAGAATGCCTATTACCCTCTACAGGCTATTTTGTAGACTGCACTCCTACGCCACCTACTTTTATTAAAGTGGTGAGCAGGGCGCAATAAGACACAAAAGTCGCAAGTAGAACTTGCGCAAACATTCGCCACTTTTTAACACCAGAAAACTGGCGTTAAAAGGTTTGTGTATCCCTACTGTTGTTTCTTAGCACAGATGGGCTATAAAAGCAGACAAGCATTGTGTCTAAGGGAAACTCCATCGGGCAAAAGAGCACAAAACTTTGATTACTGAGCAGTGGAAAAACGTCACCTGTCCTGATAAATCCAGGTTTCTGTTGCACCAGGGTCAGAATTTGGCACAAGCAGAATAAACCGATGACCTCTTCCTATCAAGTTGGTGGAGGTGGGGTGATGATGAGGGGGCATCTTTCCTTGATACACCTTGGGTCATCCGATACCTGTGGAGAGACGTCACAATGAATTGTTGTGGTTCTAAAGGCCAAAGGAGGTCCAGCGCCCTACCAGATGTGTGTCTCAATAAAGTGGCCATTTAGTTTATATATAACTGTTCAACGTATGCTTGGATTGTGTCCTACCGCCTCTGATATGCTCAGTGCAGTATATGCAGATATGCTGTGAAGTTGTAGTGTCTATAAAAGTCTGATAACCACTTGATAAAGCAAT
Source organism: Eleutherodactylus coqui (assembly GCF_035609145.1). NCBI lineage: Eukaryota > Metazoa > Chordata > Amphibia > Anura > Eleutherodactylidae > Eleutherodactylus > Eleutherodactylus coqui. Next base: position 256,868,747 of record NC_089840.1, on the reverse strand, counting down.
AGGGTAGCTTGCAACTTTCCTTTAGCTAGTTTTACTGAAGGGGAGGTCACCTTGCTTTTCACAAAAGCCAACTAGTATATTATATAAGGGTATGTTCACACGTAGCGGAAATGCTGCAGGATTACTGCAGCGTAAAATTCCACAGCCTTTCCATGTGAAAAAGCACATCAATATCCGCCATTACCTGATCAACGGCTCAGCGCTTACTAGAAGCAGTAGGATGACGTGTGACAGGGCATGACGTATTACTAGGTGAGGGGGAACGCTGTAGTCGCTCAAATCAGCTGGGAATAAATGGTCACAACGTTGCCGATTTTGGCACTTTTTTTATGCAGAAATGTTGTGGCATTTTCAGTGGAATTTTCAGCTGTGAAAATTCCACAGTGTTGCTGCTACATGTCAAAGTACCCTGAGATAGCAGTTTCTCCTGTGCTCATTTTCTCTGTTGTGTGGCGCCGTAGATCTCACATGTATCCTATCTGTCTATCAGTCTATTTCATATCTATCTATCTCATATCGATCTATCTCGTATCTATCTATCTTCTATCTCCTATCTATCTCATATCTATCTATCTATCTATCTATCTATCTATCTATCTCATATCTATCTATCTATCTATCTCGTATCTATCTCATATCGATCTATCTATCATCTATCTATCTATCTTCTATCTCGTATCTATCTATCTATCTATCTATCTATCTATCTATCTATCTCGTATCTATCTATCTCATATCGATCTCATATCTATCTATTTATCTATCTATCTATACCATATCTATCTATCTATCTATCTATACCATATCTATCTCTCTCTATCTATCTATCTATCTCATATCTATCTATCTCATATCTATCTATCTATCTCATATCTATCTATCTCATATCTATCTTCTATCTCGTATCTATCTATCTCATATCGATCTCATATCTATCTATTTATCTATCTATCTATCCCATATCTATCTATTTATCTATCTATCTCATATCTATCTATCTATCTATCTATCTATCTATCTATCTATCTATCTCATATCTATCTATCTATCTCATATCTATCTATCTACCGGTATCTCATATCTATCTATCTATCTCATATCTATCTTCTATCTCGTATCTATCTATCTCATATCGATCACATATCTATTTATCTATCTATACCATATCTCTCTCTCTATCTATCTCATATCTATCTATCTCATATCTATCTATCTATCTCATATCTATCTTCTATCTCGTATCTATCTATCTCATATCGATCTCATATCTATCTATTTATCTATCTATCTATCCCATATCTATCTATCTATCTATCTATCTATCTATCTATCTCATATCTATCTTCTATCTATCTATCTCATATCTATCTATCTATCTCATATCTATCTATCTATCTATCTCATATCTATCTATCTATCTATCTATCTATCTATCTATCTATCTCATATCCATCTATCTATCTCATATCTATCTATCTCATATCTATCTATCTATCATCTATCTATGTATCTCTCTATCTCATATCTATCTTCTATCTATCTATCTAATATCCATTTATCCATCCATCCATCTTTAAAATTTACATTTATAGATGTCTGCATCCTTTTATGAAAGTATCAACATAAACGCGGTCTCTATTTTCCTGCAGAAAGAAGACGTCTTTCAGGGAGTCAGGTGACATAAATGGTGGCACACTTTTCAGTCTTTGCTTATCCGCTTCAACAACTCAAATGATAAAAAAAGTAAAACAAAGAGCCCCTTGTATGCGATAATACACAAGTGGAGGCAGCGGACAAGTGAGGGGCGCTGACTGCTGCCCCCTCCGAGCCGTGCTCATTAGACCTTCTCCACGGACACGTCTGTTACATATTACTTCTAGTATTAAGAAGCACTTCTTTATGTTGCACCTTGTTAGCAGTTTCCTGCAACGAGCAACATGGATGTGAAATATTAGATAACTGAATAACAATGTTGTACAAACGTGTTGTCTAATGCCTATAAACATGGCTGCTGTAGGGTACTACGGCTTATCCCTCACACAGCCCCGTTCATGGAAGAAGGACAAAGTTATTGTTCTTAAATGCAAAAAAATTAATTATTTCATATATAACGTCTTAGCATCATAATTAGAGATGAGCGAGCATACTCGCTAAGGGCAATTGCTCAATCGAGCATTGCCCTTAGCGAGTACCTGCCCACTCGGGAGCAAAGATTCAGCTGCCGGCGGCAGGCGGGGAGCTGCGGGGGAGAGCGGGGAGGAACGGAGGGGAGATCTCCCTCCCCCCCCCCCCGCTCCCCTCTGCTGACTGCCGCTACTCACCTGTCACCCAACAATGTTCGATCAAGTAATTGTCCTTAGCGAGTATGCTCGCTCATCTCTAATCATAATCATAAAAGGTATCGTGTCATTTTTACCGCATATGGTGAAGACTGTGATGCAAGCAATGGCAGAGTTGCTCGGTTTTTCTTTACCTTCCATTCCCCCCCAAAAATGTATTAAAAGTTATTGCATCTGAATTTAGTTTTTACATTTTGTAAGTAAAACTAGAATTGAATCCAAAGGTCCCCAATACATTTTTGTGCACTAAACAAGGTTTTTGCGCAGGTATTGGCCTATTTCACACAGGACATGCACATGTATGCGCTGCAGATGCAGGGATTGAAATGGCTATAAATTCTAGATGTGTTCTTTTTCCAACAGAATTATGCAGCATATCACGTATCTCCTTGTGTACTACATTTGCGCACCGTCTATGAGGACCTATGGTGCGCAACTGCACAGGAAAATAGAGCATGCTGTGTTTTTTTCCCCCCACAACCATAATGCGCAGAAAAAATACACATATGTGAACGAACCTGTCGAAATTCATGGGTTCTATTCTCTGCGTATTGAAAATATCCGCAGCAAATCTGCACTCTTTGATGTGGCTTTTGGTGCAGTACCACAGCAGATTTTAGCCTAGTTTCACACGGGGCAGGAATCCCGCAGAAATCTCACGGAACAACCGCACCGAAAAAACGTGAGATTTCTGCACAGAAATTCTGCGGCAATTCCGTCCCGTGTGAACCCAGCCTTACTACTACTACCAATAATAATCTTTATTTATATAGCGCAAACATATTCCACAGCGCTTACAATACAGGGGAAATAACACAAGACAACGGTTACATGAAGTAATCAATTGATGGAAACAATAGGGGTGCGGGTCCTGCTCCAACAAGCTTACATACTACAGATAATGGGGTGATACAGAAGGTAAAGGGCTGGAGATGTGCACGGTATGGCGACGTGGAGAGTGAGGGATGCTATACACACAAACAACGGTCAGACCGTATAGTGGCGGAATCGGGATGACTGCAGGTGCCAGTTGATTACAGCTAGCAGGGAGTGCAGTCTGTGGGACAGGGAGCATGTTATCAGGCGGAGTACAGAGGGGTTTGGTTTAGGGGATATGGTATGCAGTGCATCGTGTATGCTACTCCGTCCCATGTGAAAGGTCCCTAAAAGTAGCCATGTAGTGGCCCAGCGCATCATATTCCCCTCCATAAATGCCATACATGTTTGTCCTATGTTGATGCACTTTGTCCTGTGATGAAAGCTTGTCTTGTCATTTCCAGTATGTGTGTTGCACAGCTGCAGCGCTAGAGGGGTTAAATGTTCAATAAAATCAGAGTCTGCATGTAAATGTATCAAGTCTGTCATGTCACGTGGTATGAGAGAAGGTATAAATAGGAGTGACTGAAAGTGGGAGAGTGAGTTCCATCTTCTGGGTTTGAGAGAGTCTAAAGCACAGAGCCACATGGAGGCACCTTCAGCCTCCTTGTGGTGAAGATGGAAGAGGAGAAGAGATTTCCCATGCTGTTTGTGTTCTGGATGTAAGTGGAGTGACCCCCAAGCGTGAAAGAGCATTTATAAGAAGGTACTATCTGATTGTTTAAGTTTCCTACGTGGCTGGCCAGAGCCTGGATCACTGTGTAGAGGTACAGCCTTTAATTGTCACACCCACGCATCTTCAAGTCAGGATGGAGGTACAGAAAGAAAACTACTCTTTGGTCACACGTGCATCTTTGAGTCTATGGGAGCCGTGTAGAGGTACTACACTGTGAAATCATTTGCCTGCACTGTAACGTATTTAACTGAACTGCTTTGTAATAATTGTTTATATTTCTTCAAGTAAAGTTTGCCGGGCCCTAACCTTTCCTAGGGACCCATGATACTAAGAAACTGTGTGAGACTGCATTTATTCTCCGCCGAGGGTCATACCGGTGTGTGAAAGAACGGTGGCGTCACCTGTGACAACTACAACCCCCAATTTTCCGTGTGATTGGCATTCCCTATCCTAGGGGTGTCTTCAGTAGCCTGCAGTAATACTCTGGCTTTGGCTGCGTGTGTTCCCTCCGGGTAGGAGTTTGGGAGGTGCTGCCGTGGCAAGCCATCACTTTACCCTCCCAGCTCCCTGTGTCAGGTGTCCGGGGTCTCGCTGCAGGCGAAGACTACATACACACGTCGATTAGAGCGGTTTCAGGCAGTCATATGTGCAACTACGCTCGCATGTACGGAGCATGAGCAAGGTTTTTTTTTTACCTTACCGGCCGTTCAAACTCTGCGCCATAGCGCAAGAGTTTGAAGGAAATAGCGGGAAGATAGGTGCTGCCCAATCTCTCCCGCATGTAGTCAATAATACATGCAGGAAAAAAAGTTCAAGTTCTATCCCGAAAGTGAAAACGAAACCATTGAAATCCGTTGAACTCAGTGATTTTGTTTTCTCCCGTTACGCGGCTGTGATTGTCGTGTCCGCATACCGGAACTAAAATAGTTCATGTGTTACAGCCCTATAACAGCGGGAAGATGGTTCCTGCTCTATCTTTCCCGCACGTAGTATTAATGGGCGAGAATCCCGCTAGGGAAGACGAAACCATTGAAATCAATAGTTTTGTTTCGTTATATGGTCGCGATTATCACGGCCGCAAAATGGGACAACATCATGCCCATGTTAAGAAGCCCTAAGGCCAGAGTCAAACAAACACGTATTTGACTGCGCACTATTAAGATAACTATTGGTATCAATTGGTTTATTCACATTTCCGTATTTTTGCGCACATTTTGGTTGTGCAAAAAAAATCGCTGTCCGCGTGGAAGATAAAACATGGGCATTAAAAGGCATATTTTCAAATTTTACTTCACACTTGCAGGTACGAATTGCGTATTCCACTCAGTGGAAGATACATAGCAGCATGCTCTATTTTAGAGCAGATTCCGCACGGTTGGCCTCAATAGATGTCTATGGATGCAAGCGATCCGCAGCCCATATGCAATTAACATATATGAAAAGCTCGCAACTTGATACGAAATAGCTAGAAAAGCCGGAATGACGGCTGGAAGGGTGTGGCTGTCTGCACACGGGCGGATTTGCATTGCGGAATCCGGAGCGGGCGTCCGCCTCCGGATTCCACAGCCAATACTGCCCATAAACATGCTATTGAAAATCACTTTTCCCTCTACACGAGCGGATATCAATTGCAATTTTTCGCTCGCAGAGGAAAAGTCGCAGCATGTTCTATTTTTGTGCGGATTCTACGCGGACGGCTTCCATTGAAGTCAAAGGAAGCCGCCTGATCCGCGGCCTTTCCGCAATGGGAAAGCAGAGTTTAAAAAAAAAAAAATCTGTACTGCACATGTCCGACGGCTCGCCATGCGGACGATCCGCAGTGTAGAAGAGCAAGCAGCTACGCACGGATGCCGGTTGGGTATAGGTCCGATCCCACTGCAGGATTTTGCATGCGGAATCCGACCTGCCCGTGTGTGAGAGATCTTTTTTCCACGCCGATGATACGCGTATAACCGCGCAGAAAATCGCACGCATCTTTGATCATTCGCAATTACTTACCACGAAGGATCGCAGGTCTTCCGTTACAGTCCCAGCAGGGATGAAGGAATCCCCTGCCACAGCTATGGCAGAAGTCTGCAATGTACTCCCTACGTTTTCAATAGGGCTGGCGCTGCTGCCTTGCTCTCGCATCCCAAGAAAACATATCGCTAGGCGCCATTATTAAAGCTCGACTATTTCAGGATCCTTTATATACATAAAAACAAATCAATAAATGTAAATAAGACGTTATGGATGATGACGCGTCTCGTACATCATTATAATGTTGCTTTACCGGAGTTTCCCTCTAAACAAGTATCGATGTCAGATTTTCGCATGTTCATTCCGTTTTCCTGCTGCGTTTCCCCTCTCTGACTTCTGTATCCAGGAAAGCCTAAGCAAAAATATAATTAAGTAAAATAAATTTTCAGCTTAATTATTTCCGATGAAAATGTTTCAGAATCGTTCAGCGAAGAGGTCAGCGGGGAGCGGCAGTGAGCGCCGCAGTGTAACGTGGAGAGGGGTTGCAGAATAGGGGATTATTCTTAACTACTTAGCAGTGATTTCTCTTACCTGCTAGCACTTTATATCACTTGCTTAGTTCTCATCATCACAATATAGAAGGCAATGATTGAATCAGCCATAGATTAGAACTGGGAAATCTTTTCTTACAGCTCTGCATTATGTTGTTCCTCTGTTATTCTTCCTGGAAATGTGTAAAATAATGAACAACTAGGTGTAGAAGGCGAATAGAGTTGTTAGGAAACATACCTGCAGTGGAATATCAGATGCAGTGCAGCTGGATGCTGTGCAGATCAGGACTCCTGCCCCTTTCCTGATCTCTGGTGGTCTACTGTACAGTTACTTTGCTAGCCTGACTTTTGTCGGGTGGACTGGGAGGGGAGTAGTTGCATGGAAGACAAACTATATTGGTGAGGAGCATGAAAGGGGTTGTTAGTGGAACAGAGGATGAATTATAACTAGGGTAAGATGGGTGCATTTGAGGATCATGGAGGGGGCGCTAAAAATGTGAGGAGCACAGACAGGGTACCTTATCTGTGAGGAGAATGGTGGGTGGACTATAATTGTGAGGAGCACAAAGGGAACACTATGGATAAAAGGAGCATAGAGGGGGCACTATAACTGTGAGGAGCACAGAGGGGGCACTATAACTGTGAGGCGTGCAGAGGGGGTTCTATAACTATGAGGAGCACAGAAAGAAAGGGGAATATAACTGTGAAGGGCACAGAGGAGGCACTATAACTGTGAGGCGCACAGAAGGGGTACTATAGATGTGAGGGGCACAAAGGGAGCACTATGGATGAGAGGAGCATAAAGGGGGCACTATAACTGTGAGGAGAACAGAGGGGGCACTAGAACTGTGAGGCGTGCAGAGGGGCACTATAACTGTGAGGCGTGCAGAGGGGCACTATAACTGTGAGGAGTACAGAGGGGCACTAAAGATGTGAGGAGTACAGAGGGAGCACTATAACTGTGAGGCATGCAGAGGGGGCACTATAACTGTGAGGAGTACAGAGGGGGCACTATAACTGTGAGGAGCACAGAGGGGGCACTATAGATGTGAGGAGCACAGAGGGAGCACTATAAATGAAAGGAGCATGGAGAGTGCACTATATCTGTAAGACGCACAGAGGGGGCACTATAACTATGAGGTGCACAAAGGGAGCACTATAACAGGGAGGAGCAAAGAGGGAGCACTATAACTGTGAGGAGCACAGAGGGGGCACGATAGATGTGAGGAGCACAAAGGGAGCACTATGGATGAGCGGAGCATAAAGGGGAACTATAACTGTGAGGAGCACAGAGGGGGCATAAGAACTGAAGAGCACAGAGGGAGCACTTTTACTATGGGGCACGGGGGGGGGGCTATAACTGTGAGGAGCACAGAGAGGGCACTATAATTGTTAGAAGCACAGAGGGAGCACTATAATTGAGAGGAGCATGGAGGCTGCACTATAACTGTAAGGCATGCAGGGGGGCACTATAACTATGAGGAGCACAGAGAGGGCACTATAACTGTGAGGAGCACAGAGGGGGCACTATAACTGTGAGGAGTACAGAGGGGGCACTATACATGTGAGGAGCACAAAGGGAGCACTGTGAATGAGAGGAGCATAAAGGGGGCACTATAACTGTGAAGAGCACAGAGAGGGCACAATAACTGTGAGGCGCGCAGGGGGGCACTACAACTGTGATGAGCACAGAGGGGGCACTATAACTATGAGGTGCACAGAGGGGGCACTATAACCTTGAGGTCCACTGAGGAGGCACTATAAATGTGAGTCGCACAGAGGAGTCACTATCAATGTGAGGAGCAGAGAGGGAACACTATAACTGAGGAGCACAGAGTGGGCACTATAACTGTGAGGAGCACAGAGGAGTCACTATAAGTGTGAGGAGCACAGAGGGGGCACTATAAGTGTGAGGAGCACAAAGGGGGCACTATAAGTGGAAGGAGCACAGAGGGGGCAGTATAGATGTGAGGAGTACAGAGGGAGCACTATAAATGAAAGGAGCATGGAGAGTGCACTATAACTGTGAGACGCACAGAGGGAGTATAACTGAGGATCACAGAGTGGGCACTATAACTGTTTGGAGCACAGAGGGGACACTGTAACTGTGAGGAGCACAGAGGGGCACTATAACTGCGGGGAGCATAGAGGGAGCACTATAACTATGAGGCACACAAAGGAAGCACTATAACAGTGAGGAGCACAGAGGGAGCACTATAACTGTGACGAGTACAGAGGAAGCATTATAACTGTGAGGAGCACAGAGGGGGCATAATAACTGTGAGGAGCACAGAAGGTGAACTTTAACTGTGAGGCACACAGAGTGGGTACTATAACTGTGAGGAGCATGGAGGGGGCACTATAACTAAGGATCACAGAGTGGGCACTATAACTGTTTGGAGCACAGAGGGGACACTGTAACATAGAGGGAGCATAGAGGGGGCACTATAACTGTTTGGAGCACAGAGGAGGCACTATAACTGTGAGGAGCACAGAGGGGACACTAACTGTGAGGAGCACAGAGGGGTCACTATAACTGTGAGGAGCACAGATGGGGGAACTATAATTGTGAGGAGCACAAAGGGGGCACTATAAATCTGAGGAGCACAGAGGGGGCATAATAACTGTGAGGAGCACAGAAGGTCAACTTTAACTGTGAGGCACACAGAGTGGGTACTATAACTGTGAGGAGCATGGAGGGGGCACTATAACTGAGGATCACAGAGTGGGCACAATAATTGTTTGGAGCACAGAGGGGACACTGTAACTGTGAGGAGCACAGAAGGGGCACTATAACTGTGAGAAGCACAGAGGGAGCACTATAACTGTTTGGAGAACAGAGGAGGCACTATAACTGTAAGGAGCACAGAGAAGGCACTATAACTGTGAGGAGCACAGAGGGGGTACTATAACTGTGAGGAGCACAGAGGGGGCACTATAACTGTGAGGAGCACAGAGGGGGCACTATAACTGTGAGGAGCATAGAGGGGACATAAACTGTGAGGAGCACAGAGGGGGCACTATAATTGTGAGGAGCACAGAGGGAGCACTATAACTGATTGGAGCACAGAGGAGGCACTATAACTGTGAAAAGCACAGAGGGGACACTAACTGTGAGGAGCACAGAGGGGGCACTATAACTGTGAGGAGCACAGAGGGAGCACTATAACTGTTTGGAGCACAGAGGAGGCACTATAACTGTGAGGAGCACAGAGAGGACACTAACTGTGAGGAGCACAGAGGGGGCACTATAACTGTGAGGAGCACAGAGGGAGCACTATAACTGTTTGGAGCACAGAGGAGGCACTATAACTGTGAGGAGCACAGAGAGGACACTAACTGTGAGGAGCACAGAGGGGGCACTATAACTGTGAGGAGCACAGAGGGGCACTATAACTGAGGAGCACAGAGGGAGCACTTTAACTGTTTGGAGAACAGAGGAGGCACTCTAACTGTGAGGAACACAGAGAGGGCACTATAAATGTGAGGAGCATGGAGGAGGCACTATAACTGTGAGGAGCACAAATGGGTCACTATAACTGTGAGGAGCACAGAGGGGGTGAAGCGTCCCGTAGGATGACCCCGGACACATCGCATACGCTGTGGAGCTGGAAGGGCAAAATGCTAGCTGGTCACAGTAGCACTTACCACGCTCCCTCCCGGAGTGATGCACAAGCATCACTCCGGGAGGGAGCAGCACTGGGCCTAAGCAGCACTGGGCCTCTTCCGGACAACCCCAGGATAGAACAGGGAAAGAGTTTGTCATGGGTGACGCCACCGTTCTGGTACCCCACGGCATGAACATCAGCGGGGAAATAAACGAGCCACAGACAGATATAGTACCTCAGGTCCTCGAGAACGGTCAGGGCCTGGAAAACCTTTTACTTAAAGGGGTTGTCCCGCGCCGAAACGTTTTTTTTTTTTTTCAATAGCCCCCCCCGTTCGGCGCGAGACAAACCCGATGCAGGGTTTTAAAAAAAAAAAACGGATAGTACTTACCCGAATCCCCGCGCTCCGGTGACTTCTTACTTACCTTGCGAAGATGGCCGCCGGGATCTTCACCCACGGTGGACCGCAGGTCTTCTCCCATGGTGCACCGTGGGCTCTGTGCGTTCCATTGCCGATTCCAGCCTCCTGATTGGCTGGAATCGGCACACGTGACGGGGCGGAGCTACGAGGAGCAGCTCTCCGGCACGAGCGGCCCCATTCAGAAGGGAGAAGACCGGACTGCGCAAGCGCGTCTAATCGGGAGATTAGACGCTGAAATTAGACGGCACCATGGAGACGAGGACGCTAGCAACGGAACAGGTAAGTGAATAACTTCTGTTTGGCTCATATTTAACGCACGATGTATATTACAAAGTGCATTAATATGGCCATACAGAAGTGTATACCCCCACTTGCTTTCGCGGGACAACCCCTTTAATTTTAAACTTCAGCAGTATTCAAGGCATAAAGATATAGACTGATAAAGTGCAGGAATTATATACAAGCTAGAGTACCTCCACACGGCAGGCTCAGACTTAGGGACACCTGTGTGCAATGAATTAAAGACACGTACCTCCATTCTGCAAGAACAAGACTTCAGGGCACTGGAGTGTAAACAATGAGAATAGAGTTCCTCCACCCGGCAGGCCCAGACTACAGGAGGCTCGGGCGTGCAAGACAATAATAGATGAGTACCTCTGCACTAAGCCTTGTGATGATACGCTCACTTGTTGCTCACGCACTCTCTTTAGGGCTTACTCTTTCTTCATAGCAGCAGGCATTCATGAAATCTCTCCTCCTCTTCCATCTTCACAGGAGCACAGAGAGGGCACTATAACTGTGAGGAGCATGGAGGGGGCACTATAACTGAGGAGCACAGAGTGGGCACCATAACTGTTTGGAGCACAGAGGGGTCACTGTAACTGTGAGGAGCACAGAGGGGGCACTATAAGTGTGAGGAGCACAGAGGGGGCACTATAAGTGTGAGGAGCACAGAGGGGGCACTATAACTGTGAGGAGCACAGAGGGAGCACTATAAGGCCTCATGTCCACGGGGAAAATCAGGCCCGCTCCGGATTCTCCATGTAGAATCCGTAGCGGGTCCCTCCTGCCCCGCGGACATGAGCGCTTAAAATAGGAATAAATGAGAATAAACTCACCTCCCATCCGCTCCGTTTCTTCTCTTCGCTGCGGCGTCATCTTCTCTCGTCGCGGCCGGATCTTCTTTCTTCGGCTCGGCGGATGTGCATGATGACGTCGGTGACGTGCCCCGCGCATGCGCCGGGCCGAAGCAAAATGATCCGGCCGCGACTGAGAGAAGATGGCGCCGCGCCGAAGAGAAGAACCGGAGCGTGTGAGTAAAATATGATTTTTGTCTCCCGCGGATCCGGACGGCTTCCATAGGCTTCAATAGAAGCCCGCGGGAGCCGTCCCCGCGGGAGACCTGCATGAAAATGGAGCATGGTCCAGATTTTTTCATGCTCCATTTTTAAAAAAATCACTTTTATTGACGATCCGCGGGTATTTATCTACCCGCGGGTGGTCAATGCATCCCTATGGGGTGCGGATCCGCGCGCGGGAGAAGAGTTAAAATCCGCTGCGGATTTTAATTCTTATTTTGCCCGTGGACATGAGGCCTAACTGTTTGGAGAACAGAGGAGGCACTATAACTGTGAGGAGCACAGAGAGGGCACTGTAAATGTGAGGAGCACAAATGGGTCACTATAACTGTGAGGAGCACAGAGGGGGTGCAGCGTCCCGTAGGATGACCCCGGACACATCACATATGCTGTGGAGCTGGAAGGGCAAAATGCTAGCTTGTCACGGCAGCACTTACCACACTCCCTCCCGGAGTGATGCACACAGCCAAGGCCTAAGCAGTGGTGGGTCTGTTCCGGACACCCCTAGGATAGAACAGGGAAAGAGTTTGTCATGGGTGACACCACCGTTCTGGTACCCCACGGCATGAACATCAGCGGGGAAATAAACGAGCCACAGACTGAGATATAGTACCTCAGGTCCCCGGGAATGGTTAGGACCTAGAATAACTTTTACTTAATTATAAACTTCAGCAGTATTCAAGGCATAAAGATATAGACTGATAAAGTGCAGGAATTATATACAAGCTAGAGTACCTCCACATGGCAGGCCCAGACTTAGGGACACCTGTGTGCAATGAATTCAAGATGCGTACCTCCACTCAGCAGGACCCAAACTTCAGGACACTGGAGTGTGAACAATGAGAGTAGAGTTCCTCCACCCGGCAGGCCCAGACTACAGGAGGCTCGGGTGTGCAATACAATAATAGATGAGTACCTCTGCACTAAGCCTTGTGATGATACGCTCACTTGTTGCTCACGCACTCTCTTTAGGGTTCACTCTTTCTTCATAGCAGCAGGCATTCGGGAAATCTCTCCTCCTCTCCCATCTTCACAGAAGCACAGAGAGGGCACTATAACTGTGAGGAGCATGGAGGGGGCACTATAACTGAGGACCACAGAGGGAACACTGTAACTGTGAGGAGCACAGAGGCGAAACTGTAAATGTGAGGAGCACAGAGGGGGCATATAATTTGTGAGGAGCACAGAGGGGGCACTATAACTGTGAGGAGCACAGAGGGGGCATAATATCTGTGAGGAGCACAGAGGGGGCACTTTAACTGTGAGGCACACAGGGGGGCATTATAATACTGAAGAGCACAGAGGGAGCACTATAACTGTGAGGAGCACAGAGGGGGCACTATAGATGTGAGGAGCACAGAGGGAGCACTATAAATGAGAGGAGCATGGAGGGGGCACTATAACTGTGAGGCGTGCAGAGGGGGCACTATAACTGTGAGGAACACAGAGGGGGCACTATAACTGTGAGGAGCACAGAGGGGGCACTATAGATGTGAGGAATACAAAGGGAGCACTATGGATGAGAGCACTACGGATAAGCCTTGTGATGATACGCTCACTTGTTGCTCACGCACTCTCTTTAGGGTTCACTCTTTCTTCATAGCAGCAGGCATTCGGGAAATCTCTCCTCCTCTCCCATCTTCACAGGAGTACAGAGAGGGCACTATAACTGTGAGGAGCATGGAGGGGGCACTATAACTGAGGACCACAGAGGGAACACTGTAACTGTGAGGAGCACAGAGGCGACACTGTAAATGTGAGGAGCACAGAGGGGGCACTATAACTGTGAGGAGCACAGAGGGGGCATAATATCTGTGAGGAGCACAGAGGGGGCACTTTAACTGTGAGGCACACAGGGGGGGCATTATAACAGTGAAGAGCACAGAGGGAGCACTATAACTGTGAGGAGCACAGAGGGAGCACTATAAATGAGAGGAGCATGGAGGGGGCACTATAACTGTGAGGCGTGCAGAGGGGGCACTATAACTGTGAGGAACACAGAGGGGGCACTATAACTGTGAGGAGCACAGAGGGGGCACTATAGATGTGAGGAACACAAAGGAAGCACTATGGATGAGAGCACCATGGATAAGCCTTGTGATGATATGCTCACTTGTTGCTCACACACTCTCTTTAGGGCTCACTCTTTCTCTATAGCAGCAGGCATTCGGGAAATCTCTCCTCCTCTCCCATCTTCAACACACACCGTAATTCCTACCGACCAGTGTGAGTGAAACTTCGAAAGTCCATGCCTTTCAATGCCGCATATTACTACATAGTGTCCACCCGAACGCAATTCACATTCGGTCGGATGAGACCGGTCTTAGGGTGAATGTAGACAGCCGGATCGGATCCCACTGCGAGAATCCAAGCAGTGGGATCTGACCCATGCCCCTGCTCACCTCCTCCTGGCGTCTTGTCTCTGCTCTGCTATGTGCAGCTGGCGCACAGCCGCACATGCGCAGAGCAGGCCAGACGCATCAGCCGTGACGTTTCTGTGCGGGCCTGTGCGAGGCTCGCACAGAAATAGGACATGCCGTGATTTGTTTACCGCAAGAGTTTTCACGCAGTCAAATCACGACTGTCGGCATAGGATTGCATAAACCAATACAATCCTATGGCAGCATGGACGGGCGGAAATTCTGCGTGAAATTTCGCCCTGGAATTTCCGCCCATGTGCATTCACCCTTACTGCGATATAGTTTATAAAGATATATTTATTTTTTACTACTTTTGTACATTAAAAGCACATCTTTAAAGAAAACAATTACATTTGCATCGCCGCATTCTAAGATTCGTAACATTTTTATTTTTCCGGCAGCAGAGTTATGTGAGGTCTTGTTTTTGCAGAAATAGTTGCAGTTTTTATTGGTATTATTAATAGCTACATGTGACTTTCGGATTGCTTTTTCTTATGTTTCATTGTAAGGTGAGCAAAAAAATAGCAATTCTGGCATTAATTTTTAACATTATTTTTATGCCGTTCACCGTGCGAGATAAATAACAAAATATTTTCATTGTTTGGGTCATTACCAACTTGGCAATACCTATTATGTGCTGCTTTTTTATCCATTTAAGAAAGGTTTTTCTGGGAGAAGAATGTGTATTTCTTAAATTGGATTTTTTTCTTTAATTCAAATGTTATTGAACTTTTATTGATGCTATTTTTTCAGCCCCTCGAGGGGACTTAAAGATGCGATCGTTTGATTGCTAGGAGGGTACATTGCATTGCTTATGTAGTGCATTCTATGCCTATGAAAGCAGTCTATTAGACACTGCTGGAGGCGGGGTCTAAAAGGCTGAGTACATAGACAGATATGAAAGCCATTGTCAGGATTCCGGCTGCCATGGGAACTCATTGGTACTTTGCAATGCGGCATGAAGATGGGGGACAGAAAGAGCCCCCTCCCCCGTCATCTGCTTACATGCTGAAGTTGCTATAGATTGTGGCATGTAAGGGGTTAAACTGACAGGATCTGAGGTTTCTCCGCTACTGGCTGTTAGAGCAGGAGCCTGGCTGTCAATATTGAGCGAAGTGCAGAGCAGGCACAATTTAGCTTCTCCGGTTTATATTCTGGCTTGCTGCATATTGTTTGAGTCTACGGCCATTGTGCCGGCCTTATGGCGATCGTGCCTGCTCTGCACTTTATCAGGTATTGCATTTTTGGCTCTTTTTAGCTTGGATTCATGATGTGATACTGGTGGCATGGAGGCTCTAGTACCCTTTTGGGCCACCTCTAGCTTGGATACAAGATGTGATACTGGCGGGCATGGAGGCTCCAGTATTCTGTTGTACCACCTTTAGCTTGGATACAAGATGTGATATGAGCAGACTTGGAGGATCTAGAACCCTGTTGTACCGCTTTCAGTTTAGATACAAGATGTGATATGTGCGGGCATGGAGGCTCTAGTCCCCTGTTGTACCGCCTTTAACTTGGATACAAGATGTGATACTGGTCGGCATGAAGGCTCTAGTACCCTTTTGTACCACCTCTAGCTCGGATACAAGATGTGATACCGGCAGGAATGGAGGCTCTAGTACCCTATTGGGTCGCCTCTAGCTTGGATACAAGATGTGATATGGGCTGGCATGGAGGCTCTAGTACCCTGTTGTACTGCCTTTAACTTGGATACAAGATGTGATACTGGTCGGCATGAAGGCTCTAGTACCCTTTTGTACCACCTCTAGCTCGGATACAAGATGTGATACCGGCAGGAATGGAGGCTCTAGTACCCTATTGGGTCGCCTCTAGCTTGGATACAAGATGTGATATGGGCTGGCATGGAGGCTCTAGTACCCTGTTGGGCCGCCTCTAGCTTGGATACAAGATGTGATATGGGCAGGCATGGAGGCTCTAGTACCCTGTTGTACTGCCTTTAACTTGGATACAAGATGTGATACTGGTTGGCATGAAGGCTCTAGTACCCTTTTGTACCACCTCTAGCTCGGATACAAGATGTGATACCGGCAGGAATGGAGGCTCTAGTACCCTATTGGGTCGCCTCTAGCTTGGATACAAGATGTGATATGGACTGGCATGGAGGCTCTAGTACCCTGTTGTACTGCCTTTAACTTGGATACAAGATGTGATACTGGTCGGCATGAAGGCTCTAGTACCCTTTTGTACCACCTCTAGCTCGGATACAAGATGTGATACCGGCAGGAATGGAGGCTCTAGTACCCTGTTGGGCCGCCTCTAGCTTGGATACAAAATGTGATGCAGGTAGGCATGGAGTCTCTAGTACCCTGTTGGGTCGCCTCTAGCTTGGATATAGGATGTGATACGGGTGAGCATAGAGGCTCTAGTACCCTGTTGGGCCGCCTCCAGCTTGGATGCAAGATATGATACAAGCGGGTATAGAGGCTCTAGTACCCTGTTGGGCCGCCTCCAGCTTGGATGCAAGATGTGATACAAGTGGGTATAGAGGCTCTAGGACCCTGTTGGACCACCTCTAACTTGGATACAAGATGTGATACAGGCTGGCATGGAGGCTCTAATACCCTGTTAGGCTGTCTCTAGCTTGGATACAAGATGTGATACGGGTGGGCATGGAGGCTCTAATACCCTGTTAGGCTGTCTCTAACTTGGATACAAGATGTGATACAGGCTGGCATGGAGGCTCTAATACCCTGTTAGGCTGTCTCTAGCTTGGATACAAGATGTGATACAGGCTGGCATGGAGGCTCTAATACCCTGTTAGGCTGTCTCTAGCTTGGATACAATATGTGATGCAGGCGGGCATGGAGGCTCTAATACCCTGCTGAGCCACCTCTAACTTGGATACAAGATGTGATACACTCCGGCATGGAGGCTCTAGTATCCAGTTTGGCTGCCTTTGACTTGGATGTAAGATGTGACATAGGTGGGCATGGAGGCTACAGGTTACGTATGGTATCCTGCAGCATATCGCTCCACATTTACTGTAACTGAGCCTCTGGATCACACATATCAAACACAAGGCCCACCACCTTATTTTATGTGGCCCGTCGGCCGTGCAGCATACTACCAGGCATTATACTCACCCAGCCTGCTGCTCTGGTCCAGCAGTGCGGAGTTTGTGACCACTGACCTCTCCTCTTGATGTCCGAGTGTGTAAATACATTTACGCACACATCTGGGCTACGTATTTGTGTAATCGGCGTTTCGTTTTTGCAATCATCTGTGTATTTTATTGCATTTTTTGTGTGCGCATGCCCTGTGTATTTGCGTATGTCACAAAACACGCAACCATGTTCTCTTTGATTCCAATGGGCAATTAAGTTTAATTACTTTAATATGTGCTATTCTCAAGCTCTCTCCATTTTTAGATGTTCGTTTCAGCACGCCACAATCAAAATCGTGCGTCGCCAGTTATTTGAGATTGGGGCTGTGCTCAGTCTTTGCCTTTTGTTTGTATTTTCAAGTGCCATACGCATGTGGCAATTTTTTTCCTCGCCCGAAATGCATGCGCAAAAAAGTGCATTTTGGGCTTATTCACACAAATGCAAAATTTGTGCGTGCAATACGCATTAAATAGAACCCATTGATTTCAATGGGCTCGGTCACATGTGCGTTTTTTGCGCACGTATTTTAGTGACACAAAA
This sequence comes from Eleutherodactylus coqui, assembly GCF_035609145.1. Taxonomy (NCBI): domain Eukaryota; kingdom Metazoa; phylum Chordata; class Amphibia; order Anura; family Eleutherodactylidae; genus Eleutherodactylus; species Eleutherodactylus coqui. The sequence goes on along the minus strand of NC_089840.1, from coordinate 256,850,874 downwards.
GAAAAATGCCGCATGTTCTATTATTGTTCGGATTGCACACAAACATAGCGCATATTACACTAATTTAATTTAGCTGCCCATTAAAATCAGTGGGAACATGTAGCGTGTTTTTTGCATACACATGCGAGTGCAAAAAATACACTAAAACACGTACAAAAAAACAACGCCCATCGCACAAATAAGCAACGTAAATGCGCTTACGCCCATGTGAAGCCGGCCTTAGACTATGATGGCATGTTTGTGCATCAGCTAGTCAGAGAAGCAGTTCGGTCATATTTGTTTCTGCCGGCCCGGAGGGTCACTTTAATACGAGGGTTCCCCGCATGGAGTTTAAACATGAGCACAAGCAACCTGAATATTTCATGAAAAAGATCTGCCCACATCGTATGTTATAGGGCAACATTCGGTGAGATGGCGTTGTTTAGCCGTTGGTCACACCTTCCGGTTCGTGAATGAAGTATGAACAATACTATAGATAACACTCATCACCTCTATTTTCCTATTATATACCACCTTTTCTCTAATTTTGCTATACTGCAAATGTAGCAGGGTATTACCAATATATTTTACATGACCCTCGTAGAACACCATGGGGTGCCATGACAAGTATGTAACAGCAGGGGCACCATAACAAGTGCGTATCGCAAGGGGGCGCCATGACATGTATGTAGCAGCAGGGGCACCATAACAAGTGCGTATCGCAAGGGGGCGCCATGACAAGTATGTAACAGCAGGGGCACTATAACAAGTGCGTATCGCAAGGGGGCGCCATGACAAGTATGTAACAGCAGGGGCACCATAACAAGTATGTGTCGCAAGGGGGCGCCATGACATGTATGTAACAGCAGGGGCACCATAACAAGTCTGTGTCGCAAGGGGGCGCCATGACATGTATGTAACAGCAGGGGCACCATAACAAGTATGTGTCGCAAGGGGGCGCCATGACAAGTATGTAACAGCAGGGGCACCAAAACAGGTATGTATCGCAAGAGGGCGCCATGACAAGTATGTAACAGCAGGGGCACCATAACAAGTATGTATCGCAAGGGGGCGCCATGACAAGTATGTAACAGCAGGGGCACCATAACAAGTATGTATCGCAAGGGGGCGCCATGACAAGTATGTAACAGCAGAGGCAGCATAACAGGTATGTATTGCAAGGGGGCGCCATGACAAGTATGTAATGCAATGGGCGCCATAACAGGTATGTATCGCAAGGGGGCACCATAACAAGTATGTATCGCAAGGGGGCGCTATAACATGTATGTAACAGCAGGGGCACCAAAACAGGTATGTTTCGCAAGTGGGCGCTATAACACGTATGTAACAGCAGAGGCACCAAAACAGGTATGTATCGCAAGAGGGCGCCATGACAAGTATGTAACAGCAGGGGCACCATAACAAGTATGTATCGCAAGGGGGCGCCATGACAAGTATGTAACAGCAGGGGCACCATAACAAGTATGTAACAGAGACCACTAATTGCAGGATTTTTACTAAGTCCAGTTAAAAACTTGTTACTGTATGTTTTGTGAGATTTAACAGAGAAAACCAATTTATTCAAGGAACAACCCCTTTAAATGGAACCTAGCATTACCTGCCCGAACCGCGAGCAGCATAAAATCCATAGACACACACTACTGATGTGTGTTTGTTTCTGAAAATGTTCAGTGTAAGGGGTTGCCCTAAAGTGCTGCTGTGGCAATGGACAGTAAAATGCGGCATAATCTGCACCAAATTTTGGCAAAGTAGAGGATAGCATGCCCAAAGGACGTTCACTGATTAACTGATACTCGTCAGATAAAAAGGACAACTTGCTGCGCCACAGCAGAGTGCAGGGACTGTGACAGTGAGCTGGAGGTGTTGCGGGAGCGCCACAGATGAGTAGCACAACAGTTTGCAGGGAGCGCAGAACTAAGTTGGTGAGAGGAGTTGTTGCCTGTGAGCGGTAGAGATACAGGTAGCGCCAATGACGGGAGAAGAGAAGTAGCAGGGGCTGCTCTGAAGTTTACTATTTTGGCACTAGACTAAAAAACCAGAGACGACCCGATACCGGGAGTTTCAACGAGAGAGAGAGTCTGTGTTACGGCCCGCCAGCTAGCAGAGCCATCGAGACTGCAACAATGATTTCACGGAAATGTGGTAGAGTTGCAGCCCTGACCTTGAGGCAGCCTTGACTGTCAGTGCGGACGGCACTGGAAGCGGATAGCGCTGTCCGTATTGTAGCTCCCTGGATTGGTACTGAAGGCACAGCTCCCATTCAGCCCGGGCTGCTGCAACCTTGACAGCATTATTTGCCTCCAGTGCTGTCTGCAGTGACAACGGGGCAAGCGAGCTGCTGATCAACAGAGATCCTGAGCTGCGGATCTCCGTCAGTCAACTATTGAGAATAGGTCATCAGTAGTAAAAATCCCTGACAAGCCCTTTATCAAAACTTAAGATATTGATGATTGTGGTTTTCTACATATTCGAATATCCCTTGTCCAATGCATAGCGATAGCCCATGAATGCTTTGGTTGACAACAGTAGACCTCCATCATTCCGCTGCTGTCACTGAGCCTCTCTGAGCCCCTTCCTGTCCCCTGTAGATGACTTATGGCCCTTGTTATCCAGTCATCTATCATGATGATGAGTTGCCCCCAGCTAGGACCCTCACGAGCAGCTTTATACCTGGTGGCGGTTACCACTCAGCAGTCCAAGTGATGGAGTGACGCCAATGGTCTTCCAGAGTCCTACAGCCTCTCTGCAGTGACCCTCTGTGCAGGCTAGTGGAGGGTCTTGATTGGGATTTATCTATCTATTAAAATCTTAGGCAATAACATCATAAAAAAAGCAAATAAATAGAAGCTCGTGATATCTAGATTTACACTGCATGTCTGGCTGTAAGCAGCTGCAGCTTTGAGCAAGCCTTGCAGTAATAATGCCATATGGTGCATTGATTCATTACCTCATATACATAGACCCATTAGCTATAAACTTGTATATTATTCTTGTAAACGCTAATGCATTAAACAGTACTGCCATACCAGTGCTTAACCCCCTAATGCATTATGATGTACAGATGTAGCAGAGCTCTTATCTCTGGTTTTCCATAGGATTGCAGATAAACCCACTGCATTATGTCCAGCTTTAAAATAATGATTGCCTATCCGCAGGATAGGCCATCCATAGATCAGTGGTGGGTAGAGATGAGCGAGCGTACTCGGCCACGCCCCTTTTTCGCCCGAGCGCCGTGATTTTCGAGTACTTCCATACTCGGGCGAAAAGATTCGGGGGGCGCCGTGGGTGAGTGGGGGGTTGCAGTGGGAAGCGGGGGGAGAGGGAGAGAGAGAGGGCTCCCCCCTGTTCCCCGCTGCTACCCCCGCTCCGCCACACTTCCCCCCGCCCTCCGGCGCCCCCCGAATCTTTTCACCCGAGTACGGAAGTACTCGAAAATCGCGGTGCTCGATCGAGTAATTACTCGAAACGAGTAGGTTCGCTCATCTCTAGTGGTGGGCCAACCAACTGGGACACTCCGTTGTCAGATGTAGCGTAGCTGGTGGACTACTGACCAAAGCTGATGTGCGGGTTGACTTTGCAATCGATAGTATGACTAAAGGCCCATTTACATGCAACGATTATCACTCAAAATTCATCCAAACAACCGCAAATGAGCGATAATTGATACATGTAAACGTTGCCATCGTGCACTTTTCGTCTAAACGATGATTTTAAGGTGAACTTAAAATCCATCATTCAGCTGCAGAGAGATAAAGAATCTCTTAATAGACTGCATGCTGTCTTCTCCTCGGGAGGCGGAGATTACATTGTATTCTGCCTGCAGCCCTGGCAAGAAGGATGCAGCTGTGTGCAGAACCCGGCATGTGTTTAATTACACACTGGGCTCTGCAAACAGCTCCTGGAGCCCCTTTTACATGCAAATGAAGATGATGAAATGTTAATAGACATTAGTGTCCATTAACACTTTATGCAAAAAGGTCGCTAAAACTTTCAATCATTTGAAAGAATATTTTTTTGGCGTGTAAATGGGCCTTTATGTGTGTCATGGTGTGTCACTTGCCAACTCAGTCAGTTGCATACAAATAAAGTCAATGGGGTGTGAGGTGCTCTCGGGCTTGTCTCAGCTCCTGGTGTGTAGATGGTGATAGGTAGTGCCCTAAAATAAGTCAAGAGAAACAAAAACTGTTAAAACTGACATTTACTTCTTCAAAAAGCTTGACGGTACAACATCCATAAAGATGAAGGCGCAGTTATCTGCAATCAATAACTTCTGCTCTGGTGATGCTGGCTTTAACTCTTTACACGCTTACTTGCTACTTCATACTGCACTATTGTGAATTTTCCATCATGGCCCTGGAATCTGTAGCTTTCCCTGGGCACCCTTTAAACTGCAGTTTCTAGTCAATCCGGTGTTAGCTAGAGTCCTCTGTGGAGCAATGCAGGTACAGGATAGATATATAAATCAACAACTCAATAGTGGGCCTCCAAAAACCTACTTTAGTACAGGGGTTACTATGTACAGGGGTTACTATGAGTAAACTGACTCCTAAACCAAACTAAATACTGAACTTTCTAAATAGATGTTTAACCTTATATACATTTTACTCTTCCCACTATCCTGATGCTGATTGGCTGTGGTGTATGTAACTAGAATGCTGGGCTTTGTAACCTTTTCTAAGCTAAAGTAGACCTAAGTCATAATCTTCAAGACACAAGACAGTGGTTAAGTACATTTACAGGCATATACACATTAAAAAACCTAAGTGTCAGGTTGTGCTGCCGCAGTCTGTCATTCTACAGGGTTCCAGGAGCACACCTTCAAAGGTGAGGAATAGTTTAGCTGGCTGGGTGTGGTTTGCTCTTGTCAGCCAATCCCAGGGCCTGAGCTCATATATAAATACAGCCCTCTGTCAGTGTCTGTTGGGTATCCAGGTTGAGCAGTCATGTTTCCCTCTATGTGCAGCTTGCTGTATGACTTGTGCTGCTGGATCAGGTGCGTCATTAGAGTAGGGACCGCGAGACATAAGGACCCTTGATCACAGGGCTCGCGGCTTGGCCAATGTATGAACTAATCCCTCATATGTTTATTACAGCAACTCCATTTGCTTTAGCATGTGGGGATGTTTGGTGAGTGTGTTGCTTGTTTTCCAGCTTTATGTTATGATATCTGTGAGTCCAGTCTGCAGTATGCATTTCCCTGTCCAGTTGGTATTACTGTCAGCACGTCTAGTCTGAAATCCATTTTAGGTCCATGTGTTGGTTATATCCCTGTCTTAGGCACGTTCGTGTGGGCCTGGTGCTTATTTGCCCACACGAACGTAACACTAAGTACATAATATAAAACATTAAAAGAACATAAAGAACTCTTTTGTGGGGCCTGACTCCTACTCTACTATACTGTACCACAGTAGCACGGATAGTGCATTATCTACCAAACTACCCCTCTTTGTGCTTTTGAGGTTGCACCATCAAGATATTATGCTCCATATTTGCTGGATCTGCCCACGGGGGGTGTGCTTCTGGTCTTGAATTTATAGTTTATCCCATAGGCTGTTTAACCCTTTCCAATCCAATTTGTATCCTGGTTTTCCTAGGGGGCTTACTCTTTTTCTGCCATTATACAACAGCGCTATCTGCTGGCTAAAGCCAGTACTGCATGAGGTGTCTCGTTGGATAGTCTCAGACAGCAGAGAGGCTGGCAATATACAGTAAGAGAACCCCAACGGATGTCTTCCAACTTCAGAGCTGTACAGCCTTAAATCATAATGTCTTTAGCCGTCAGACAGTGAAATGGAAAGGGTTAATGTTATTCTTTGTTGCAATCTGTGGCCCTACTACATCATGATGCCCGAGCTTTAACTCGTACCTAATTTCATCTTTTCACTTTCCTTCTCTTCGCGGTTAAACAAGGCATTATCCCTTTACAGGAAGTCAAATACCGAATGGATGCTTCATGAACAAAAAGTTAAACAGTATACTCCTTGACAAACATGACCAGTTCCTTAAGATCTGGCAACCCTGGATTGATTATGCTCATCCCCATCTCTCTTCAGCCCTGAGATAAAAGTTCTCTGATAAGCACTAAGAAATTGTATGCTAGGCTCACCCAAGGCTCTTCTCCCTCTTGCCCATGCCTATACCTATCCTTCTTCCCTAATTGCTTCCCCTGTGCTGCCCTTCTTTCTCTGCTATTTCCTACTTTACTCTATTCTTCTCTTTTTCTTTATTCGGTTCTTCTGATCAAATGTTTAATAGTTACATTACAATCCCAAAGTAGTGCCTTGCTTTTAAAATTAACATTGTATCCATGATGCATGCTTTTATGGCTCATTTACTCAATATTGTTACACATTTGGACAAAACAGAGGAGCCTCGGTTTTATTTGGCCTTGACTCTTGTTTCTTGTCTCTATTGGGACCTTAACTTCTAGACTCTTTGTTTGGGTTTATTGTTATTTGTTCACATAGCCAATTGTCATATATTTCGATCCCCTGAGATAACGAAGCTGAGACACTGCGTTGTGTTGTGCTTTCTTCATTGAAAATCAATACAACTTTTAGAATTGAAAAACTATTAAGGATGTTAAAAAAAATAATAAAAAGCTCTACTTTGCTATAGCGTGTTTCTGCCACTTTTATCTCCACTCGACTTCTAAGTCCAGTAGTCACATACCTGTTGAGGCACATGACCACTGCAGAGAATCACCGATCTCGATGCCACCAAAAAAGTTTGGGGACTAAAGGGGTGGGGGTGGAGGGTTCAACAGTGGAGGGAGTTCTGTTTTAATAGCAGTACACTGGCCTACTCTTGTATAAAATGGCCCTGGCTGTAATTTCTAAGAAACTCCACTTACCCCCTTCTCCTCCCCCCCAAAAATTGCATGACACAAGTGTAGTACCCCAGAGTTGGGTCCCGCAGCACTTTTAGAGCTCCTTCATGTGGTATGTGTATATGTAGGTCTGTGTATTAATGTTTGTTTATGTATATTGGCCTTCAAGGGTCACAAAGGGTTAATGTCTGGTGTCTCTACTAACTAACTCTGCATGACTATGTAGAATGCACCCTAACCTGCTCTGTCACCTGTCAATCACCCCTAGCTAGGACTGGAAATAGTGGAGAGAATCCCCTTAGCTCAGCATTGGTTAGTGGGGAGAGTATAAAAGACAGAGCGTGGGTGGGGTTAAGTAGTCTAGGTTAGGAAGAGGAGAGTATAGTGAAGAGTCTGGAGAGAGTCAGGTCTATAGAAGAGGAGCCCAGTCATGGAGGAAGCCTAGTCATGGAGTGAGCAGGAGGGGAGTGCAGGAGAACAGAATGGAGTCTTTTTTAACCCTGCCAGAAGGAATCTGATATAGGGCAGACCCCACGGAGACTGGCAAGAAAACCGATATCGTAACAGTTAGTTAAAGGGGTTGTCCCGCGCCGAAACGGGTTTTGTTTTTTTTTTTAACCCCCCCCCCCCGTTCGGCGCGAGACAACCCCGATGCAGGGGTTAAAAAAACAAACCGCTCAGCGCTTACCTGAATCCCGGCGGTCCGGTGTCTTCATACTTACCTGCTGAAGATGGCCGCCGGGGTCTGCTCCCTCCGTGGACCGCAGCTCTTCTGTGCGGTCCATTGCCGATTCCAGCCTCCTGATTGGCTGGAATCGGCACGTGACGGGGCGGAGCTACACGGAGCCGGCATTCTGCACGAGCGGCTCCATTGAAGAGAGCAGAAGACCCGGACAGCGCAAGCGCGGCTAATTTGGCCATCGGAGGGCGAAAATTAGTCGGCTCCATGGGAACGAGGACGCTAGCAACGGAGCAGGTAAGTATAAAACTTTTTATAACTTCTGTATGGCTCATAATTAATGCACAATGTACATTACAAAGTGCATTAATATGGCCATACAGAAGTGTATAGACCCACTTGCTGCCGCGGGACAACCCCTTTAACTTGTCCCCACAGTCAGAAGTCAGTGTGCACACAGTGAAGCCTGCACCATTCCCTCCATTCCACCACAAATAACCTCCAAGTACAGTGCCCCCTCAACACAGGAGTAAATGTACGTCATTGCAAATGCTTAGGAAGTTGTTGGAGAATTTACTGCCTGATCATTGAAGCCATGAGCCTTGTACTCAGTCCGAAATTTAAGTAAACTGCGTACCCTTAGTTTTACTAAAGCTCTTTGGACTTGCCTCTTTATTTCGTCACCTTGACACCTTTATTCAAAGGCACTGGCGTCACGCCGAACTTACACTAATTACCAAATTGCACTCGTTCAGAGTCCTCTTGCAATCCCACCTACTGCACAAGCCACCATTTCAGGCAGAGCACCAACCACCATGACAAGGTCAAAGCTAGCGCATCCACTCGATCTACACCAATTCCTGCTTGCTGCATAAGTTAAAAAAAAGCCACAAAAACTATGCTTTCATACTTCCCTGTTACTCTGTAGCTAACATCAGTGTCTTACATTAATTTTTGTTTACATTTTTTACGTATATAGCTGCCTGGACACTATTTAAATTGACTTTTTTAAATTAACTGTTAGCAGGGCTTAATTTTGGAGAAGGGCTTATATTTCAAGCATCCTCAAAAAGCCTGAAAAATCATTTTGCATCCTCAAAAATTTTGGAAAATCATGCTATGTCTTATTTTCAGGGTATGTCTTATTTTCAGGGAAACGGGGTACTGGGAGTTAGAGCCGCTCAGCTGTTTCCTGAAAGGCTGAAGAGAGGTGAGTAATGTCACCTTTTGATTTTATGCCATGCCTAGCTGTTCATTTTTTTTTTCACAGTGTGATAACCCCTTAAGGGGTTAAAGGGATTACAGGTGATCTCTTCACGCAGCGTCCGGGGCATTGAGACTTTTTGCTCTTCTTATTTAATGATCATAAGGCAAAACGTTAGTGTGCTGAACTGATCAATACCGTCCACCACGCTGGACATGTTGTATGATCTTCGCCTGAAAGTCAATACGTAAGGGTTCCAGAAGATTACAGAGCTCAGCAGCAACGCAGCTCCAGATTAAGAAATCCTGCCAAGTTTTCACAGTGCCGGCCCTGTCCTCACATCTACATTAATACAAAAGCAGAAAATCGTTTGCTGAGCTTCCCATGGAAATGCTGACCTTTTTGTAGACTCAGGACTGACTTCCATATACAGAATCGTGTGTCCAGTCAGCGTAGACAGTAAAATAATCTGAAAAAGGCAGAAATATATTAATTTGCTGACTATTTTTTTTTGTATTTAGCATCGTAGCTTGTAAGCCATGAATACGGAGTATTATTTGTATTCCTCAACATGGGCCACGAAGAAGTAATCTGGCACCACACTCTTATAAAGGCTGCCTAAAGCAAATCTGGCTATATTGCCCAGAGCAACCAATCATAGCACAGCTTTCATTTCTTATACCGCTGAGGGAAAATGAAAGCTGCGCTGTGATTCGTTACTTTGGAAAACAAAGTTTTGTTTTTTTTTAAGACAGCTTTCATAAGTGTGGTGACCGCCCTACTTTTCCGTGGCCCACCCTGTATAACTGAATTCAGGGTTAGATCATGTCAGCAATATTGTTTTTTGTTTATTCTGCTATTCTGCAGGAGGAGCAGCAAAAAGGAAAAATAACGGTTCTGTCTTACTTCTCATTGATTCCAGTGGAGTTTTCTGAGCTTCAGTTATGCCCAGTTTTGTTCTGTTCTGCCCACTTTCCGCTCTTTTAACCAGTTCATGACCAGAGATTTTTCACATTTAGTTTTTTTGTCCTCGCCTTCCCAGAGCCATAACTTTTTAATTTTTCAATTTTTTCTATTTTTAGCTGTATAGGGCTAAAAAAGTTGTATTTTTTTAATAGTACCATTTAATGTACCATGTAAAGTACATAAAAACTGTAAAATATTGTAAAGTGGGCAAAAAAAGCAATTGTGCCATTTTTGGTGGGTTTAGCTTTTACATCATTCATAATGCAGTAAAATGGCAATGGCACTTTGTTCTGTCGGTCAGTACAATCATGGTGATGCCAGATTTCTAGAGTTCTTTTAATGTTTTTCTATTTTTAAAACATAAATACATTTTTTCTTAAACAAACATCGCTTTCTGTCGTCATATTCCTTTAACCCATAACCTTTTTTTTCTTCTTGATTGGGCTGTATAACGGCTCTTTTTTGTGGAATAAGCTGTAGTTTTTATTACTACTATTTTGGGGTACATACATCTTTTTGATCACTTTTTATTCAAATCTTTTAGAAGACGGGATTCAAAAAAATTATTTCAATTCTGGCAATCCGCCTTTTTATTTTACCGACTTTACCATGCAGGATAAATACTTTGATATCATAATAGTTTGAACTTTCACGTACACATGGATACCAAGTATGTGTATTTGATTGTTTAGATTTTTATAGGAAAATGGGGAAAGAGGGGTTTATGAACTTTTAATGTTTGTTTAACTGTTAAAAAAACTGTATTACATTTTTTTTACACTTTTGTTTAGTCCTCAGTAGGGACTTGAACTTGCGATTATTTGATCATTTGATTGCTTGTACTATATTTTGCAGTACTGTTGTGGCGGTTCTGGGATATGCTCCTTTCTAGTAATCCTGTATTTGTTTCTCTTCATCTTCCGGCATCTTCTGCAGGGAGTAATATTAGGTGAGACTTACTTGGTCTCACTTGTGGGTAATTTGGGAGGACTATTTAACCTGGCCTTGCACTTAGCTCATTGCTGTTTATTTTCAGTCTTCTTCTGACTGTGGTGTAAGTTAGAGTTTGGTGTTGAATCCCGTTTGCCGGATGCTTCACAAAGCTAAGTATTGCAGTTACTGTCGTTTTTATCTTGTTTTCTGTGGTTCTCTCCTCTCTCGTGTAGGGTCTGCTAATAGCCAAGGTACTTTGTCAGGTTCGCTCTTGTTAAGGCGGGTTATCTGCGTATAGGCAGGTCCCTTCCCTCAGTAAAGGGTTTATAGTGACAGTGTTTCTCTGGTGTCAGTTTTCTTTAATGTTTACTACTATTTTGTGTGCACTTGCGGTCTGTTTGTTCACAGCCTGCGAGAATTTCAGGGTTACGGATCTAGCTCATCCCGTTTGGACATGATAAATACTTCAATATTGCAGTATACAGCGATTTTTGATGTTGCCATAGGCAGGGTGGGATCTATGCATGGCAGCCCTGGGAACCTTCAGTAGACTTAGGACTAGCATGATAGCCCATCAGCTTCCTCTGATTACACACCGGGGATGGCGATTGGGCGTGGAAGGGGGCACCTCCTACAGCTTTCTGTTTAGACACACACTCAGCTTTGACCAACATGTAAACAGTTAATTGTCGTTATCAGAGCTAACCAACTACCACAGGGATTGGTTTTGGGCCCTATTCTTTTTAATATATATATATATATATATATATATATATATATATATATATATATATATATATATTAATGAAGAATTGCATTGCAAAATATCAATATTTGAAGAAACTATGTAAAGAAATTAACACAAGAGAGGACGCAAGGCGGTTGCAAGAGGATCTGGATAAGTTGGGCAGAAAAGTGGCAAATGAGGCTTAACACTGATAAATGTAAGTTTATGCACATGGGCAGAGGAAATACATGTCACCATTACACACTAAATGGGAAACCACTGGGCAAAACGACATGGAAAAGGACTTGGGGATTTTAGCTAACTATAAACTTAACTGGAGCAACCAGTGTCAGGCAACTGCTGCTAAGGCAAATGGGATCATGGGGTGCATCAAAAAATTTCTAGGGGCACATGACAAGAACATTGTTCTTCCCCTTTACAAGTCACTGGTCAGACCACACATGGACTATTGTGTACAGTTTTGGGTGCCCTCTTCGTGTAGAGGAAAGGTTTCTACACCAACACAGAAGGGGGTTCTTTACTGTACGGTAAGAGCAGTGAGACTTGCCAACTTGGGTATGGTAAGTTGATCATTGGTCCAGCACGCGGGAACTCTGGCTAAGGGTCTTCTTCATAGGCACATAAATATTATTTCAGGGGCAACTGAGGACATAATTATTGATTACAAAGGTCACAGAAGACATTCTTAGACACCGTTCCCATAGGTATACATTTATACATTTTAGGCAACACAGACACATAAATATTAATTTCAGGGGACACAGGACATTATTAAACAGGGTAAGATACAAGTAGGAAACTTTTTGCCACTGGTGATATCTGTTAGCCATCTTGTATTGAGCCAAAAAAACTTCAATGGAAAGGGATTCATGGAAAGGGATACTTGTTTTAAGGGTTAAATTTAATCAGGAATTAATACCTGCAATCATGTTCAAGCTATGAACAATGTCACGTAAAGTATTGATAAAGTTGGTATGTTGAATTATGTGTTATGGGAAACACTAATCCCATGTCTTTTCAGGTACCAGAATATGCTGCTAACAATCCAGGACAGAATGAAGATAATCCTGATGGTTGGTAACAGAGGTTCACGTGAGGCGGCCGAGGCTTTCAATCAAGAACACCCAGGAAGATGGCCAGTGAGTGCACGGACTGTCTGGAAACTGATCTATATGGACGCTACTTGTGTGTCTTGAGGATGCTTCCAACATTTGGTTGATTCGCACCATGCTCCAATGCCAGTCTCTTGGTCCTTTTCCATGGACTCTTTATGAAACCCGCTAGCACAGCTGTCGACACCTGGGGATTGGAAACACTGCTCGGATGACCAGTTCTTGGTTTGTCCTGAACACTACCAGTTTCCCTGAATGCCTGGCCAAGTTTCCTGATAGTTTGTGCATCAGGATTATCTTGATTCTGCCCTGGATTGTTAGCAGCATCTTCTGGTACCTGAAAAACAATGTGATAGTGTTTTCCATACCACATAATTCAACATAACAACTTAATTAATAGTCAACATGACATTAAGCATAACTTGCTGTATTAATAAATGACTGTGCCTTTCAATTTTTGATGAAATGCCACCTTTAAATCATGTGTCCCATAACCCCCTTTTCATTGAAATTTCTTTGCCTAAATCCAACAAACTGAAATGGCTGACAGACACTATCATGGTACAATACACTTTTTCTCCACCCATCTCAATGTTCTACAAGGTTTCCTACTTGTATCTCTTTTTCTTCAGAAGATATTCTGGGTGGCCCTGACTTTTGAATCATACTCACTGCTGATTTCGAGTCCTAATCTGCACCTGTGGTGTATTTTGGATGCCATGGAATTTCAGCTGTGGACATTCTACAGCGGTTCCATGCTGTGTAAACATATCCTAAAAGGCTACTCTAAAAAAAAATACATTTTTCCATCCCTACCCCCTCATCAAACTTCATCTTAAGAGTGAGATTTTTTACTATCACTTTCAAATCTATCCTATAATGCATCAGCATAGCATTAAATAGATGATATACCATTCCTGCCTGCTGGGGGACAGTTTAACCCCTTCATGACATGGCCTATTTTGGCATTGAGGACCAAGCGATTTTTTGGTATTTTTCCATCTCCATTTTTCAAAAGCCATAACTTTTTTATTTTTCCGTGGACGCGGCCGTATAAGGGCTTGTTTTTTGCGTGGCGAACTCTAGTTTTTATCGATGCCAATTTTGGGTACATAGACTATATTGTAAATTTTTTTTTTTTTTTTTTTATGATAGCAGAGAGAGAAAACGCATCAATTCTGCCATAGATTTTTTTATTTTTTTTTTACACCGTTAATCATGCAGCATAAATGAGACTTTCCATTTTTTCTGCAGACCGGTACGGTTACAACGATACCAAAATTCTAACATTTTTTTTAGGTTTTCCCACTTTTCTGCAATAAAAACCCTTTTTTTTGGAAATCTTTTTTCTATTCTAAATTGCTGCATTCAAAGTCACGTAACTTTTTTATTTTTTGATGTACAGAGCTCTATGAGGGCTTATCTTTTGCGAGACGAGCTGTAGATTTTATTGGTACCATTTTGGCGTACATACGACTTTTTTGATCACTTTTATTGCGTTTTTAGTGAGGCAAAATGCTAAAAATGAGCATTTTGCCTCAGTTTTTTAGCTTTTTTTTTAGCGTTTTTTTCGGTGCACAGTCAAAAGCATGTGCAACTTATTGTACGCATCGTTACGGACGCGACAATACCAAATATGTGGGGTTTTATTTTTTTTTTACCTTTTTTTATGCTAATCTGAGAAAAAGCATAAAAAAATGTTTTTTTTACTCTTTTTTTTTACACTTTTTTTAATTCATTTTTTAAATCTTTCTTTTTTTTACACTGTTTATGTCCCTCTGAGGGACTTTAATCACTGCCCTGATGATCGCTGTCATAAGGCATGGCAGAGCTACTGCTCTCCCATGCCTTATCGCTCATACAGCGATCTCAGGCATAGGCAATACAGGACGCCAGTGTCTGGCGTCCTGTTGCCATGGTGACAGGCCGGGCTCTCGCGATGACATCGCGAGTTCCGGCCGGAGACACAGAGGGAGCCGCGCTCCCGCTGTGAACTCTTCCCCTGCCGCGATCTACTTAGATCGCGGCAGGGAAGGGGTTAAAAGTGGCGGGCGCATCTCCGATGTCCCCCCGCTGCTGCAGCGAGACGCCGGCTGTGACTGACAGCCGGCTCCCGCTGCGGGATAGCGCTGGATCACATATGATCCAGCGCTATCTCCAGGACGTAAGTTTACGCCCTGTTGCGGGAAGTACCCCGCTCCCAGGACGTAAACTTACGCCCTGCAGCGGGAAGGGGTTAATTACCATTAGCTTCAATATTAACCTACATAAGCTACGGACCATAAGTATACAGTCAGGAGGGTGAGCTATGATCTCCTCTTTTATAACTGTGTGACAGGAGCTGTGTGATCCTCCTCAATAACTTGTTTTTCCGTATAGATAGTTTCTGTTGTAGAATTCATACAGCACCAAAACACAGACAGAGAAATTGACTAGTTTCAGACAGCATAAACCCAAGTAGATCTCATCTGGTCAGAACTGAGATCACATGACTGTCTGGAGATAAAGAAGCCAGGACTTTTAGCTAGAAAGGTATAAAAACAACCCAAGGTAACACTAGCTCACTTATATATATAGGTGAGAGAGCTACTTGATGAATAAAAAAAAAAAATCACAGTAGCCTTTTAATTACCACCTCGAACAGGTAATCTATTCAACTCTCCAACAAAAGTTTCATAGAAGTTGCCATACAAACTCATAGTAAAACTTTAGCCTTTGTTTAACTCATTGCATATCCTGTGGCGCTGTCACTTGGGCACCATGACACAATCAATGCGATATGTGCGCTTTGTATTTTAAGTTCTGCGGTCCTTGAAATCTTTCCCTTTGATAAACAACATAACACCTTAAAATTCATACCCGGAGATTTGTTCTATCATCTGATGCGCTGCTTCATTTTGAATGATCTATGTGAAATGTTGGTTGAAGTTTGGAAATTCCTGATCTCTTTTTCTTCTTCTTTGCAGAAGAAAGTCTCACTTTTCTAGGCCTGTGTGATTGCATATTCAGAGTAACCATTTCCGCTTGTACAAGAGAAATTGTGTGAGTATAATTACCGCAACCAGCATTCCTGCTGTCTAATGAGCCTATGGGTCTCAAAGGACACACTTAACATTTTTATTCCAATTAGCTACATCAACATCTGAACAAAGGTTTGTTTCCCAATAGAAATTCGACGAGTTTAAAAGTGCAATTGTTATGCCAACATTCCCTCATCGGGTACACTGGCGCGATTCGCTATGTCTGGAATATTATTAAAGCTACTCATTTCTTGGCCTTATCATGATAAACTAGGCTTACAGTGAGGAACAATGACTATTTCCTAAATACGCCCAGATTGTATTTTTATTAAAATGTGCACCTGCCACGATCTTATTAAAATGTACGAATGCCTTGAGAAAGGTGACCCCGGGGAATTACAATGAGTAAGGCAGACTCTTAACTACATTAACAATAAGCACTGTAATAAGGCCTGGCAGACACACAAATACATCTGCCTGAGATTGCACCAACCCACGCAGGACTATTTTTCATACTTCTTCTCCCCTTCGCAGCTAATTGTGCCAGGAGACATATTTGTGGACGTAGATGTATTCATAGAACAGATGACAATGACTCCTGAACGTCCGTCCTAAACACTATAGTCATTTCTTAGTAAAACATCTCCGGCTATACATATTTCATTCAAATTCTGTGTGGGCGGTTCTCAATATGTATATTTCTACAGATTTTTCATGCCTTTGCTAAGCTCAAGCACAATAAATATACATTATCCTATCAATTGTGATTGGACAGCTGAGTAAGAATCATAAGTTGGATTTATTTTCATATGTTAGTACATAGCGGGGCCTCCTTTGGCTCCAATGACAATGAATACCCTCCGTGGCATACTTTCTACTAATGTCTGATACACTTCAGCCCTTATTTCCCTCCATTCATCCTGCAAATGTCTTGTGAGTTCTCTCAAAGAAGATAACCTGATGTTGCAGTTCAAACCCAAAAATGTTTTATAGGGTTCAGATAAGGAGTCTGTGCAGCCAGTCCAATCATGGAACATCCATATCCTTAAAGCAACTGTCACTTGTGCTGCTGGACTCTGGGTTGTATTTCAGGGTTTCAGGAGTACACCTTCACAGGTAGGGGTTAATTGAGCTGGCTGGGTGCGGTTGTTCTGGTCAGCTAATCCACTGGGTTTGGGGGTAGATATATACCCCAGTCCCTATGCAAGAGGAAGCTGTATTTCCTCGGTCTTGTCTGCCTGTGTTTGTGACATGTCATCTTGCAGCTTGCTGTGTGTGTAATGTCTGGTCAGCTTGCTGGGTCTTTTGTGTCCTGTGCTGCCTGTTTTGTGTCATGCTAGAGTAGGGACCGCAAGACATGAGGAGTCTTGATTGCGGCCTAGTGGCTTAAGTTCATTGGCCAATGTACTAACTAATCCCTCACTTTTATATTCAGCTATTCCATCTGCTTTAGCGTGAGAGGTTGAGTGGTAAGTATGTTCATCCTCTGTCAGTTACCAGTATGTGCATTAGGTTTGTCTGTACTTGTCCTGGTTCCGTGTACCACCAATTCTGGGAGAGCCAGGGCCGAGGTTTCAGCGTGGGGTCACCTTTATCGGGGTGATCGCTCCGCTTGTAGGTAGGGCATAGTCATTTTCCCTTTAGCACAGGGGCAGTTTCCCTATCCTGGGTCCCCACTTCGGTTGTGGGTCACGTTCATGTCGGCCCAGTGCTTATTTGCCCACACGAATGTAACAGCAACGTTAAACAGCATTGGATGTGGGACAAGGTGCATCTTCTTGTTGGAAGTATGGCTGACCATTCCCAGAGTACCTAGACTAGACTATTTAACCCCACCCACACCCTGTTTTTTATACTCTCCCCACCAACCAATCCTGAGCTAAGGGGATTCTTTCTACCCAATCCCAGTCCTAGCTTGGGGTAATTGACAGGTGACAGAGCAGGTTAGGGTGCATTCTGCATAGTCATCCAGGGTTAGTTAGTAGAGAAACCAGACATTAACCATTAGTGACCCTTGAAGGCCAATATACATAAACAAACATTAATACACAGACATACGTATACACACTACATGAGGTAGCTCTAAAAGTGCTGTGGGACCCCGAACCTCAGGTACTACAGCAACAGAGACTGTAACTACTGTTAATAAAGTTGTTCTAGTCAAACTACTAATGACCACTTGCCCGTCCAATTTGTGTGTGTGATGTGTGAAGTACATGCAGAGCCTGACAGCACCTGTGATGTCAGTTATTACTGGCTTAGCTCCACTTAGTGAATGAAGAATTATAGGCAGACAACATCCCCCACAATCCCTGCGGCCTCAGTTGCTATGGATACAGCACTACTCAGTCTGCCAGTTTGTAACTGGTTGTCAGACTTTTGCACACCTTCAATAAATGACACCTCACAAATTTAGACATACCGGCTCTTGGCTCCGCTGCATGATCACATGACAGTGATGTCATCACAGGTCCTTTACACATAAATAGCTGGCAGTGCATACTGATAAATAAAATTGAAGCATAGTCCTTCACCACTATCTTTACATCTCCTGAATGTGATATCATTTCATCTCAAGTGCTAATGCCGCTAGCACCAGTCCAGCCTTCATCTAATCATCAACCGTTGTCCAGTGTTGGCCACCAACTGAATTTCTTAAAACACATGCAGCTCATATGCGAAAGCTACGTAGCAGAGCTGTGTGAGTGTGATGTGCATGTAGCAGAGCTGTGTGGCGCATTACGCCACCAAAAACACTGGTACTATTATTTCCTAATACTAGTGTGAAGTATATGATGCTGGAGAAAATCTTTGCTGGTGTCTCGCCTGGTTTAGCATCATCCCTCTATTCATAAGTTCTTTCATAACTATGCTGTACAAAAAGGTACGGTGGTTCAGCAGTACTGGCACTTGACTGCAATATCGGTGAGGCCAAGCCTGCTATGGAGGTGGAGATGAGCTAGCCACCCAGCCTGTAACGGGAAGCCTGGAGGCAGTGCAACTCAATCTATTGCCATCAGAGTAATTCCAATCCTACCTGCACCTATCCCTGTCCTTATCAGAGGCGCTAATGCTGTGGGCTGTACTTCATAGGGCAACACCGAGAGGCAGACACAAACTGTATGTATACCGTGTTTCCCAAAAAATAAGACCCTGTCTTATATAAATTTTTGCCCCAAAAGAGGTAGTGGGTCTTATTTTCAGGAGGTGTCTTATAATCGCATGTATCAATGGCTGAGATTGTTTCATCGAGTGCCAGCTCTGATTGGCAGAGGCGGCGCTCGCGAAACAATCAGAGCAATCTTTTGCTGGAGGCGGTGTATTAAAGCCCTGTTACCAGCAAGAGATGCTCTGTCAGTGCTGAGGACTACACGGAAGCCTGCCGGAGCGCCAGAGACCAGCGGGAGGCACCCAGACACATGAATATAGCTTTTTTTAATGTAGTGTTGCTGGAGCTTAATTTTGGGGTAGGGCTTATATTTTAAGCCACTCTCCGCCCCTAAAAAGAAAAAAATAAGGGTAGGGCTTATTATTGTGGCAGGTCTAATTTTGGGGAAACATAATATATATGTCACAGCGCTGACAGCACTGTGACTTCCAGATTCTCGGACGGGTCCAGGGTGATGTCAGCACAGAACCTCACACCATGTGATGCATCAGACGGCACATTCACGTTGTCATTTAGCACTGGACATCGAAGGAGTAACATCTCCCTTTGGTTCCAGGACTGATAGGCTGGCTTGGTTGTCTGTTAAGTCACTCAGCCTATGGCCTGATGTCCACAAGCATGCACGGTTTTCATGTGTGGAATCACACAGTGGTTTCCACCTGTGCCCACAGCCACGAGGCCTAAGAAACATTTTCTTACCTGTCCGGTGCAGGTCTTCTCCGTCCAAGGCTGGATCTTCCTTCTTCTGCACTGCAGATGAGCTCGGCGCGCCAGACGGCGTGCCACGCACATGCGCAGTACATCATTTTTTTTCAAACTCCTGCTTTCACGTGGATACATGGCACGTCCACAGTGTCAGTTGCAGGTCTGCCGCAGATCGGACGGCTTCCATTGACTTCGATGGAAGCCGTCTGTGTGGGAATCCGCAGAAAATGGAGCATGCTGCAATTTTCCCACGCATGTGCAAATCGCACGATGAGGGAAAAAATGACATCCGCATGCTTTAAATTGATTTGTGGACGCTAATGCATTTCTATGGGCAGCTTGATTTGCAGATCTCAGGTTCCGCAAATCAAATCCGCCCGTGAACATTGGGCCTATTAGTTGTAAGTGTAAGGGCTCAGTCACACGTTGCAGTGATTTTCGGGGAAGGGCTTAAAATATAAGCCCTTCCCTGCAAACCATCTAAAAAATATTTAAAAAAAAAAAAAAAAATCTATGCTCACCTCTTTGCGTCCAGCTGGCTCTTCTCCTGCACTGCTCTGAGTAGTCAGCAGGCGGGGATTTAAAATCCCCGCCTACTGAATGGGCTGCCTCTGATTGGCTGACTACTATAACCAATCAGAGGTAGCTCTCAGCTATTGAATGACAGCTGAGAGCTGCCTCTGATTGGTCCCTGTGCTCAGGGAATCAGAGGCAGCACTCACCCATTCATGAATTCATGAGCCCCAACAGCTGCAGAGAGGTGAGTATAGATTTAAAAAAAATTTTTTACACATTTTTAGGATGGTTTTCAGGGAAGGATTTCTTCATCTCAGCGTGGAGTCCCATTTTCACTAGACAATGTGACAATGCTGTTACAGTGTCCATTGACAATGGGACTCCCCACGGAGATGAAGAAATCCTCTGCCACAGCTGTCACAGCTGTAGCAGAGAATCACGATGTTCTCTATATGTCAATAGGGCCGCCGCTGCTGCCTCTGGCCGCATTGATCACAGATGAAACCCCTGGATGTGACAGCATCCAGGGGTTTCACATCCAAGGAATCCCCTGCTGCAGCTGTCACAGCCGCAGCAGGGGATAGCGGGCAGCACACTTTTTGAGTGGATAAACGCTGCTAGCAGCGGTTTTTCCGCCGTGATGCCCGCTTCGGTCGCATAAATTTTTGAACGCATAACTGATGCGTTCAAAAATTTGTGCGCCAAAACGCCCACGTGACTGAGCCCTGAGGCATATTGGTTCTAAGGACGGCGGGTATACAGTTTGTGTATGGGTTGCTTTCTGTGCACGTGATTTCTCGACTATCTTAATGCTGGACTTAGTAGATTTCCCCTTTAATGTTTATTGGATGTCATATTCTCTGTACTTTGCACTGATTCTGGTGTAATTGGTACCACAATATTTATTGCTTGCTAGCGGAATTTCACCACTTTGCGCGGGTCTCTTTCGCGTTTCTGTGTGGTTAAATACCTATTTTGCTACTGATATGAAGCCAACATTTTAACAGAACCAAACTAATTCAGGCCAGATAATTCAGGCTCTTCACTAGAGATGAGCGAGTATATTCGCTAAGGCACATTACTCGAGCGAGTAGTGCCTTAGCCGAGTATCTCCCCGCTCGTCTCTAAAGATTCGGGGCCGGCGGGGGGCGGGGGAGAGCGGGGAGGAATGGAGGGGAGATCTCTCTCCCTCTCTCCCCCCCCCCCCCGCTCCCCGCCGCAACTCACCTGTCATCCGCACCGGACGCCGAATCTTTAGAGACGAGCGGGGAGATACTCGGCTAAGGCACTACTCGCTCGAGTAATGTGCCGTAGCGAGTATACTCTTCAGAAAACTTTAAACCGTTTTTCATCTCATATTTGTTTTTGTATTCCGATTTTTTTTGTTTGTTAAGATGTTGCAAACATTAGGTCATGGGAGAGCTGAAACCTGATTTACAACCTTCTGAAGTACCTGATTTACCTGTGTGGCCAATTTGGGGCCAATTGATTAAGTCATTTGACTGTATTCAGATTTATAGCAAATATGTCGTAAATGGTAGATCCTAGGGAGCTGAGACCTGGTCTATAACCTTCAGAAGTGCCTGATTTACCTATATGGTAAATTTGGTGCAGGTCGCTCCAGTCGTTTGGCCGTGCATAAATAACAACAGAAATTAATTTTTACGTATAGAAAGATCGCACTTTTTTGCAATCCTTTACACTTGTTAGTGGTATTTTTTGCATTTATATGGCATATCACACACTGTGACTTATGTACTTCATTATTACACTCTTTGAGTATGTTAGTTCATCTTTTTTTTTATCATATATGACGTATTACCCTCTTTGCGCTGCTACAAGAGCTCCAAACTATAATATGGTGGTCCTGGTCTGTCGTTTGCGTCTTTAATTTGTTTTTTCCTGGTTTGCGAATAATAAAATATTTTTGGGAGTGCACTTTATTTGGTACATCGCTCTTTTTGCTGTATATTTGTGGTCTCTAATTGAGGTATATTAAGTGCCAGTCTTTTTTTTCTAATGCTCACAGTGATGTTATAGTACAGGGGTAATGCAGGCAGGGATGTCATAGAATGCAGATGTTACAAATGAGCAAAGTTACAGCTCAGGGATGATGTGGTGTGAGAGATATGTGATAATAAACAGAATGTTGTCATACAGCAGCCATAATGCACACAGTGTCATCACATCTTAGAAATAACACACACACAGATGTTACAGTAGTGAGATAACGCATATATTGATGTCATAGAACAGGCATAATGCATATCATGTAGTTACAAAGCAGGTATAATCTACATCAGCGGTTCCCAAACTGTGCTACTGGGGCCAATGTAGGGGACGCTATTACTACTGGGGCCAATGTAGGGGACGCTATTACTACTGGGGCCAATATAGGGGGTCACTATTACTACTGGGGCCAATATAGGGGATGCTATTACTACTGCGGCCAATATAGGGGATCACTATTACTTCTGGGGGCCAATATAAGGGATGCTATTACTACTGGGGCCACCAATATGGGGGTCACTATTACTACTGGGGCCACCAACATAGGGGGTTTCTATTACTACTAGGGCCATCAATATAGGCGATGCTATTACTACTGGGGCCACCAATATGGGGGTCATTATTACCACATGGTTTGGGCCCCGTTGTGCATAGAGACATAATATTAGAGCTACAATGGGTATGCTTCTGAACACAGGACAAACAGGAGTATCCATTTTGGGGTGCAAATCCTCATTTTCATGTGCACTATAGACACAAATTCTATCGGTCTATTTTAACCACCTAAATGAAGTGCAATATGTGGCGAAAAAATAATGTCAGAATCACTTGGATATGCAAAACCTTTACAGAGTTATTCCATGCTGAAGTGACACATGTCAGATTTCCAAAATCTAGCTTGGTCAATAAGGGGTTAAGAAGTGATACCTTTTTTGACTAACCTGAAAAATTAAAAAAATTAGACGTCCTACTCATGAAAACACTCCCTCTCTAGTTTATATCGAGTCTTCAGGTTAATCCTTGCAGTATTTGATGGCTCATCGATCTTTAAAAATTGGACGGAAGAAATCAATGATCCAGAAATTGGCTATTGTAATTTATAAAACCTAATTAAAAGAGTTACTAAAAAAATAGAAAATTAGGAAGATTTCAGAGTTCCTCAGGCTGAATAATAAATAAAGCTCTGAGAAAAACAGCACATACATCAAGATAAGCCAGAGCCATAGACCTAAGGTGTGTATAAGATGAAAGAGGAAGAGGTGATGACTTAGGAAGTCACGGATCACGATAATCAGGGCTCAATATAACGCCTGTGATTCCGGCTCATTATATGACTCTCCACTTCCCGTCATCACCACTTCTCCTTTCTCCCTATACACAAACCTGAGTTCTATGACTCTGGTTTCTCTTGGTGTTATGTAAGTGCTCTGCTTTTTCTCTCACAGTTTCATTTCTTATCCAGCCTGAAGAAGGACCCTCTGAGCCCTGAAAGCTTGCAAATATCATTTTTCTGTCCAGCCAATAAAGGTATCGCCTCTAGAATAGTTTTATGCTTTTTATAACAGTATGTAACATTATATAGATTTTTTTTAAGGGGAGCAGAATTTCCAGCGTCAAAGTGGGACATAGGGGTGTGGTCAGGGGGCGGGGCCTATAACGATGTATAATTTTACCTCCGCTGTTATAAAAAAGTACAGCGCCAGTTCAAAAAAAGACAGGGAGCAAATTCTTCAGCATTTCTGCACCCAATAAACAGTCAAAATACATACCATTGCTGTGGATTTTGACTGGAAATCAGCCGCTTATCTGCAGGGTTGCTCCCCCTCACCTCCTCTGTAGGCTTCCCGCTGTCAGCACTCCCTGGCTTCCAGTTCCCAGTGGCCCATAGTGGCCTCACCTGAGCAGCATCACCTTACCAGGCCGCTGGGAACCGGAATCCAGGGAGCGCTGACAGCTGAAAGCCTTTGGAGGAGAAGGGAGTGCCGAATAGTATGAAATCTGCTGCAGATACGCGGTTGATTTCCAGTCAAAATTTGCACCAATGGTATGGATTTTGACAGATTTTTTTTAGATGCAGAATTTACTGCAGCATTTCCGCCATGTGTATACATACCCTAAGTCAGCATGAGGTACGCTGCCACATGCAGAGTGGCCTCAGTAGTAATAGTGACCCCCACAGTAGCCCCAGCAATAATAGTGACACCCCACAGTAGCCCCGGCAATAATAGTGACCCCACAGTATCCCCGCAATAGTAGTGACCTCCCACACAGTAGCCCCAGCAATAATAGTAACCCCCACAGTAGCCCCATAGTACTAAGTGCTCCCCCTTAGTCCCATATACTTACCCTCCTCTTGGTCTTCACAGCACCGACGCTCCTCTCAGCACTGCTACTGGTGGCTGGAAGTGTGCACAGCAGTGCCTCCTCCTCTCTTCTCACTTGCAGAACCAAAGATGAGGCGAGGGGGGAGGAGGATCCCAGATGCACACTCTGCTGGTACACCCCACAGGATTCCCAGCAATAATGGGGACTCCCCACAGTAGTCCCAGCAATAATAGTGACCCCTCACTGTAGCCCCAGCAATTATAGTGACACCCAACAGTAGCCCCAGTAATGATAGTGACCCCCAAAGTATCCCCAACAATAGTAGTGACCTATCACACAGTAGCCCCAGCAATAATAGTGCCCCCCACAGTAGCCCCATCATACTAGCGCTCCCCCTTAGTCCATATACTTACCCTCCTCCCGGTCTTCACAGCGCCGACGTTCCTCTCAGCACTGCTACTTGTATCCGGAAGTGTGTGCAGCAGTGCCTCCTCACTTGCAGAAAAAAAGATGAGGGGAGGGGGGAGAAGGATCACGGATGCACACACTGCTGGCGGTGTGTGCATCCGTCCTGCGGTGCTACAGAGTGATTACTGGTGGGGAGCTGCAGCACCCCAGCCTATAATCACTGTAATGGTGACCAAACGTCACCAGCAAGCAGGACAAAAGCAAGACAAGCCTGTCCTGCTGGGGTACCGGTGGAAGGCAGGACACAAGGTCCCAAAGCGGGACTGTCCCAACTAAATCTGGATGTCTGGTCACCTTATTTTTCTGGTTAACATGGTACCACATTATTTTTGCTCTATAGAATACAGTAATAATGTTTTTTTTCATGGCCCAATTCCATCATCCATAGTCATCAGCCTCCTCTGAGTGGAGGTGGGCTACCTAACTCAATGCGTCCCAAAGAAGCTTCAATGCCTGCTATCCTGGTAGTTACACCCATGCTGACAGTTCTCCGAAGCGTGCATGTCCGAACGGTGAGGACATGTTACGTTTGGATTTTATATATTATATTAGGACTTACTTAGCAATTCTTTTAACAGCTGTCCACCTAAGGGCTTATTCACACGACCGTATATACGCAGCTATTTAGCTGCATCCAAAAAACGAAACAAATTGGGACCATGTGAAGCACTGGATTCCAATGTACTCATTCAGATGAGCGATTTTTGCCATGTAAAAAAATCACGCCAGCAAAAATAACACATCGGCGACCATTTTCGGTCGCTGATTTTATATACTGCGTTCCAAGATAGGTCTTGCCTTATCTATTGCCAAGATAGCTGGAAGCTCCCGTAGACTTCTATGGGTGCTGAAAAAAAGACAGGGGGAGGGAATTTAGCTGCGTCGAACGCGGAGAAAATAAGACAGCTGGCTCTATTTAAGCATTAAAAGTCATTCTGAGGATTTCTGCGCTGTAGAGTTTTTATTTGCTGATACACAACAGTTAGAAAATAAGCGGGTAAAGATCGGGACTTGATCGCGACTATTGTTCATTCATGCGATTTTCAGCGCATATGGGTGAAAGAGCCCCAAGGTTCCGTTCAGATCTCAGTATTGGATCGGTCCAGGGGTCCTGTCAGGGTTTCCATTTAAAATCAGAAAATAGAAATTCTTGGCGGATCCTATCTGAGCCAATATTGAAAGCAGCTGAAACGGACACCATTAGGTCTCTGTAGGTTTCCTTTCATTTCTAGCATTTTGTGTAAAAAGACAAGCATGGTGGACTGTACTGTTCTCTCAGGCAAAAATTGCTGGAAATGAACAGAAAGTCGTCGAAATGGAGACCTATTTGTCTCCATTTCAGCATTTTTATGAATGGCAGAAATAGATTTGGTCCAGGGCTTCCATTTTTGGGATTTTACAAGAAGACCTCGTTGGAACCCCTGAATGGAGCCAAGTAGAAGATCTGAATTGATCCTGATATAACCACGGTTTCAGGCACTTCTACTATTGAGTCATTCCATGTCAAGTGGTCTAAAACAAGAAAAAGTCTCCACCTTCTTATCTCACATTTTGTTAAAAATTTGTGTATTACACACCCATGGTATCAAAAGAAATTTCCCAAAGTTTTAGGTTCCTCCAGCTAATGGATTCTGAGCTAACCCCCCCCCTTTAGGGGGGTGTCTGCGAGTGCCGCACAACAATGAATAATATGGCATATTGGAGGTCCTGCACAACTTTTTATGCCAAATTTAATGGTACATCGTGAACTTTTCTGGTTCCAAAGCTAGCTTGAAAACTTTACTCGAAGCTTGCCTCAACATCTGCCATTCTCCGCGAAAGGAAATTTGGTCCAGGGTTTGGGCCACTGCAGCATCTACACAAAAGGCGACACAAAGCTGATATTTTTACTATGTATTATAGTAGTGGTAGTCACGATTCTGGGGAATTTTCAGCTCCTGAAGACCTACAGGCACTTCACAGCAATCCATCAAATATGTCATTGTTTACAAAAAGTATAAAAAGTGACCACTTTTCGAGATTAATTAGAAAAAGAGTCAGTTTAAATTTTTTTCTAAGTCATACTACGTGAAAGAGAATTCTTTTCTCTATTAGATCAGTAGGTTTTCATTTTGCAATGCCACCTATGGTGTGGTTATAATCAATGAAATCTGAGATATGAAGGTGGGGAGCATTGGACCACTTGACATGGAATGACATCATCAGGAAGCTGATCATCAGGTTTCTGTGTGTTTGAACCACTGGAGTTAGCTGGTATTGGCATGGAATCCTGATGATTCTATATTTCTTCTGCAGTGACCCTAGTCTTATTATACTTTTTATATATTTTTAACCTTTTATATGATAAATCATGAACTTAATCGACCCAACAGCCTATGTATTGTGCATGAATAAAGCCAGACTTACTTTAGTCTATGTGAAAATGTTTAGTTAAGTCATGCCGAAATGAAAAACTGTCAAAATTATCAGATTAGATCATTATCCAGCCTACGTATAAAATTTTCCAAACACTATGTCACTTTTACCGTATGTATGCGGTTATCAGAAGAAAGATCTCATTGTGGGGAACAGAATGACTTCAGTATATATTGCTAGGACTAAAAAACTATTTTTCTATGTTATAAAAATATAGACGTGTAACAAAATGTTACTTTGTGTGTTAATATATACAGATCTGCCAAAAGTCATGGGATAGCCGTATATAAATTGATTATTAAGTGGCATTACTTCAAGTGATGGCTTGGGAACACAAATTGTGAGGTGCTATTTTACTAAGGTTGAACACTGGCTAGTGTGCTCATGGCAAGGGGACGTGAATTAGAAACACCGGCCACAACATGGAGGTCAGCACAGAGACGTCCACTCCAAATACACAGAGGTCGGAGCAGAATCCTCTGCGCCGACCTCCTTATAGTGGCCAGTGTTTGCAACTGCAGGCACAGCTCCTATTGATTTCAATGAGACTGTGCCTGCAGTTACAAGTGCGACGGCCACTACATGGAGGTCGGCGCAAAGGCTTCTGTTCCGGTCTCTGTGTTATTGCGGCGCTGGCAGCATGCGCCCGCTCAGCTGATCAGTCAGAGTCCCGAGCGACGGACCGCAGACAATGAATGGCTCAGTGCTGCCTCTGATTGGCTGAGTGCTGTGACCAATCACAGGCAGCACTCAGCGGTCATCCAATGAATGGCTGAGCACTGACTGTGATTGGTCACAGCGCTCAGCTAAGTAAACCCAGTAATTTCAGAAGGCAGGGATTTTTTAATTCCCGACCAGGAGACAGTGCTTCAGAAAAGTGTCAGGGAGCCAGGGAGAAGACGCTCCGGAGCTAGACAGCGGCGGAAAGGTTATTTGGTTGGTTTTTTTTTTCTAGCAGCTAGGGATGATTTTCAGGGAAGGGCTTATATTTTAAACCCTTCCCTTAAAATCACTACGGGGGTTGCCTGTATCCCATTGCTTTTAATGGGGTGGCAGTAGCGCCGGTCCTATTGAAAGCAATGGAGAACGATACGATCCTTTGCCACAGCTGTGGCAGGGGATTCTTTCATCCCCGCTGCAGTCCCATCATCACTGAACACTGTGACAGGCCTATAAATTACTAAGAGAGCATTACAAGGTCTGAAAAATTACTAAGTGAGCAGAGTGGACCTATAAATTACTTAGAAGTGCCCACTCTGTTGCCCATAGCCATACATAAACCTGGAGCTCACACGGTTATGTGATACAAATAACACTGCCAGAATAGAATGCTATTTAGTGACGAAGAATACCACTGCTGGACCCCATTTCCAGTTTAGCTTTGGGGCCATTGGTTACTTGTTACACCCCTACTTTGCAGTACAGCAACTTTATATGTCTCTCTTTTAAGGTGCTTTGTGTGTTATTACGCTCTGTTTATCTGTAATATGTTAA
Source organism: Eleutherodactylus coqui (assembly GCF_035609145.1). NCBI lineage: Eukaryota > Metazoa > Chordata > Amphibia > Anura > Eleutherodactylidae > Eleutherodactylus > Eleutherodactylus coqui. The sequence goes on along the minus strand of NC_089840.1, from coordinate 256,822,281 downwards.
TAATGTTTTATCTCTTCATATTACTTCCTCCAGTCCCAGAAAACTATCCTAAATGCAGAACTCACACCAGTGTTTTGATAATGATCTGGATCGCCCCCTGGCCTGATCTAATACACTCTATATACTGTATAATGCGCTTACTAAATACTGAGGCTTCTTCACAAGTCTGTTCTGTGAATGACCTTAAAAGATCTTGTTTTGTAGAGGGGCAATGTACGCCGCATTACAGGACTGCAGATGGTCAGCCGCTGCATCTGTTTCTATGTTCTTTTCAGGGGACTGTGTCTAACCAAACATGTTTCTATTATGTAATATAGTAGAAATGTCATATCCCATAACAGAAAAAAAGTTATGGTGCCAAAAAAGGAACATTTTGCATTTAACAAACAGAAGATGTGAATTTCTGGCAGAGACGAATGGAGGGAAGAAAATGAGTCATGATAGAGATTACAGAGCAGGTCAGCACGGGGTAATAATGTCTCATCACTATGACAGCACTTCTACACATTTGTCAAGACTCCGTCAGGTTAAGAGAACTTGGCTGTCACTTGCCAGAACAAGAGACTAACTTACTTTTCTCTATGATCTGTGGCTGTCGGTAAATATTTAAAGGAGCTGTCATATTTTAAATCTATTTTTTGGTGAAAATATTATGCTTTAAACCCTCAAGGACCAGGCTGTTTTGTACCTTAAGGACCAGACACTTTTTAAGGATTTTACCCATGTAGTGGTTGGTATTAGTGTATCTTGACACCACCGGAAGTAGTGGTGGAGTCAAGATAGGGTGTGTTTGATGGGTGGTTGACGCCCACTGTTCCTGATTGGCTGGCTGCCTGTCTCCCCGTGTAGACCCTCACAGGTCCTGTAGGCGCTGCACTGGAACTGATGGGCTGCGCTCCCTCCGGTGACTCTGCCTGCCAGGTGCGTCAAAGCCCCTGACATGTATCTGCGCTGCCCGTGCAAGAAGGGTAGATCAGCTTTTCAGCACTGGTCAGCACTGCTGTGCGACTTCTCAGCGCTGGCCGTTCAGGAAGGTGCCAGGCACAGGAGTTCAGTTGGGACCAGTGGTGAGCGGTGCCGGGAGCGCAGTGTCAGGAGCGGAGCTTGTCGGCCACAGCAGCGCAGGGGGAAAGGTGAAGCCAGAGGTTAACGCTGGCATGTAACCGCTTATAAAGTAAGCCTAACACGAGCAGCTATGCAGACGCTGCTGCAAGGACTTTACCCAATAGGAAGCTAGGAGTGTGACAGAGGCGTTTCCCTGTCAAAACCCTAGCTGGTGGTGGCGTCAAGATACACTAATACCGTAGTGGTTTTACTGCCCTATTTTTTTTCCTTTAGCTATCAAAATTATTTTTTTTTTCTGTGACATATAGGGATTTTTTTTTAAATATCTTTTTCACTGACTTTTCTTTCCGTTTTTTAGTTTTATTGGGGGTAAGAAGCCAAAAAATAGACATCTCCACCTAGTTCCGCCTACTACCTCCCCCCAAATGTTGATCTAGAGGAAGGCAAAAAAAAACAATAAGGTAGAAGCCAATTTTCCTCATTTAAGAGAAAAACAATCCTTCTTGACTCCAATAAGTGTTGGCCACAGTTCACCTCCTCCCTCTCCCTGCACAGTGACCTCTGCACATGTCACAAAGCATGCCCATAACACGCTCCCATACAAGACAATGAACATCTTTAAATCTACAGCTTGCCATTCTTACCTATGCCCTAACTAGAGGAGTAGTTACTGAAAAGTGGTTGATTGTATCATTGGCCTGACAGTCTATTTAGCGGAACAGTAGAATCTTAGGAGCCAAGTACACAACGAACCTGCAGATCTGCAGCTCTTGCCTAATTTTTTGCATTTTATTGATGTCTATGGATGTTGTTATTGCCCGGCTACTACAAATATTGTATATGACTACATATGTATTGATATTACAGAGATGTGAATGCAGCCTAAGGGTACATTCAGACTTCCGTATATCGGCTGGGTTTTCATGCCCGGCCTATATACAGCATCTCTCTCTGCAGGTAGGGGGGGAGGCTGGAAGAGCCGGGAGCAGTGCTCTGAGCTCCCGCCCCCTCTCTGCCTCCTCTCCAGCCCCCTGCACTATTTTCAATGAGAAGAGGTGGGGTGGGGCAGAGCTAATTCCCAGATCATAGCCCTGCCCCTGTTCCGCCTCCCCTTATTGCAAATAATGCAGAGGGGCGGAGAGGGGGTGGAGAGGAGGCAGAGAGGGGGCGGGAGCTCAGAGCACTGCTCCTGGCTCTTCCAGCCTCCTCTCCCTGCAGAGAGAGACGCCGTATATCGGCCGTCGTGAAAACCCAGCCAATATACAGTCGTCTGAATGCGCCCTAAAACTGCATCCTATGGATAAGAAATTTGATCATAGTAAGTAGTGAACAGTGTTGAGTGTCTATTGAAATTCCGACTTCCAATAAAATCAATAGGAGTAAAAATTGGTTTCTTTAATTTAGCCTCATTGAACAACAGTGCAGGTGGTGCTGTTGGCGGTTAGAGCAGCACCCCAGTAGTCTGCACTGCTGCTACTTTTCAGTGACAAGGCCGCAGGTTCAAATCCCCATCAAGGTCAGATTCAAACCTAGAACTCCAGCACTGCAAGGCAGCAGTACTAAGCCAACACACCTGCCCCTTCTGCTCGAACCAGAGAACCAATATTTTGTCCATTTGTGCTAAAAATCAGATCAACTTGATCCAATCTGATTTAGCAAAAATTGTCCTGATTTTATCACCTGGACGATCACGATGAGCAACTTGTCATATTGACATTAACATTGCTTATGCAAAATGACTCTCTCTTGACTCTCTTGTTATTTTTTTCTTGGGAGTCAACTATGGTTCCATTTATGTTTCTGGAGATCTGAAAATGAGCTGCCAACAATTAGGGATTATCAGCACCTGCATTGTGTTTGCTTCTGCTTGATTGCTTATCAAGAATACTTCCCAGTGACTTGTATTATCAAGAATACTAGCATAAATGTAGTTCCCTATGACCTAACATTGCACTAATGAGATAAGATAACAGGTTGTTCCCACACTGTGTCATGTTCTTTTAGATGAAACTAAAGGTCAGGGCTTTCTAGATCATTCTACTCACCTATAGCACTTCCACAAAGAAATCATCAAGCTAGAAGTATTTTGGCTAAATCCTGATTATTAGTCTTGAAACACAAGGGCGTATTTACTAATACCCAGTGCTGGCCTTAGCTTAGATCGCACTCTGTGGGGAATATTTTTGGAGCCCCCTGTCATGAGAAAAAAATAAATATAAATATTGCACCCATAGTCTGCCTGTACTCTGCTTGTGCAGAAGGCAGTGAGATAGCAGCATACCAGCTCAGTGAATACATACAGTACAAGAACCGGCTCATAATATAAATACAGCTCCAAAACCAACCCCAGTACATAAATACAGCCCCAGAACCAAGCTCAGTTGATAAATAAACCCCTAGAACCAAGCTCAGTACATAAATACAGCCCCTAGAACCAAGTTCAGTACATAAATACAGCCCCTAGCACCAAGTTCAGTACATAAATACAGCTCCTAGTACCAAGCTCAGTATATAAATACAACCCCAGAACCAAGCTCAATACATAAATACAGCCCCAGAACCAAGAACAGTACATAAATACAGCCCCAGAACCAAGAACAGTACATAAATACAGCCCCGTAATCAAGCACAGTACATAAACACAGGCTTTAGTACCAAGCTCAGTACATAAATACAACCCCAGAACCAAGCTCAATTCATAAATACAGCCCCAGGACCAAGAACAGTACATAAATACAGCCCTATAATCAAGCTCAGTACATAAATACAGCACCAGAACCAAGCGCATAACAAAAATACAGCACCAAGGACACAAAAATATAGTCTGGCACCACTTAATCATAGATGTGCAGAGATGTGCACTACTTGCCTGAATTAGCAAAAATGACATTCTTTTTTTAACCTGTATGCTCAATACATTTCTTTTTAAAAACATTTAAACTGGTTAACAAGAGGAGCCCCAGCATAACACTTCAAGGTGCTTACCAATAAGTAACAATAATCCGAAACAGTTGTATAAATAGTACATAATAGCCATTACGGATGATATATGTGGGGTTCATGACCCACTCTGGACACACAGAAGTGCCTTATGAATGCATTATAATAGCAAAATATGGGATATGTGCCAGAAAGAGTTAGCATAACCCCCAACAGGGGATCCCTAACCATTAGTCTACACATGCTCCCATCAGGGAGTCCTGAATAGGTGTGAGTTCACCATTCAGCTTGAATAGCACTTTACAACTGTGCTTGTCTATTTTTGTACATTTAATGTTAGTTCTGAGGGGACATAAAGGGTTGCTATTTTGTATTATTTATACATTTTGGACTATTTCGATTATTGTTACTTATTGGTAAGAATATGTTATGCCAAGGCTCTTCTTGGTTTTTAAAACTGTTTGGCGCCTACATATTAATAAAGAATGTAATTTTTGATAATTCTGGTGAGTAGTGCACATCTCTGACTGTTTGGTCTCTGTGTTTGATAAATACAACACCAGAACCAAGCTCATTGCATAAATACAGCACCAAAACCAAGCTCAGTGCATAAATACAGTAGCAGACCTAATTTATTTTGTTGCGGGCGCTAATTGTCTGATATCGGCGCTTCAGAACATTAGAGGAGAAGAGACAGAGTCAAGAGGAAGATGATTCACATAGCTCTAAAAGATGTGGTCGTATGGAAGAAGAAGAATATATGGTCAAGTGGACCTAAAATAGCAATCACCCCCAGCCTACATCCGCCCAGTGCCCCCCTACAAGCTGTTGGCTGGCACACTGTGTGACCGCATGGGTTGCATATAGCTAAGGCTGGCCATGCAGCTCTTGGCGGTATCCATTTACTGTGTACCATATACATTACATGTCATGCTGATGGATCCAGAATCAGATACTTGGCTGCACAAGGTCTTTGTAGCTGCAGTTACAAATTTGCAGAATACTAACCTCATATTTTCCAGCCTACTCCGCTTCTACATTGTCTATATACATTGCTTGCACTTGTCATTTGCTATTTGGAACATGCTATATTATTATTAGTCATTGATGAGGAAAAAGACTGAACTGCAGAATGCAGAAGCGAGCCATGTGTTACCGAAGCTCTGCTATACTGTTAGGGTCTGTCAACACAATGTCAACTGATTCTAGCAGCCAGCAGGATTCTTTATGTAGCGCTGGAGTACGATTGAGGTTTTAACTCAGAATTAGTACAAGATAAGAAATGCAATGTATTTACAATGTTACTATGTAGATTACAGTTGCAAGAAAAAGTTAGTGAACCCTTTGGAATCACCTGGATTTCTGTAGTGATGACTAATAGATTGTGGTTTGATTTTTATCTAAGTCATAATTATAGGCAAACAGAATCTAAACTAATAAGGCTGGCTGCACACGAACGGATTTCCATTGCGGAATCCACAGTCGGCATCCGCATCGCGGATCCACAGCAAACATGCTATTGAAAAGCACTTCTTCTTGCACATTCAGGGAATCGAATTGTGATTCCCACAAGCAGAGGAAGAAAATGGCAGCATGTTCTATTTTTAGTGTGGATTCCGCATTGAACACAATGGAAGTCGTCTGACCCGTGGCCCTTCTGCAATTGACATTGCGGAAAGGCCGTGGATTCCAAGTTATCGCCTAGTGATGGCACGTGAAAAATAAACATTTTTAAAAAATCTGTACTGCACATGCTCTGACAGCGGCTCGCTGCAGCCATCCACAGTACAGATGAAGAAAAGAGACAGGTATGGGCGGTCAGGGTTAGATTCCACTGTGGGCTCCCGCATGCGGAATCGGACGCATTCATGTGCTGCCAACCCAACACCCAGCCAATTGTACTGTTCATGTGATCAGCATATGAAGGCATGGTCACTTCCTACATGCTTTAACCTGGAGTGTTGCGCCTCCACCACTGCCAGCTTTTAGTCCTATTCTCTTATTTCATCCTATAGCCTAATGACTTTTAGTGGAGAGTTGCGCCAAAATTTCAGCCATGTTTTCCACATATCTAGTTTGCCCACCATTGGTGGGTTTGCTTGGCTGGCAGCACCTCTGCCTATTTTCTATAGCCCTACTCAAGGCTATTTACACCCTGGTTATATACCCAGGTCTCAAACCTCTGATATTGCTTTGGGTCTGCTCCATCTACTCCCTTTTCACCTGGATACTGACAAGTTTGCTCTTCTCAGTACAGATTGGTTAGTGTGAATTGTGTCTTGATGCAAACAATTTTTAGAAGACCTCAGAAGATGTCTTATAACTTATAAGGATGCATGGAGCTGGAAAGGGATACACAAAGACTGCTAAAGACCTGGGTATACATGAGAACACATTTTATAATCAATTCAAAAATCCAGATAATTCCAAAGGGTTCTCTTATTTTTTATTGTAAGTGTACATATAACTAGAGATGAGCGAACGTGCTCGTTTAGAGCAATTACTTGATCGAGCATCGCTTTTTTCGAGTAACTGCCTAATCGGGTGAAAAGATTTGGGGGGCGCCAGGGGGAGTGGGGGAGGGAGAGAGAGAGCTACCCCTGTTCCCCTCTGCTACCCCACGCTCCACCCCGGCGCCCCACGCTCCACCCCGGCGCCCCCCGAATCTTTTCGCCCGAGTAGGCAGTTACTCGAAAAAAGCGATGCTCGATCGAGTGATTGTCCTAAACGAGCACGTTCGCTCATCTCTACATATAACCTATTTTAAGCTTTATGTATACATGGATCTCAATTGTTTGTAAAAATATATATTGGGTGGAAATTTACTCTAATAGTGAATTTACATGTAACAGATTTGTTGCAGAAATTTCCTATTCCATTTATCTAAATGGGACTTGCAGAAATACATGCGATGTCTGGTCCCACCTCCTTTTCTACTGGGTGGGTGGAACCAGTGCAAGACTCTCCTCCCTAGAGGAACTGGATTGCTAGAAAACAAGGTGCTTGGGAAATGTCTTAAAGGTCATGGAAAAGGAGTAAAGAAGAAAAAAAACAGCTGATGCTTCTGTCCTGGGTGGCAGAATCTCTCACCTAAATAAGGGACCACTTTTTTTTTTCTTTTCGATGGGTCCTCTCTTTTTTATGTACGTTATTGAATATACCCTTCACAGGAAGGACCACGCAAATGTAGCCCGTCTCCAGTCCCAACAGAAAACTTTTTGGAGGAGGCCATAGTCCTTTCATTTTAGCTTAGCAGTATTAGAATGAAAGCTGCGCTGTGATTGGTTGCTGTGAGCAACAAAGACAGATTTTCTTTTAGACAGCTTTCATAAATCTGCCCCATGCGGTTCTACCTGCAACAGTGAATAGTTTTTGTTGAAGGCTACATGCCAAGCAGATCAATTAAGGAAACGCAAATGGCCTTTGCCAACAAGTACCCAGGTATAACCTGCTAACAGATATATTCAGACCCTAGTTCAGAAATGGCACCAAGTAGGGTCTGTTGCAAACAGGAAGAAACCAAAGCCTCTGTCAGTCCGGATGTCCAAAGATGTCCTTGACAATCAGCAGCGGATTGCAAATAGCCCTCGAACATCAACTGTCCCAGCAAGTTGATGTATAATGAATGATGTGTCAGTGAGTGCTGATATCTCTGAACCTGAAACCGTACTGAATAACGTGTGCAGGAATTGAGAGAGCGTGACAAAGTTAAACACGTAAATTACTGTAAATGGTTGCTGACTATGATTACAAGATGACTTTTGAACCCTTTGTTGTACTTATCATTTATCATGTCACATGAATGCACTGACTATGAGTTGCTGGTCTACTGAAAATCCCCATCTTACTCCTGAAACACCACTGCACAATAGAAAAATTGGTGTTTAATGCCAAGAACAAGAATAGTGGGTCCAATTTTCCTTGAATCAACTGTGGCGACCGGGCACAGACCTAGGAGGGGGATAGCAGCGGACAGACAAGATGGTAGCCATGGTTGCTCTGCTGCTACTCCTGGAAGGTAAAGCATGGCGTAGCGCGGTTTCACACACAGTGGTAAATTGGCAGTTGTTATGGCCTGTTGCTGCCCACAGGGTAAGAGGGTGATACCCTAGTGGGGTGCTACCCATGGAGTCGGGTAGTGGAAGGTGTTGTTTTGTTGTGATGCCAGCTCGTGTATGGGTAGGGACCTACTCCGAGCAAAACAATAAATACAAAAAGTGGAAACTAAACAAAAATGGGGGAAGTCCTTCTTTTCTGCCTGGAGTGTTTTAGTGTGGTACCTCAGTGCAGGTGTAGTAGATGGAATCAGTGGTAGGAAGGGATTCCAGGAGTTGTGTGTAAAAGTAAACCAAAACAGTTTTATTCCTCAAGAGTAGACGAAGGATTAACTTGGCTTGTAGCATACAATTCACACCAGATGATTTTAGAAGAAACAGTTACAGTTGCAGACATTAATCGCTTCTGCATTTTCTCAGAGGTTTGATATAGGGAACTACATTCATCCTCTGTTCGTATCCTTCCAGCTTCGCTCCCTGGCTGTGCCTATCTCTAGTTGACTTAGATTCCTTTCTCATCATGTCTATGCATGGCTGACTTAAGCTCTAATTCTTCTCTCCTCTATTCTCTCTCTTCTCTGTTACTAAAACGTTCTTGCTCCTGAGTACTCACACTTTAAATGTTTCGCTTCTGTTACGGTATACTACCCTTGATATGCCAGCCCGGGTGCCCTAGATCTCACCCACAATCCCTGTCCCTGCCTGCTTGCCTCCACTCCTGGCTAACCCCAGGTGGGCAACTGGGCGGTGGTCCCTACTCTCACTAGGGACCGAAAAAGGGACGCTGGTGTACCAGAATGGAAAGGGTATAACACCGACAGAAAAGGCAGATGTAAATAACCAGCACAAACAGTACTAAGCAGAACTGAGGCAGATGGTAAAACCTGGCGGATAATAGCAAAGAATAGCAGACAAGATGATAGGAGCAGGAGACCAACAGAGGCAGACTAGCTAGCACACTGAGGGAAACCAATAACTGGCAGTGATTGCAAGTCTCTGCCCAAGCTTTAAACAAAAGCCTCCGCCCAGGGGCGGAGAGAAGGAGACAGCCAACTCCCAACAGAACACAACAAAAAAGAGCTTGTGCACGGCAGCTGCACTCACGGGTGCGCGTGCCGTGCGCCACCAGCACTACGCCGGCAAGGCACCCACGTTCCCAGCAGCCGGGCAACAAGCCGGGGGGACGCGCCCCGACCTCGGGATCCCACACAGCGCCACCCCAAGAGGACCAGCAACCACCGCATGGTAACAACTTCCCACTGCACTGGCTTTCTCCTTGTTTCTGCCCAGCCTCTCTCATGATCAAGCTTACCTCTGGTCTTGGAAGACTGACTTAACTCTGCCTACTCTCTTCTTTTGTACTGTCACCAACCCAGCCTATCAAGGGACTCTACAATCACAGGCCCTCTACATCCCGCTAACCCTCCCCTGACTGTTGCTAGCAGACCTGTACTCACCAGGAGCTGGAGAATATCACCAGAATACATAAATCAGTGAGAAATATGAACAGCATAACATCATAACATTTCACACATATCATACATATAAACATTAAACCTGATTTAACACTGTAATCATCACAAAAAGTGCTGGAGTCTCCAACTCTGGGGTACTACACAACTATGAATACCGCGGTTTATCTGGACATGTTTGAACAGTTTTCTGACCAACTAAGGCCGGCTGCAAACAGGCGAAAATTCCACGGCGGGATTTCCCATGGAATTTCCGCCCCTGGAAGCTGCCATAGGATTGCGTTAACAAACGCAATCCTAGGCAGATAGCCGCGATTTGGCTGCGCAAAATCTTGCGCGACAAACAAATCGCGGCATGCTCTGTTTCTGTGCGCAGCCGCATCGGACCCAGCCGTCTGCAGGCGGCCTAACAGCGGAGAAAAGACTTTACTTCTTTTTTTTCAACAAGATGTGGCAACATGCCACCCCTTCTACAAATCACTGGCAGGAGTTCATGAACTATTAACGAAAGAGCGAACTGAGCAAGGGGTCACAACCACCATGTTCAATTTTTATCTATGGGAAAATTTAAAGCAGAAAGTGTATACCAATAATCCACATACTCTGCTGGACTCCCAAAAAACATCATGAACTCCATCCACAGCATCACCGTTGAAGAGCTGTAGGCAGTATCAGCCAACATGTTACGATTTGCCCACAGGTACACAGAAGTGAACAGGGACCAATTCTAACATCTGTTAGACATGTAGGTCAATCAGTAAAGCTTTGAAAAAAACAATCCACTTGCTCGTTCTTCTTGTTTTACTATGGTCGGAGGCAAGCTACTTTTCTGTGACCCACCTTGTACTAAGAATGCTACTATTTATTGCTCATAAGAATCTTACTGAACCAAAAAATGAAGATTGAAAGATTTAGAATTTTTCTGTAGGTTTTACATATAACACATACCATACAGTAATGTATTCTGCACATTTTATGTTGGCACACCACCACTGGCGACTGTATCGCTACATTACTCCAAGGACCGTTCATGCACTTCAGGCAATAGAACTGGCATGAAAAATGAAGATGTCCAGCAATGTGAAAATTCACAGATCTGCAGAGGCCTCTGTCCTTGTGAGAAGCTGAAATATTTATTGTGAACTCTTAAGCGGAGCACAAGGGGGGTTAAACGCGAGGCTATGGCACGTCGGCTTCCATACAGTAAATGAATCTTGATCAGAGTGATACAATATTTCACCATCTTCCCAGAAAAGTGTTGTAGAGCGGCTGGTGTAGGTCACTGCTGTGTGGAACGTGACATAACTGTAAGCAATACTTTGTCATTGTAATTCCTTGTGTTTAGGAAGTCGGAGTTGTGGTGTTTGAAATGGAAAATACAAGAGAATCGCTGGAGGGTTAGAACATAAATATAGGAGACTGAATTTATCTAAATGAGCTTCAAAGTAAGATGGATTGCCAAATGCTCCCACAACACAGGATCGTAGATTGGCTTGATAATGATAAGGAAAAAAATCACAAACAAAAACAACGATGTTCGCTAATTTACTTCCCCGATGTATTTACTATATTGCAGCCATGATGGATGGTTTTTGTGAATTAGATTCTAGTACTTGTTACATTTTAGAAAGACAAATGATTCCATACTGGGGTTGTGTTCAGTTTGTATCCATGGGAGTAGCTGTAAGGGATACAGAGATACAGGTTGCACTCGGGTCTTTAAGCCTGGGGGGCCTCTAGACCCCTCTGACACATGAAAAATCATCAATGTTATAAATGGCACATTGTAGATGGGAGCTTTGTTAAGGGTTTTGCATTGTGCTCAAGAGTGGTGCTCAAGAGCTCAAAACGCGTGCCTAAAAAAATTCTGCGTTTTTGCGCACATAAAGTGTGCTGCCCACTATCCCCTGCTGTGGCTGTGACAGCTGCAGCAGGGGATTCCTTGGATGTAAAGGGCATACATGTACACCTCTTATTGTTAAGGGGTTAAAGGGGCTTCCAGTTGTAAACTATTGATAGCCTGTCCTGAGGATAAGCCACCAATAGCAGATCAGCAGGAGTTTGCCGCCTGGGAGCCCTACTGATTGGAGGTCCACCAGGCTGCTGCGCTCATGTACTGAGCTTATGAGTGCCGGAAGCAGACAGCTCTGTTCTTACTGCATTGGTCAGGTTTAGTATTACAAGCAAATTTGTATTCACTTCAATGGGCAGTTTGCCTGTAATACCAAGCTTCGCCACTGCAATGGAAACAGAGCTGTCTGCTTTCTGAAGAAATCAGCTCAATATACAAGCACACCAGCCCAGCAAACAGCTCAATGGTGGGGTTCCCTGGTGGCAGACCCCTGCTGATCTACTATTGATGGCTTATCCTATGCATAACCCATCAATGGTTTATAACTAGACAACCCCTTTAAAGTCAATTATACACCTACATTATCCTAAATCCAAACTCCAGCGTAGGTCTGCATAGTTATATTAGTACACAATCCTTTGTAGAATTCAAGGTCACCTACAGCAGATCATCAGAGGTCAGTCACTTACAGCGGCTCAGCTCTTCAATGGGTCAGCTGTCATCATGTACAGAACAGGAAGCAGGTAGCTCCATACATTGTGCAGGGACCTGATGCAGTACTGCAGGCTGAGTCTCATTCACTTTACTAGGAGCTGTGCGTGCAATACCACACTGGGCCACTGTACAAAGTATAGCGTTATCTGCTTACTGCTCCATACAGGAGGACAGTGGGCTGACAAATAATTGATTGGCTGGAGACCCTGGTGGTGGACCTTGTCAATCAGCAATAAGCTGACCTATCTTGAGAATAGGTCATCAGTTTTTAAGAGCTAGAATCCCCTTTAATATACCACTATATTTTTATGTACCATATATATATTAGCTCATGAAGCCCACGTAGATTATACATATTCTATTTATTTTCGCTAGTGCATTGATTGGACATGAACTCAGGCAGAGGCGCAACTAGGCGCTCTTGGGCCTCAATGCTAAATCTGTAACAGGGCCCTCACCTATCATGTACCTTTAATAATACTGGTGTCTTCTTATGTGGTAGAGGGGCCTTTGGGCCCCATAAGGCTCCGGAGCCCAGTAGCAATACTGCCTCTTCACCCCTCAAAGCTACACCCCTATACTCATATCAGTCACCAGCACAAAGTAAACCTGGGCAGATGCCCTCACCCACTTTGGAAGCTCATGGTGACTTTGACCCATTGGCCAAGTATCATGTACGGTGTTTTGCAATATATTATTCCCATATAAGTATCATGAATTCCTTAATACACCCGGGACCGCCGTGCCCATGCTTCAGTGGCAATGTTTTTATTCCCTCATATATTTTCATTTCTAGAATTAAGTCATGTTCAACTTTATGAAGATGTAATAAAAACGGGAGACTTAATGAAATCCGTACTTATTAGCAGTCGCCATTGTGAACGCTGCCACCTACTGTCCTGAACATGACGTAGCAATGGAACGTAGAATACAAATGACTTTTCTCATAACAAAATCAAGAGTGGGACCCTTCATATCACCATTAGATACATGTCCTCTGGACAGGGATTATATTCAGGAACCGCATTATGACAGCACCCTAGTGGAATAATAAGAATGTTATTACATGGATTGCTCTTATTACATGTGACAGTGGGCTCAATAATAAGCCCGTACCCCTGACGGGGAATAAAATACCCTTCTGATGAGAGTCCTTTGTGAGGAATACACGGGACATTTGTATGACAGTTTGTACATTGTGAAGGGGCTATTAGGAGGGCGTCTGCCTGGTGCTGCTGGTCATGGTCGGAGTCCTTCATTGCGGAGTGGAGTCTCTCTTCTTGAATCTTTATTATAGTCAATTTAACTTGCAAAAATAGCAATTCTGATAACATATTAAAGAGACTCTGTCAACTACCTTTAGACCTAAAAGCTAAGCTGATGGGCTGAAAATAAGTGACCTGCTGAGTTCGGGGATCTAAGTGTTATAATTACCTCCTTTGTCGTTCCCCCCCGGTATGAGTGCAATGCATTGACCGGTGCTGCTAAGTACTCCGTCCGTTAGAACTTAGGAGGACTTAGTGCATCACTCAATGCACAGAGCGGCGGCTTACAGCGCTCACATCAGGGGAATGTCGGGCGAGGTAAGTATAACACTTACATCTCCGGACTCCATGGGTCACCTACTTTCAGCCCATAAGCTTAGGTCTAAAAGTAGGTGACAGATTCCCTTTATGGGGGTTTATCCCCTCACATTTTGCAGTTTTGGCATCTATCTGTCAACTTTCAGAACGGCCATCAGGGATATATAGATGACAGTAAAAAGTGCTGCAAGTAGTGTGCCACACAAAATTTTTCCTCTGTGCCCTACTCATTTATATAGGACCCTCCAAACATAAGGCATTTGAATAACAAATAATATATATGATAACTTCAGAACACTCCAAAAGTAAATAAAGATCACAAATCAGGCCTCCTAGACTAATAGACCCCAACATTGTATACAGACCCCAGGTCAGAACCCCTTTATATACAGACTTCAGATGCCCCCCCTATGTATAAGCCCCAGACCAAACCTCAAACTACTCCTTCTCAGACCTCACATGAGATGTTCAGCTGCTTAGCCTTTCCTGTTCCTCTGCTTCCAGGTGAAGCCCCAGACAATGTCCCGACTCTCTGGGTCCCGAGGGAAGTCCCAAGGGAGTATGTGAGGAGCCCTGGAGATTTGCCAGCTCTTCCATGAGATCTCTACTTTTTCCATTTGACAAGTCTGACACAACAGTGCTAGTCACAGGGCACCAAAAACAGAGCCAGACACACTTCCTTCTATATCGGTGCTAACCAATGTACCCTTAATTTTACTGCTGACTGCAAAAACACTGCCCCCTTTAGTGCTAGACATTTTTTGTTGTCTATGGTGCGTGGCCAGAGATTAGTCCAGGTATAGAATGAGTGTGGGTGGCTGGGTATGTAGTAGGCCACCCAATCCCTTCTGACATTGGTGGCTCAGTGGCAGCAGCAGGAAGCGATACTTATAGGGAACCTGTCACGTCCCCACAGCACCATAAACTAAGTTGTATGGGAGAGTGCGCACACAGGACTGTCTATCAATCTTATATCTATCTATATGTTATCAAAATGCAGCTGTCATGTTAACAATTGCTACATCTGTATAATGCTGAACTGTGTGTATCACCTTGCAAATGCAGCGAGCACGACCAAACAATGAACGGTGACCTGGGTAAAGCACTGGGAAGCAATAATAGGGTAGTCACGGTGGCTCTGCTACTTCCCCCCCCAACTTGGGAAATCGCAGTCACAGCCAGTGAGTCATAATAAATAAATAAATAAATGTTTAACATTTCCTTCCATAATTCCTTTGGGCTCGTACTCACACTTTATATCCTTCTTCCCACCACACTGGTTTAGAATTGATGACCTCCTTCTTCTCCCTAGCCTTGTTCAGTCTCTATTGAGCTGGCTAGACATAGATGTAACTGCCTAACCCCACCCTCACTCTTTCTTTTATACACTCTGCATCTACCAATCCTGAGCGAGGGCCCAACTAACTGTCCAATACCCAAGCTACCTAAGGAGGAGTAAGACAGGGGTAGTTAACATTCTGCTGAGTCATGCAGAGTTAGCCAATAGGAACATTAGAAATTAACCGCTAATAAATCAGTCTTGTTGCCTTCTCCACATTTTCTCCTGAGTATGAACATTCACCCTGACACAGTGATAGATGTGCTGTGGGACCCCAACTCTGGTGTACTACACAAAGACCTTTGAGAATTGCTCAAACCACAATCATTCAAATTGCCAATTATTAGAATAGGTTGTACTTTATGTTAATATATTTATGTAACATTTAAGTACAAAGATATATATATATATATATATATATACTAGGCAAAATATTAATTTTCTGTCTAGTAAAAGTTTTTTTTTTGCTGCAAAAACTGCTTCCACCTCAATCTATCACTACCGAGCCATCACAACAACATCCACATGTTTCAAATGCACATACATACTTCCCAATGTCTGAGTCTCTATTTGTGGGACATCTTAACCCTTTCCAATCCAATTTTGGATTCAGGGTTTCCTAAAAGGCTTTCTCTTTTTGCAGTTATACAACGGTGCCATCTGCTGGCTAAAGCCAATGTGTGTGCGCCAGAGGCTCCGACAGCGGAGGGGCTGGCAATAGATGGTAAGAATACCCTGTTGGACGTCTTCTGACACTGGAGCTGTACAAGCTTCAATCAGAATGTAGGAAGACGTCAGACAATGGATTGGAAAGGGTTAAGCCTTACCCCAATCTACACAGAAATGCCCCTAAAATCTCCTAGAAATAATAAATTAGGGCTTACCTGCATATGACCCGCCCCCTTCATATTTATTTTGCTGGACAATCCCACCAAAAACAGGATGGTTAGAAGGTATGATCTACCTAAAAATGGTTTAATATCACTTTCTACAAAATCCAACCCATTTTCATAGGTAAAAACCTCTGGCCACATAGCAGTTTTTATAAATACTACTTTGCTCTGTATTATGGGTTCTGCCAGGGTCCCTGAACAGCCAGGATTTTATGTCTTAAGTATTATTAGCCCTGACTTGGCTGAAGTATTGGCTTCCTCCATTATCCTTATCCTAAAGCTGCGGAAATTCTCTACATTTTAATAACCTAAGTAAGTGCGATATAGCTGAGCGACTGCTCTGAAGGAATGGAAGATATTACCTCTCATACCAGTGTATTAAATTACCTGCAATAAGAAAATAAGTGCACTTAAATATAATACTGCCTGTAGTAATGGCCTGACAGCGCTGACGTCTTATGGACCCTTCATACGGGACGGAATATTCTGTTATACAGCCTCCTGCAGAATATTCAGCACTACAATCTGCACTGCTAATTTGCAGATTTTGGTGTGGAAATGAAAATAGCAGAAAACACTGCATCAAAATCTCAAGTTAGCCATGTGGATTTTGTTTAGGAATTAGCAAATTTTTTTTTTTTTTTGGAATTTTTTTCCCATCATCACATTCAGAACTTTTTTTTATTTTTCCACGGACAGAGATCTGTAAGGCCTTGTTTTTGGTGCATGACAAGCTATAGTTTTTAATAGTACCATTTTGAGTACATACAGCTTTATTAAATCACTTTTTTTGCATTTTTTGGAGAGGCGAAAAAACAAAATAAGCATTTTGGCTCAGCTTTTTAATATTTTTTCTTTCCCATGCAGAATAAAAGTGTGTTCAATTTAGTATACAGATCATTATGGATGTGATAATACCAAACACATGTTTTATTTAATTTATTTTTAATTTTTTTTATAAAAACAAAGAGCTAAAAAGTTTTTATTTCTTACTATTCTTTTTCTTCTTTTTTTTTTTAAACTACTTTTATCATTTACATTTTTTTTATGTCCCTGTAGGGGACTTGAACCTGCGATGAGGTTGGGACATTGACGCGAAAATATCGATAGTATCGACTATCGCTGAACAAACTATCGATTATTGTAAAATATTGGTGGAAAACTATCGATTTTTCAACATATCGACTTTTTTAAAGGCTGTATAAAATTATAGTTTTTTTTAAAAACTTTAAACTGTTGAATTTATTAACAACTTATAACTTTTAATAACATCATGAAAATATATTAAAAGTTACAAATGGCAAAAAAAAAATTACAGATGAAACATATAATTTAAATTACCGTAGGTATATGAAAAGAGGTTTTTTTTTGTCATTGGCCCCAATAATCGTTATCTAATGAGCCAAGAAATATTAATTTGCTCTCCCGTCACAATGCTCCTTCCAGCAGACAGAATTTCACCAGCTTTTAAAAACATTCTTTCTGCAGGAACCGAAGTAGCAACTACAGAAAGATATTTCTACCAAGCTGGTACAAATGGGAGTAGGGTTGACATAGTTCCTTCCATATTTTAAAAGGTTTGTCTCCTAAACGATCTGGGGGGGGGGGGGGGGGGGGCATTTTTAAGTTCAAAGAAAGTTCTGCTGTTGTTTCATCTAACGTTCTTCGTTTGTTTTTGAGGTTCCAGGTCTCTACAACCTTCTGATGAGAGCTCCATAAAGAAAACTCAGCATTTCAAGTTGCAGCTGAGGGACCAAGTCTCCATGGCAACTTGTAAACAATACACGGCCTGGTAACGCGAACGCAGTGCCCCGAACACAATTGTAATTGCGTTACATGGGTCTCCTATCTTTTCTATGGGCACTGCGTTCGCAATAGACGCTGAACGCACGACATGTCGCGTCTCCTTTTTTTGGATGTGACCTTCGTGCGTTCAGCGCAGGCCTCCATCTTTCATTTAGAAAGCATTGCCCACAGCCATCGCGTTAGATGTAAGCGTTCAGAGCCTCGTCTAACGCGATGAACAAACGCATGTGGAGAAGGGGCCGAAGACCCCACTGTTACTGAGAGTCATTTTGCCTGGAGCAAACCTGATTGGTGACAAAGAGTCGCCTCCCACTTTCCAAAAGGGCGGAATGTAAAGAAAGAACATCTGGTCACCAGACCACAAGACACGTTTCTTCTTTACAAAAAAAAATCTATATATCGCCTTAAACTATCGATGTTACCGATATATTGGACACAACAATATCGATGAAAAGTATCGCCAAAGCATTAGCGATATATCGATATTTCGATATATCGGTTTTCGATGTCCCAACCCTAACCTGTGATACGATGATCGTTATGATAATACATTGCAATACTTCATAGTGGGCAGATGACATCACAGAGGGAATGTCGTCTTTATATGAACCTTTTACATGCAGCAATCAACATTGATCACAACATGTAAGGTGTTAACAGCTGGGATCAGTGTAGTCACCAATCCCCGCAGTTGCAGTGGGAGGCTGGCTGTTAATCACAGTCATGGTGTCATTTCTTATTGCACGCGCAATAAAAACAAAAAGCAGAAAGATAGGGCAAGGCTTATCTTTTCTCTCCCATAGAAATGACGCACGAGAAACACACCCATGAGAATCAATCCATTGAAATCAGTGGTTTCGCTTTGTCGCATTTTGCCCATGTGATTTTCACACACGCAAAAAGCTCTGCAAACATATTTCTCTGTTTAAGCCTGTGCTGGTATTATTTTGGGAGCATATTTGATTTTGACTTTTTGATCCCTTTTATCGTGGTTTTTTGGAAGGCAAAATGAACAAAAAAAGCACTGGCCAATCCGAGAGCAGTCCACAGTAGGCAATAGCTAAATAGAAAATTCCAGTGGCCAACTCGGACAATCCAAAACTGGTGGATCAGACAGCCGGCAGAGAAGAACAACTGCAAGTGATATACCCCCAAGCTCTCAGTTCCAGGACAGAATTTTTGATGAAAATTGCCCCTGTGACTGACAATCCAATAGTCTATAGCACAAATAACAGCTTTCAATTAGTTATTCACCCCAAGCTGTGCTGAGCCATGATGCAGCTGCCATAGCACTCTATGTGGACACAGTACCTCCATATGATTTCATACAAAGGCATTCAGATCTGTTGGATCCATATGGAGGTGCTCTACATAAATTATGAGGGAGCAGGAAAAAAAGCAATTTCCTAAGGCTGGCCACACACATTCTATGAAAATTAGCCAGGCTTGCCAACATTGGCGTATTTAGACGATTATTTAATGTGTACAGGGGCCTCCTGACTCTTCCTTGATATGTTGCAGGAGATGAGTATTGAGCAGTTGATGTTCAATTCCCCTACCCTCTTGTTCTCAGAAAATAAGCCGCTGCTCAGCCGAGCAAAGTGTTCACGTGTATAAAGATGGCAGGCGATATAGCTGTAGGACAAATGTGCATGGTGATTCTCTGCCCTATGCATTGGGTATGATGTAAAAATATGGCTGGGTTTCTCTGTGTAAATTAAGTGGGTTGATTCACTAAGGTTCATTATATTTTCCATTCGATCTGGAACCCCCCCCCAGTCTCTCCACTGGAGAGTTGTTAAGATATAGCAGGTTTTGTGTTGGTAAACCTGACCCATATGACTTGATGCATGCAATTCTGCACTTCTCCTGTAGTGGCCACAGGTAAAATGCACGGCTGTCTGCAAATTTATTTATGGGCGGTTTTACATATGTGTTAGTGAAATGAATATGACTCCATGTTCTATCCTATGCGTTTCCATCTTGTATGCCTCTTGTAATTATATTCATTTTTCATCTTTCTTGAGAATTTATAGATATTAAATAGTTACTCAAAAAGCCTTGAGTGAATAACCGAGGCCAGAACTGCAGGAGATAGCTATGTAGCATTCAGACTGGCCAGTGGGTCAAGATGACATGTTTCTCGCTGTTCACATATGATCCAAAATATTCTCTCTAAATAACTTATTGTTTAGAATTACTGTACTTTTGTGCTCTGAGAAGTTAATCACGTATGATTCTTCTGCGCTTGTGTGCGTCTGCCTGGCATTTTAGATGTTATATTCCTTATCTTGCATATTCATATTGTGTTTATGTTTTATCGACCAATGGTAATAAATAAATTATAATAGATCTGAATTATTGTAATCGAAGCATGTGCCTCTATAAAAACCGCTGCCCGTCAATCAATAAACGGATAACTTTAATCACACTAAGTGTTGTGATGGAAAGTTATTTCCCGAGCTCAGCCTATCCTCTAACTGAATTTGGACCCCAGAAGCATATCGTATAGCAAATAATTATGTTTGCACTAATATCTGCATTAGAACGATCGCTTTTTTCCACCCAAAAGCCAGGCAGCTGAGTGGAAACTGAACGAACCCTATTATAGTCAGTGGGGTCTGTTTAGCACCGTCCTGAGGCGCAGCTGTCCAGCCATAGGGCTTCTCCCTTCCTGCTCCCTGAACAGTGCAGGAGAGCAAAACTCTGAGCACAGGTGTGAAACCACCCGTACATATTTATTTAGTGTATACTTATTCAGCAGTGTTGGGAAAACCCACACAAACACAGGTGGGATTTGAACCCAGGACTCCAACACTGTAAGGCATCAGCACTAACCACTGAGTCAGCATACATTCTCCTAATGCAGAAGCCATATCTATGATAATCACCTGATTGCCTCATTGGCTTTAGTTGCAAAAGGAGTCGTCTGAAATTCAGATTTTTCTGCCACAGACCATATTCCTGCGAAAAAAAAAACAAACAAAAGTCTAAGGCCTTATTGACATGGTTGTGTCCATTTTCAGGCGCTGACCAATTTCACCGCAAGCGTATGCACATTTTACATCAGTTTTAGTTACGTTTTTACTTTTTGAACAAGCTAGTGTCATCCGAGTGTAATCTGTCTTTCATGAAAACCTGAAGGCGGCTCATTTGATATAATTAAAAATGCCCACTGAAGTCAATGGGTGCATGAAAAAAAACCCGGAGTGCACACATATACCATTGCATTCCACTATATTCACGCACCCATTAACTTTAATAGGGCGATTTTGGTACGAGAAAACGCCCCAAAATAAAACATGCTGTGTTTTTTAAACACAGACCTTTGAGTTCTGCCAATTGCAAGCTCAAGCATTAAATATTTTTCCTTTTTGCCACCAATGCTTACTTCCAATGCCAGTTGGACCTGTACAATTACAAGGCTCCAGAGATGATGCCATGTGGCCGCTTGTTCAATGGCGACCAATGGAGGGGCAGTAAATTGAAATTAAAAATCTGAGAAAGTTTTTCTGCAGCAATTGCCCCAAGGACGGGTGTGCAATCACTCATGGAGACGGTGCACACAGCCTGGCTGATATATAACTCTTTCCAGGCAACGAAGAATCCACTTGGAAGCGCTGACTGCACTGCAGCTCCGGTACGGAGAGTATTCTGCATACATAACAAAGCAGTTCGCTCTTGTAAAAGACAAACCCTAGAAAGTTGGATCCCAGCCACGTGTTAACAAAAAGCACAGTATCACAGATCAGCAGAAAAATCCAAGCATCAGTGCGATTCGTCACAACGTCAGTGCGGACCGGCAGAAATGATAGCAGCAAATGCACAACACGTTTTACTGTAGCCTGACAGTGATAACAAGGACAAGCTATTATACACGTGGTGTCTGTTAAAGACGAGGTGAGCTGCAGCTTAATTTATGTATCCGCCAGAGATGCCAGAACTGCAAATAGTATTGCGGTATATTTCATATTCAGGAGAGATACAGAGAGAGAGTCAGGTCAGATGAGGGAACACAGGGAGACAATTAGCCTGGACTTTCTCTATAAATTGACTTTTGTATGGATTGAGCTTCATTCGATCAATAGAATAAAGTGTTTGAATAAATTGCATTTTTTCCAATATTGTATATAGACTAACACAAGGACACATAGCTCACTTAGGTAGCCATTTTGGCTGGTATGGGGCCAGATGAGGAGAGGGTTAATATATATCTTCTTCCCCATAAGTGGATCTATCCTGTGTTGGTTTATGTCACCTTAGTTAACGAGGTCCGCTCGTTTTCTCTCCTACTTACCCATGGCTTGTAAGAGCCCTTTTTACACGGACCGATAAATCGCATCCAACTTGAATCTGAAGAATTGTCGTTCAGTGTAAATGCATGCCCTGAATGAACGAGGAATGAGGATTTGTTCTGCTTCATTCATCGTTTAGTTTCTGCGAATGGAGGCGGGCGGGCCAGAATGATCCCTGATCATTGTTCCTGTATAAAAGCATTTGTGCCCAACAGGTCATCCACTGCAAAAGGACCTTATATGTATTGGCCTTGTCTGGGTCACTAAGAGTTCATGTCTAGTGTCTTCTCAAATTAACTCTGCACGACTAGGCAGAATGCACCCTAACCCACTCTGTTACTTGTCAATCCCCCCTAACTAGGACTGGGATTGGGTAGGAAGGTTCCCCTCAGCCCAGGATTGGTTAGTGGGAGAGTATAACAGACAGGACATGGGTGGGGTTAGGCAGTGCTGTACAGTCTAGAGTGAGTGAAGGCAAGCCTGGAAAGAGTCGGGGGAGTTCCACCTAAGTTCTAGTGCTGGAGGTCAGGTAGTGGGAGGAGGCCTGGAGATCGGAGTCTTTTTCAACTCTAAAGGAAACAGAGACAGGGCAGACCCTGCAGAGACTGAAAGAGAAATGGGTATCACAATCATGAGTTGATCTTGTTCCTGCAAAGTCAGAAGTCAGTGTGTCATAGAATGGTAGAGTTGGAAGGGACCTCTAGGGTCATCTGGTCCAACCCCCTGTCATCCCAGACAGATTTGTCCAGCCTTTGTTTGAACACTTCCATTGAAGGAGAACTCACCACCTCCTGTGGTAACCTGTTCCACGCATTGATCACCCCCACTGTCAATGTTTTTTTAAATATCTAATCTGTGTGTCCTCCCTTTCAGTTTCATCCCATTGCTTCTAGTCTTTCCTAGTACAAATGAGAATAGGGCTGAACCCTCTGCACTGTGACAGCCCTTCAGATATTTGTATACAGCTATTAAATCTCCTCTCAGCCTTCTTTTTTGCAAGCTAAACATTCCCAGATCCTTTAACCGTTCCTCATAGGACATGATTTGCAGACCGCTCACCATCTTGGTAACTCTTCTCTGAACTTGCTCCAGTTTGTCTATGTCTTTTTTAAAGTGGGGTGCCCAGAACTGAACACAGTATTTCAGATAAGGTCTGACTAAGGAGAGTAGAGGGGGATAATTACCTCACGTGATCTAAACTCTATGCTTCTCGTAATGCATCCCAGAATTGTGTTTGCCTTTTTGGCTGCTGCATTACATTGTTGACTCATGTTCAGTCTATGATCTATTAGTATACCGAAGTATTTTTCACATTTGCTGCTGCTTAGCCCAATTCCTCCCATTCTGTATGTGCTTTCTTCATTTTTCTTGCCCAGATGTAGGACTTTGCATTTCTCCCTATTAAATACCATTTTGTTAGTTGCCACCCACTGTTCAAGCTTTTCTAGATCTTTTTGAATACTCTCTCTCTCTCTTCCCTGGTGTTAGCCATTCCTTCCTAGCTTTGTGTTGTTGGCAAATTTGATCAGTTTCCCATCAATTTCCTCCTTCAGATCATTTATAAAAATGTTAAACAACACTGGGCCTAGGACAGAGCCTTGGGGTACCCCACTTGATACATTCTTCCACTTGGATGTGCCTCCATTTATGACCACTCTTTGAGTCCGAGCACTCAGCCAGTTCTGAATCCACCTAACAGTTGCCTTGTCAATCCCATATTTGATCATATTTTCAATAAGGATGGTATGAGATACTTTGTCAAATGCTTTACTAAAGTCAAGATATGCTATATCCACCGCATTTCTCTGATCAACTCAGTCAGTGATTCTGTCATAGAAGGAAATTAGATTCATTGTGCATGACTTGTTTGTTACAAAACCATGTTGGCTCTGGTTAATTATTCCATTTTTATCCAAGTACTTGCATACATGCTGTTTAATAATTTGTTCAAATAACTTTCCTGGTTTGGAATCAGGCTCACAGGCCTGTAGTTTCCTGGATTCACCTTCTTTTTTTTGAAGATAGGGACAACATTTGTCCTTTTCCAATCTTCTGGGACTTCTCCTGTTCTCCAGGAATTTTCAAAGATTATGGCAAGTAGTTCAGCAATTACCTCTGCTGCTTCTTTTAGTATCCTAGGATGTAATTCATCTAGACCTTGAGGCTTGAATTCATTTAAGCTAGCTATGTGTAGCTAACTTAATAGCCTGCACTATTCCCTCCATTCCGCCACAAATAACCCTCCAGCACAGAGCCCACTTAACCTAGCCTGGCAGGTTCCATCCTCAGGAAAACTCAAAGAAACGAATTTATAATATCTTACCTGTACCAGAATGAGAGGTGAAGTTACTGCCTGTAGTTCTGTAGAGTTGTGACTGTTGGATTTATTCTGAATTCTAGTAAACTGTGTGCCCTCAGTTTTTCTGTTGTTTTCATGGACTGGTCTCTTTATTTCATTACGATGACACCCTCATCCAAAGGCACTGGTGTCACATCGGACATTACACAAAGTTCCAATTGTTTTCACTAAGAACTCTATAGCAATCTCACTTATTGCACAAGTTGCCATTTTAGGCCGGGTAGCAACGACCGCGACAAAGTCAGAGTTAGCGCACCCACTCAGGCTATTCCTGTCGATTTCTGCTCGCTGCACATGTGTTATGACTATCAGGTGTTCTAGTTTCCTGTTTGGCTCTCGATTTTGATCCATGTTTACGTACCCAGGTTTCCTGGATTCTGACTGTCCTGACTTCGGTCTATTTCTGGAACATTTTGTTCTATTGCTGCCTGCTCTGACAACCTGCCGGTCTCACCATATTCCATGAACTTCGTCTGTCTTGATGTCAGCCTGTTATATTGACCACATGTAAAGTGCAGGTACTTGTCCTATACTGAGCTTAACTTTTTAGATGGTGACGTGCTGGTTACGCCACTGATCGCATAATTGCTGGCAGTGGAACTTCTTTCGGCCATAGGGTGGCTGTGTCATGAGAAGGGGAGGGTTAGGGCTTTTTGTCCGGTGGTGCAAGTCACCACTGGAGCAGCTCAATTCTTTAGTGGAAGAGCTAATGAGCTCTTCCGTCACCTTCCTGTCCCTCTGGTACCTCACTTTGAAGCCAAAAAACTGCAATGGACTTGAGCAAAGGTTCCTCAGTCATGCAGTATCTAAAAGGCACTGATTTGTAGGGTTGCAGTGCCGGTTATAGAGCGCAAGGCAAGAGATGGCAATTGCATCTCCATTCCTTCTCCAGCCGTGCAACTGCACCGAGACTACTCCTGGGAAGCGGCCTGGGGTCCTCTGCAACAAAAACAGATACCTTAAGAAGGGATTAACGCTTTGCAATCCAATTTTGGATCCAGAGTTTCCTACGGGGCTCTCTCTTTTTGCCATTATACAATGGCGCCATCTGCTGGCAAGAGCCTGTACTGCAGTATATGACATGCTGGGGAGGCCCCCGACAACAGAGCGGCCAGTAATATATAGTAAGAATACCCTGCTGGATGTTTTCCGACATCAGAGCTGTACAACTTTCAATCAAAATGTCTTTAGACGTCAGACAGTGGATTGGAAAGGGTTAAAGAGTGAAAGCAAGGGGACTCTTAGGTGCAGCCCTCAGGAGCAATGCAAAGTCAACTTAATCAGTAACACAGTGGGTTCACAGCCTCTGCGCCAATATGCAATTGAAGGGGAATCTACAGAAAATTTAAATTTGAAAGGTAAATGGGATTTCCTAATTACAAAGCTTTAATTTGGTGATTACAGAATGACCACCAGAAATGTTTACTAGAAACTAAAATTAATTTCTCTGGATGATACATGGGCCTTGGTGGAAAGCACAGGAAAAAAACTTGTAGAAAACTATAAATGAGCGGCAGGACCTCGTCTAATCATAAGCCACCAATGAGGAGGACAGGTCATCAATCTTTCAGAGCTGGACTGTTACGTACATGCAGGGCTTATCATACGTGGCCTATAGAGGCATAAATACAGTATCCAAACTGGATGGATATGCACACAATATACTAAGATGGAGAACATAAAATTAATATAGTTGAAGGAAAATTTGATGCTAATCTAGTATGACGTTCTGGCACTAGATTGGAGTCTGAGGTCAAAGCCAGCAAGTGCGTTAAATATGGTCAGGCAAGCCGGGGGTTGGTACACGGAGAGGGCGATGCAATACAGAGGATTTCAGCAGAGACGTAGTCAGGAAACAAGCCAGTGGTCGGTACACGGAAAACAATCTTCTTTTAGAGGGAGCAGGTATAGGAAGGAGCTGGTTTAAAGGCTGAGGGCTCAATAAACACACAAGGAGGGAGGGACAGAACCAAGAGGAGCAATCAGTGTGGGGTGGAGCTAATCAGGAGCTGGATTGCAAGAGCTGGGTTTCAGAAGCAAGGAATAGAGATGAGCGAATATACTCGTTTAGAGTAATTACTCGATCGAGCACCGCGATTTTCGAGTACTTCCATACTCGGGTGAAAAGATTCGGGGGGTGCCGGGGGGCGGGGGGAGGCGTGGTGGAGCGGGGGCTAGCAGCGGGGAACAGGGAGGAGCCCTCTCTCCCTCCCCCCCCTGTTCCCCGCTGCAACCCCCCACTCACCCACGGCGCCCCCGAATCTTTTCACCCGAGTATGGAAGTACTCGAAAATCGTGGCACTGGCCGAGTAGGTTCGCTCATCTCTAGCAAGGAACTGGCAAGGTTAAGCAGAGGATCTGTCCAGCAGACTGAACAGCTCACTAGGGAGAGACACCATCTGAAGCACAGGAGTTCCCAGGTTCAAACCCCGGCACCTAGTAATGGAAGAGAGCCCTGCTTATAAGCAGAACGATCTGCCTGATAAGGACGGCCCTACGTCAAGAACCTGAGTGACCCTGACCTTGCCTTGTTGATTACAGGAAATGTGGCAAACGTAAATGGAATATAAATGTAAAAGCCACAGATATACAGGAATAAGATGTAACCGCACCACAGAGGAAGAATTCACAAGGCAAACTAATTTTGATGAATATACAGGTCAGGATCAGGAACCACCAATTGAGCCAAAAACCACTTTAAACAGAGGATCTTCAAACAGGAATCAGACAGGAGCCAGATAGATTTTCAATGGAGAGTTCAGTCAGCAGGTCAGACCAGACCAACTCAGGCAGGAGTATAACAGTAACCCTCTGTGAGGAGGAGTAAGAATAAATAGCCATAAACTTATGGCGATTTGCTGTCTGGGCTGTCCCACTTCCCAGTCAATGAATCTGCCCACAAACCTCAAGAGAAGCATCATTGTCAGCTCCCAGTTCTGAAATGCCAGGGAGCATGTGCCGCTGTAAGGCCATATGGGACTGGGGCTAATGGCATGATGTCACTCTGGACCTTATCCTCAATTTCCGGCCAGCGCCATAACATGGCTGCAGTGCTTGCTGGATTCAAGTCAACAGGGCTAAGTTGTATTACAAGACATAGCCACAAGGCAGAGTGTCTATAAAGCCTTTGAAGGGGCCATAATACTCCAATAAGTCCTATGGCTTATTTGTTCTACTTAATGGTGGGGGTCATAGAGTTTTGACCCTAACAGATCACACAAGTCTAAGGATAGGCCATCAATGTGTATTCTTGAAAAAACACCTTTAACACTTTCCAATCCACAGTCTGACGTCTAAAGACATTATGATTTAAGGCTCTACAGCTCCGATGTTGGAAGACGCCTGTTGGGGTTCTCTTACTGTGTATTGCCAGCCTCTCTGCTGTCGGAGCCTATCCAACTTGTCACCTCATGCAGTACTGGCTTTAGCCAGCATATAGCGCTGCTGTATAACAGCAGAAAAAGAGTAAGCCCCCTAGGGAAACCAGGATATATATTGGATTGGAAAGGGTTAATACCAAAGGTCTACTCAAGAGACAAAAAGTGATTGATGTTCCTGGTTGACAAGACAATAACAATGACTGCACGTTATGGGTATTATCCTAACGGAATACGCCATCTCCTCGGGATACATAACTGTTTTCGGGCTGGTTCCTCCTTCTGTGATGGATGAGCATATGGGAGGTTACAGGTTTCATTCCTCAGTACATTCAATCACTGTCTTTTAGAATCATCGTAGAATTGGTGCAGACAGCGGTCTAAAATAAGCATCACTTTACTTTATTGGATGTTATTTCTAGGTCACTTCTCATCGTGCTTTGAAAGCTCGGATAAATCAGGTGTGCAAAGTGTTCCACGTCATTACATATACAGAGCGCGCATTGCATGTATAGACTCAGGTGTGCATTAATAATCTTGGGTTATCTGCCTCAGGAAGCAGGGGTGAAGGAGAGAGCCGAAGCAATAAAGGGTTTCATCAAGACATATTTAATGATAAAAGTCTATATTTAAAGACTTTCTTCTCCTGCTCCAATGTGTTGAATGCAAAAAAATAAAGCAAATTTGCAAATAGTCAACTCTTAACCCCAAGCTGTTTTGTACCTTAAGGACCAGACACTTTTTAGGGATTTTACCCATGTGGCGGTTTTACTGCTTTTTTTTTTTTCCTTTAGCTACCAAAATTATTTTTGTTGCGTTTTTTTCCCTTGACATATAGGACTATTTTTTTATATCTTTTTCACTGACTTTTTTTCCCGTTTTTTAGTTTTATTGTGGGTAAGCTAAAAAGAAAATCATTTTTTTAACATTTATAATTTTTTTAAAAATTATTTTTATATTTACACTAAAATAAAGTATGGGAATGGGTTCCTCTATTTTGATATATAGTATGTATGGTTTTGTTTTACAGGGCGACGGTTTTTGTTGGCGTCTGCTTTGTGTTATTCTTTTTCTTTTGTATGTATTGTTGTTTTATTCTGTTATTTTGCCTTACTCATGTATGTAATTGTGTTTTTTACTATCTATGTCCCCCACGACGTCATATAAGACCTCTGGGGGACATTCACATATTTTTTTTTTCTTTATTTGACACTTTCCCACTGTAGCTGGGGCGTCCATAGGAGCCCTAGTTACAGGGGAAAGCAACCCCTGTGGTGACATTAGTCACCTGCAGAGCTGCCAGGGTCTAGTCTGACCCTCCAGCTCTGCAGTAGCAGGGAATCCCAGGAGGTCACATGACCCCTCAAGGCTCCCGCAGTGAAAGTACATGTTACTTTCACTTTCCCCACTGTATATCGGGGAAGCAGAAGGCAGGAAGGGTTAAAAACCCCTCCTGCCTTCTGCTCCGGGTTATCAGCTGTCACTAACAGCTGATAACCCGTTCTTGCCTCTGACTGATTGCAGAGGAAGGAGACTTAGAGCACCGCCGTAATTTTACTATCGGCGGTGCTCTAAGCCCAGGACCAGCCGTCGTAAACTTATGGTGGCTGGTCCTAAATGGGTTAAAGGGGATATCCAGCTCCGAAACATTGATGAAGTATGCTCAGGATAGCTAATGATGGGCACCACTAATGTAATTCAACTGGAAAAAAAGGGTGCAGCCCAATGGGTTCAAAAACGTCAGTAAGGGCTCCTTCACACAGCCGTATTTGCATACGTTTTTGTGCACGTAAAATTTAAGTGCGCAATATGCAGAGAATAGAACCACATGCCAATGGGTTTGCACACACTTCCCGATTTTGCAAGTGTAAAACAAAAAATAGAACCTGCTCTATGTTTGTGTGCATTGGCGCACCAGGGGTCCACATAGAAGCCTATGTGCGCAATTGGGACATGTTTGTCACAAATATACATGCCCTGTGGGCGGAAAAAGTGCAGTAAAATACACTGATACACACGCATAAAAAAGTCTCATTCATGGAATAAATACGTTGTGATGAGGCGTGCGCAAAAATAAATACAACCGTGTGAAGGAGCCCGAATAGACAAGAACTTGTTAACCCATCAATGATGAGTGCACATCATATATACAAAAAGTTCTGTTCACTTTAATACAAATTCAGGGTTTAAACAGATGGGCGTGATTTTCTCCCATTATGTGGCCATGATAATCACGGCCGCATAACGGGAGGAAATGAAACCATTGATTTCAATGGTTTCATTTTCACTAGCGCTATTCTCACCCGATAATAGTACAGAAGAGAAAAGATAGGACTTGAGACCTATCTTCCCTCTGTTTTTTTTCCAATTCGAGTGAAATTGCACAGTTTGAAGGGTTAAAAAAAAAGAAAAAGGATTTTTACCTCTTTCATGCGCTACTATGCTCCATAGTGGTGAGCGTAGTAGCGCATACGTCCATGTCAAAAAGCCCTCAGGCAGAATAAGGAAAGAAAAACAGCAAATGACCACATACACAATTAAAGCCAAAGCAATCATTGGGAATAACAATGCGGTAACTCACAGGTCACACCTAGATGGGGATTTGCTAAGGTACATAAGAAAAATTAAATAATAAAAATCTATATTTGTATCTCTATGGTGCAGATGCAGAAAAGGTAATAAATTGGTATACCGTTGATGATACAAAAAAATCCATAAAGTGCATGCGCATTTAAAGAGTTTTACCAAGATTGACTTTTTTCACCTACCCATGGAATAGGTGATAAGAATCTGATTGGTAGGGGGTCTCCCAAGAATGGGGGTCCCATGTTCCCCTTTTCTACTCAGTGTACGTCCTGCAGTGAGGAGGAGATTGAATGGAATGGCCGCATGTAACGGGTGACATTTGTGAAATATGATGCTGTAAATAGAAAGGCTTTAAACAGATTTATTAAAATAACTATCCATGTTTCTCTATGGGCGGCTTGAACTGCAGTTCGTCCGCATGGGTGCCCCACGTGGATTCCGCAATTCAAGTCCGCCCGTGGACATTAGGCCTTACTGAAAGTTGGACAAGAATTTTTTTAATCAACTTTTATCCAAATAGCTTTAAGCAAGGAGAATAGATCTTACTGGAATATATATATCAAACAATCTCTTAACCAGAGTTTTCCTCCTGATCCTCAGCGGGGACCAATCGTAAATTAAGCAGCTTGGTGCTGGTCCAAGAACCCAGAGGAAAAGCCAGATAGTGCCTCTTCTGCATTATCTTTTGTGGGCTACATAGCACTTAATAAGTGTTATGTAGTGAATAGAGAAAGCTGAAGTGTTGCCCAGCTCTGACAGTGACTATTGTCACTATGGGGAAATGTTTTTACCTGTAACTGGGGCTCCTATGGATGCTCCAGCTACAGTCTAAAGGAGTGACGTAAGAAAAAAAACCAATGGTTTGAATGTTCCCCAGAGGTCTTCTATGATGTCATTGTGGGGAATGGATGTCAGAAAAATAGTTACAAAAATAAGTTAAAAAAATTATATATATATAGTGACGCTCCAGGGGGCCCCTGCCGGTATTCATTAACGGGGTGAGCAGCCGCGTGTCAGCGACTATGGCTATGCGTGTCAGTGCTGACACGCGTGTCATAGGTTTGCCATCACGGCTCTAGTCAGTAGTAGCAGAGTCAGTCAGTCAGTCAGTCAGTCAGTCAGTCAGTCAGTCAGACAGACAGACAGACAGACAGACAGACAGACAGACAGACAGACAGACAGACAGACAGACAGACAGACAGACAGACAGACAGACAGACAGACAGACAGACAGACAGACAGACAGACCACTCTGCTCTGCAGACTGACTCCTTTTATATCTAACAGGTGCCTGAGCTCCACCTGGTTCCCTGGCTCAGGTGAAAACCTGTACTGGAGAGAGGATGCGAGGCCTACATCACTGAGCTGAGCAACCTCTGCGAGACATACCTTCCATCCCTGACTTCTCCTCTCACCCTGCTACAATATATATAAGAAAACGACCCACTGACAACCAAAATCGTTGCCATATCCGAAACTACACAAATTATATATTAAAGTGTCTGAAACAAAATGGGGAACAACGGCCCCTACTATTAATGAAAATATACTATAAAAACATCTTTATTCTTTTTAAACTTTTTACCCCTTAAAAAAAAAAAAGAAATGTGTGCAAAAAAATGAAAAAAAAATCAGAAAAAAAATAGCAGCAAAATAATTTAATTTAATTTAATGGAAAAAACATAGGGTTTTAAAATCGCCACATGGGTAAAATTCCTAAAAAGTGTCTGGTCCTTTAGGAGCTAAACATCCTGGTACTTGAGGGGTTAAAGACTTAATATCCTAAATAATAGTGTGCACCCTAACATAATAACAGTAAATATAAAGTCCACCCTGGGCAGTAAATCCAGTGTTAAACTGAAGGGCTCCCATTGTGGGGGCTCGAACCTGGGAACTCCTGGTTTCTCTCCCCAGTGAGCTATCCAGCTTGCTGGACCAGCTCCTCTGCTGATCCAAGCATTGTCTTTTCTCCTCCTAAGTCCATTTCCTGTTCCCCTGTCCTGGCCCTGCCTTTCTACTAATTGGGACTTCCTATAAAAGCCTGACTCTACCGCAGATCCAGATTGTAATTATTCTGCTTCTCAGGATTGATCAGCTCCACTTCTGTCTGCTCCTTTGCTATTGCGACAAAACCTCCTGATACCGACTCCTGTCTTTCCATTTGACTTTGTTACCCACCTCATCCATTGTACTGCAAACCAAGATTTCCCGTTACCGACTCCTGGCTTTCCATCTGACTACATCACCTGCCTCATCCATTGTACTGCAAACGGAGACTTCCCATTACCGACTCCTGGCTTTCCATTGTACTACGCTACCCGCCTCATCCATTGTACTGCAAACTGAGGCTCTTCCCTGACTACTCTTCAGACGTGAGGCTCCACCCTGGCGCCTGAACCGTACACCCATAATGCAAGTATCAGTGTACTGTGGTACAAACGTAACCAATGTCTGGTAAATTCTGTAAGTACGAGTTCGTACTTTTTAGCTACTGAAGGCTCTTTCACTTAGAGACAGTCTCTATCTCAAAATTGATATGTAATTACAGTACTTTAGATTGAAGACTGTCCTTCATAGGTTACCCTCTGTCTAAGAGATTGGGAGTGTTGAAGTGTGACGTTACTCATGAACATGCATCACCGAAATTCATTTCCAGATGCCCCCTTGGTCGGTTACTTTATGCAGCCTGCTCTTTTTCTTGCGCTATCTGAAACTATTGAGTCCCTCTCTTTTATACCCAGACCTTCAGCCAATCAGTGTGCAGCTTAGGTCCTGTCAGTCCAGAGTCAGAGTTAAGCTCAGAGTGAACAAAGTCATGTGACCGCCCTGAAGGTCCGGGCAGGAACATAAAGTATGGCAGTAACATTCATATACAGTGTGGCCCATAAAAATGTATACACACTTCAGCATGACAAATATCTGCATAAAAGCTTTGCTACTAAATTTCTATAGACAATGAAGGATAGCTGTAAGTCATGTTTGATTACATTGGGTGCCTAAAGTGGTCACCATTCTGACCAGAGGCGTAACTTGAAGCTCCAGGGCCCCAATGCAAAACCTGTAACGGGGCCCCCAACTATAATGCTTTACTCATAGTACTGGGCTCCCTATATGGAGAAGAGAGGCCTTATGGGCCCCCTAAGGCTCCTGGGCCCGGGTGCAACCACATCCCCTGCATCCCCTATAGTTACGCCCCTGATTCAGACACTTCCGAATTAGGGATTGTCAATTGTGCCTCCGCCATTTTATTTGACTCTCTTGATGGCAACATGGTGGCTTTAGCAATCATACGACTACTGACATCTTTAGAGTCAACATGATAATGGATATATCGCCGTCATAATTCAAATTCTATTTAAAAAAAACCCAGGCTTAGATAAGCAGATGACCACTATTGAAGTGTGCATACATATTTTGGGCTAACTTGCATATATAGATGGGCAATTAACCCCTTACAGTCACACATGTATGGTGTTGCTCCATTCATCTCTAAAGGGGTATTCCCATCTTGACTTTTCATAGCCGATATGGGAAGCGGCGGCTATAATTACCAGCCACCTGGTCAGTAACTATGAAAACAGTGGAGGGCTTCTGCGCAGTGCTGTTTCTGGAACTCGGGGGGTTATCGAAAAGGCATAGCGCTCTGTGCTACGCTGTTCCATAGCTCTGATTCACTTCAGTACGAGCTAGGCAAACCAACCACCAATAGGTGGTCAGAAATAGAGGGACGGGTTTTCACTTCTCGGCCATGAAAAGCAAAGATGGGAACACCCCTTTAATGGGACTCCTGGAGTTAACGGAGTGCCCATACATGGGTATGCCTATCAGCCCCATTGATTTGAACGGAGTGGCGCCACACGTGCAACTACTGCTTCAAGTCATTATGGGGGTGTAGTGAGCCCACACTAATGAGAAGACAGGAACACAGGAGCCTCATTTTACGGATCGGTAGGGGTCCTGTGGATAGGTGCTAAAAGTCAGTCTTGGTACAACTACTTTACGAGGGGAAGCAATATTATTACCCCTCTCTGGTAAAAGATGATGCCACAACAAGGCAAGTGCATCAAATGTGCAAATGGGGACATCCATAAATATATCCATAGTCAATAGAAGATGGGAAAGAATGAGGATTATAATTCCATGGAGGTGAGGTATGAACATCCTCTGTTCTTTTTCTGGTGGGAAACTTGTCCAGTTAGCAACTTCAGATTATATATATATATATATATATATATATATATATATATATATATATATATATATATATATATATATATACATATATATATATATAATCTGAAGCTGCTAACTGGACACGTTTCCCATATATGTATGTATGTATAGAATATATAATTTCCCTGTAGGTGTAATAAATATTCTGCAGCAGTTAATACTGTATATATAATATATATAATGCAGCTAACGACGTACGGTGTAATTACCTTACCGGTGGGGTGTGGAGCGGGGAGCCATGCTTATTTCTAGTAACATTTGTAAATACACATTCTGAAGTTCTCCCATCAGTTTTCAAATCCAATCTTCAGATTCACATTGTAGTTACATAGCAACCATACAACTCCTGCTGGAAGTCAAATTGTTCAGACAGTGGAAAAACAGCACATTCTCTGCAGATTATCATCACGCCGAAATTCTATTTATTAATATAAACGTTATGTTTTCAGCAGCCCGGCCCAAATAAACACATTTCATGCAGAAATCTTCCCCAAGTAAATTCTGCAGATAAATAACTTTTAAGAAACTTTTTTGTGGTTAAAGAGGATACATGAAATTAGAAAAACATCCTAACAGCGCCACTCTTATTCATAGGCCATGCCGGGTATTGCAGCTCAGCCTCATTCAAGTAAATGTCAATGATTAAAGAATGGTGGGCACAGCTTAATAATGCTGTCCAAATAAAGGCGCACTGTAAAACCAGGCCAATCAGCTGTTGGGTGCCAGCTGTCACCAGCAAAGCACACGGGGTACGGAGCGAAAGCAGGTAACTCCGACCCCTGTGTAATTGCTGATGCTGGTAATTGCAGTACCAATCTGGGCTGCTGCAATACAAATAGAGCTATATACTTCAACCTCTGACCGCACCGATAGCAGGCCCGGTAACAGCTGATCGCCAGAGGTCCCAAGTGGTGGATCGCCATTTATCAAATCAAACTACTAACGACCACTTGTCTGTCAATTTGTGTGTGTGTGTGATGTGTGAGTTACATGCAGAGCCTGACACCACCCATGATGTCAGTTACCGGCTCGTAGCATCTGATCACATGATGATGATGTCATCACAGGTCCTTTATTCTCCTTCTGCACTGAATGAAGAATTATGGGCAGACTACATCCCCCACAAACCCCTGCGGCCTCAGTTGCTATGGATACAGCAGTACTCAGTCTGGCAGTTTGTACCTGGTTTTCAGACTGCTGCACACCTGTGTGGAGACTCCAATAAATGACACATACATAGCTGGCGATGCATATTGACCAACAACATTTAAAGCATAGTCCTTCATCACTATCTTCACATCTCCTGAACGCGATATCATGCCATCTCAAGTGCTAATGCTGCCTACAAGAGTCCAGCTTCCATCTAATCGTCCACCGTTGTCCAGTGCTGAAACAAATTGTCGCTGTCCTGTAAACATGTCACCACAGAGGATTCAACATCGCCATGAAGCTAATGCAGTTTACATGACCCAGCGACAAGCTACGATTTCACCTCAGTGAGCAACTGAAGTTCGTAAATCACATGCAGCTCATATGTGAAAGCAACGTAGCAAAGCTGTGTGTGTGATGTGCATGTAGCAGAGCTGTGTGTGTATGTGATATGTATGTAGCATAGCTGTGGGGTGCATTGTGACCCCTGAAACACTGGTTCTATAATATCCTAACAATTACTAGTTTAGTCAAAATACTAATGACTTTCTGTCAGTCTGTGCATGCGTGAGTGAGTTACATGCTCTGCCCCTGATCACATGACGGTGATGTCATCAAAGGTCCTTCACCCTCGAGTGAGTTATATGCTCCGCCTCCGATCACACGATGGGGACATTATCACAGGTCCTGTAAGCAGATGGCTGCTGTCCATCCAGGTGTTCGTTGGTATTCCATAGCAACTGAGGCCCAGGGGTTTGTAGGGGATGGAATACTAACAATCACCTACAGCAGCCGTGTGCTTACAGGACCTGTGGTGATGTCACCGTCATGTGATCAGTTACCTGTGGTCTGCGATCACATGACCAGGGGGTGACCAGTGTGTGCAGGAATCTGCTGTGCTGCTTTTGAGCACTGTTGTATGAAGAACATATGTAGCAGAGCTGTATGTGATGTACATGTAGCAGTGCAGTGTGTGTGACATGCATGTAGCAGAGCTGTATGACGCATTGGGCCACAGAAACACTAGTGCTATAATTTCCCAATAATTACTAGTTATTAAACTATTGATGACTTGTCCCAGGAATAGGCCATAAATAGATAAGTCCCAGAAAACCCCTTTATGTTTGCATCAATTTGTTTTTCAACGATTGTTTGGGGTCATTTATCACATTTAATGACACATTCAATTCTTTGATTGGGTGGGGGATTGTATAACACAAAAGACATTTTCTCTTTACATGTATTTGATATGGTTGAATATGTTCTAAAAATGACATAGAGAGCTCAACCTGACATTTTTGCTTTGAGACTAAATGAGCTAAACACACTATTTTTGAATATCATATAATTATGTCTTGTGATCTAAAAACTTTGAAACGGTCCAGTCTGGCCTAAAAATGCACAAGCTGGTAGGCTTTCATATATACAACCTAATTTATAAAAAACATTTAATTTTCCCTCCCATGGATCTTTGACTTTTGTGGGCTTGCAAAGTATTCCATGATTTTTTGGCAGCCATTGCCATTCAGCAGATTTATTGGCTGCGTTGCTTGCCTCCATGATGTTTCCCATGACCCAACATGGTACAAATTTGGTGTGGTTTTAGAGATGTGGGTCCGGGAAGCTCAAACACATAATGGTAATGTAGTCAGTATCCTCTTCATCCTCAAATCTCTGGCTTCTAAATATGAGCATTTTCGGCTCTCTGCAGACTGCAACTTCCCACTCTCACCAATCCAACACTTGAACTAGTCCTAACACAACTAAAATGTTGCAACCGCAACGGGTGTGTTGTCACTGGTCACAGCTTCCAAACACGGAAAACACATATAGTAAGGGCACTTTAGTTAATGCATTGCTTATGATGATGGTTTAGTACCCCTTCAGGTGTCAGGAGGAGGGTAATAGGAATCAGCAATAGGTGTAGGATGGTTGATCGCGTAACGGTTGTTGCTCATCTTGGAGTAGGCCGCAGGGCGTTGAGCTCTGCCAGAAAAGTAGGCCCGGTCACACAATCCCTTGTAGATGGCCCACCAGCACACCAGTGGAACTTGGAAATGGTAAACCTTGTTCAAGCAGAATATGCAGGCTGCAACACACAGTGGTGGTTTGCGGAAGCCAGAGATGTAGGGTCGGTAAAGGTTGCATCTTAGGAAGCTGGTCACAGGGACCCTCATGAGCGCTCAATAAGTATCATGAACTCAGTCAATGAGACAGCAGGAATTTTGGCAGTCTCATCTCTCACAGGAGTCTGGCATGGCTACTTGAGTCTCCTGGATAATCACTGCCCACTTGATCCAGTCTGAGGGAGAACAACTAACCTGAGCCAAACTTTCGCAACACTGCCAAGGGCAGCAAGCTGGCTTACTATTCTCTTCTGCTTCTCGCAAAACTGACCCTGCATCTCATGTCTTTGCTTTCCAACCACTTGGGGGTGCAAACTCATTCAAAACAGTAAAAACAGTAAGATCTACGATGGGGTACCCAAAAGAAACAAGAATCTTCTTCTGGAAATGGGGCGTTACTACGGTCGTACTGGCTTCTGTTCTAGATGAATGTCTATGGACCCCTTCTGAGGCGGTATGCCAGACGGCCTTGTTAGTTGTGCTCGCCTTCAGTGATTTTTTTAACAAGTTGTTCAGTTTTTCACCTATTTTCCGATGGCTGATTCATACGAACAACGTGCAGCTATGAAATTTTGTTTTCTTTTTCACTGTTCTGAACAGAAGCCTGTACTACCCTGTTTACCTGAAAATAAGACATAGCCTGAAAATAAGACATAGCATGCTTTTCCAGAATTTTTGAGGATGCAAAAGGATTTTTCAGGCTTTTTGAGGATGCTTGAAATATAAGCCCTACTCCAAAATTAAGCCCTACTAACAGTTAATTAAAAAAGTCAATTTAAATAGTGTCCATGTAAAAAAGTTAAACCTTTTTGAACAAAAATAAAAATATAAGACACTGTCTTATTTTCAGGGAAACACCCCACCCACCAGAAGAAGATTCCCGTTTCTTTTGGGTCTGTGGCACTACAAGGGTTTACTACACCCCTCTTACAATGGTGAAAAATATCCAAAATTACAAGAAAGTTGAATTTTGTACTTAGAGATTTTTTTTTTCAGGTCGATACTAAGTGTCACCAAAATTCTCCTGCAAGTGCAAATTGCCAGGATGAAGCAGGATCATTTGAATTGTCGTGCAGCCGAGCACCTGTATACGGGCAGGGTTCAGTGAGCAAGCAGTTAGGTGTGAAATTCAATTACAGGCTTTGAAAAACATCTCTTTATCATAATGGAAGGGGTGTACACAGAATATACTTGCTACTGATTCAAATATTACCTAAGGAATTCTTCCATGATGAAACCTAAAAAAAAAGTAAAAAAAATAAAATAAACAAAAACGTATTTCTAATCCCACCATATTGGATTTTAGATATTAATCATAGGGCAGGTAGGAGTAATAAAGTCAACTATCTGTGGATGCCTTTGTTTTCCTCCATCCCATCGGTTTTTGGCGTATTTCAGCAGAGAAGGCTTTCAAGTGATACATACATAATTATGCAAATGAGCGTATTTGCGATTCTCTCTTGTTTAATTATCAGAAATCTCTGCATGAATACCATTAGTTGAGGCCGAAATTAACATGGCAAATGTAACTTTGTGAACTCCACAAAAAGTTTGGAATAAGGAGATCTAACACAGCTAAGGGCTTAGATAACAAAAAGGCAGACGACAAGGCTGCTTAATGGCCCTTGGAAAGATGGGGCCAAGACCATTTGGTCCCATATCCTTTGCTACTGAATGAAGAGACCTCTCTTTAGAGGAACTGCCTTGCTAGCAAGCAAAAGGACTGGGGAATTGGTGCAAAGGTCAGCAGCACCAGACAATACTGTAGTGGGTGGCAAAACTGGGTCAGTACCATATTAAGAAGGCCTATTTTGCATGCCTCCCAACATTTCAATCCCTATTGGTCAGACATAAATAATCCCTGCCCTGATCTACCCAGAAGTGGACAAAAAAATCTCCCAAAAATGTCCACTTTTAGACAGTTTTGCATAAACTCTGTTTCACAGGGCAATTACGCAAAAACAGGTCAGCTGGGAGATAAGTCATTTTGGTCTTTGATATGGGGTTGCCTCTCTTCTGATTATTCCCCCTAAACACACTAAGACCATCTTAAAACAAGCCATTTGTACAATCCACTTTCCTCACACATCTAAAGAACAAGGAGCCTCATTTTCAGTTAGCAAATGGATTCATGCAGTTTGTCCCTAATGGCCATCTACATCGAATGGCCACTTTTTTATTGGGAATCCCGACCCTTTCACAATTGGAGTTTTTCTGTCTGGAAATTAGAGCCGTAATCCTGGAGTGCAACAAAAAAAATCACGTGACAAGTTTTTCAGTGGATCAGTTTTCATGTAAATCTACATTAGAATGGGAAAATTCAGTGATCTGCGCGACGTCCAACAAGACCTGGTCATCAGTGATAGACTAGCCAGGGCCAGGATTTTACTGCCAAGCTTGTTGGGTTTTCTTGTGCAGCGATGTGGAAAATGTACAGAGAATCATGTGAGAAAGGAAAAAATCTGTTGTTATCGGATGGAAAAAACTTGTCAAGGGGTCAGAGGAGAATGTCAAGAATCATTCCGACTAGCATGTGGTGCACAGTTAAGCACACTGCATCTGTATTCGATGCTGGCGCTCCAATGAAGGTGACTGAATGCATAACAGGTTGGGCCTTGGCACAAATGTGCTATAATAGCAGAGCACTGTTGATCTCTAGGAGAAATTGAAAGACAAGACTCTAGTCAGGTTGCGACAACTTTTGCGAGTTTTCAAAAACTTGCAAAAGTTTTTGTGACTTTCCAAAAAAACCTCACTCTACTCAGACCCTGCTCCATCTTCTAGACGTAACATTTGTTCCTTTTGGCGCAAATCAATGGTAGGTCTGTCTAAATTGATTTGCACAAGAAAGGGGCAAACTATACCAGAATTCCACACTAACACCAGTAATTAAAGTGCCCCATTGTCTGTAAATCGTGAGCTTCCACTCTTTCAACAATACAGCAGGTCCTGACCGGAGCTTCCACAGCTACGATGGACTAACTGACCAGCCACTCTCAAGTCTGACCAAGAGGTTCCAGGGCTATTTCCCACCGTCTCCCACAACAGGCTTCCAGAGCTTCTCTTATGACTCATGACTCAGGCCATACTCAACCACTGTGGTCAAACAGAACCACAATTTGCATACCACACTCCACCTTAAAGGGGTTGTCTCGCGCCGAAACGGTTTTTTTTCCCATAGGCCCCCCGTTCGGCGCAGGACAACCCCAAGAGATGTGTTAAAAAAAAAAAAAAATTATTACTTACCCGAATCCCTGCTCTGCGACGTCTTCCTTCTTCCTATTTCTTCCTTCACCAAGATGGCCGCCTGGATCTTCACCCGCGATGCACCGCGGGTCTTCTCCCATGGTGCACCGTGGGCTCTGTGCGGTCCATTGCCGATTCCAGCCTCCTGATTGGCTGGAATCGGCACACGTGACGGAGCGGAGCTACGATGACCAGCTCTCTGGCACGAGCGGCCCCATTCACCAGGAAGAAGACCGCACAGCGCAAGCGCGTCTAAAAAAGCAAGAAGACATCAGAATTAGACGGATACATGGCGACGGGGACGCCAGAAACGGAGCAGGTAAGTGAATAACTTCTGTATGGCTCATATTTAATGCACGATGTATATTACAAAGTGCATTAATATGGCTTTACAGAAGTGTATAACCCCACTTGCTGCCGCGAGATAACCCCTTTAACTACCAGACACAGGCATCACTATGTGGGATGAGACATGCCCTCCTATTCCCTGCCAGATGCACATGCTCATTCCCAATGCTTCTGCCAATGCGGACAGGAAGCAAATAGAGCTGTCAACATTGCAGTGACCTGGTTCAGTACTGCAGGCACAGCTCCCGTTAAATTCAATGGGAGATGTGCCCTGCAATACCAACAATACCTGCAGAGCATGATCTGCTTCCTGCACTGTCTGTAATGAAAGTGGCATTGATCAGCAGATGATCGGGTTATTATATAACCGCTAATGATTATACATAACTGGTTAGTTAGTGTATTGTAACAGTCTCTGTCATGGCCCGAGTGGGCAATGTGTGAGTTGCTTCGATCCCAATTACAGATAGAAAAAAATGCCCAAATTCCCAGAGCGGCCCTTTAATTGCAACTCGGAATTGGGGACCAAAAAAAACGCCTTTAGGATGTTTTTATTTTTCTGTAATGTATTTTTGCAGGAATGTTAATTGCATCAATGCACAAAATAATTGTGGAAATGTTCTTTAAATAATGTCACCTAAGACTTGGAAGGCAGATAGCTCTGATAGAACAAAGCTTAGTGCTGAGAATCTTCCGTATTTGTTTTCATAATTTGATATAGAATTGGGAAGGTGTAGGAACGCAGCGTGAGCCTGGCTGCCTGATTTACATGTTGCCGACCACAGAGGACTCAACAGAAAATGAGGCAATCAATCTATTCCTCCTCTGTCTCTAACCGCGGTGCTAAAATCAAACCAAACAGAATAGGAAAACACCAGGCAAACAATACGCGGTGACATATTTACATTTTCTGTATAAAGTACAAACTCTTCTGCGCCGCAAAAAAAAAAGAGAAAGATCTCCCTGAGCTGCTGATTATATTTCCTGGATGACAGTATTACTTACAGAAAAGTATATTTACAAGGGAGCCCAATCCATAAATATACAAGGTCTTTTACCGCTGCATTCTGAGTAAGCCCAGCCTGGTGAATGTGGTAGAGATGAGGGGGTGGGGGAGGGGGGGGGGGGGTAAGTTTTACGTCCCTGCACCTTGCTGGTAAAGTTCAGTGATATAGAATGAAAGCTTATTATACTCTAAATAGATTATAGATACAATAGTGATAATGACCTGAAGCTATAGTAAATTATGATGGGGGAGGGGGGAGATTTTGTGATATACCTTGTTTGTTACTATTGAATATGTAAAGGGTCTTTAACCCCTTAAGGACCAAGCTGTTTTGTATCTTAAGGACCAGACACTTTTTAGGGATTTTACCCATGTGGCGGTTTTACTGCTCTATTTGTTTTTCCTTTAGCTACCAAAATTATTTTTTCTGCGTTTTTTTTTCCCGTGACATATAGGACTATTTTTTTAATATCTTTTTCACTGACTTTTTTTTCCATTTTTTTGTTTTATTGTGGGTAAGAAGCTAAAAAAAATCATTTTTTAAGCATTTATAATTTTTAAAAAATTATTTTTATATTTACACTAAAATAAAGTATGGGAATGGGTTCCTCTATTTGTTTTGGACATTTTGATATATAGTATGTATGGTTTTGGTTTATAGGGCGCATACGGCGACGGTTTTTGTTGGCGTCTGCTTTGTGTTATTCTCTTTCTTTTGTATGTATTGTTTTATTCTGTTATTTTGTTTTACTTACGTATGTAATTGTGTTTTTTACTATCATTGTCCCCCATGATGTCATATAAGACCTCTGGGGGACATTCACATATTTTTTTTTCTTTATTTGACACTTTACCACTGTAGCTGGGGCATCCCTAGGAGCCCTAGTTACAGGGGAAAGCAACCCCTGTGGTGACATTAGTCACCTGCAGAGCTGTCAGGGTCTAGTCTGACCCTCCAGCTCTGCAGTAGCAGGGAATCCCAGGAGGTCACATGACCCCCCGAGGCTCCCGTAGTGAAAGTACATACAGTGCTCGTATATCGGGAAAGCAGAAGGCAGCAAGGGTTAAAAAACCCTCCTGCCTTCTGCTCTGGGTTATCAGCTGTCACTAACAGCTGATTACCCTTCCTGCTGATTGCAGAGGCAGGAGACTTAAAGCACCGCCGTAATTTTACTATCGGTGGTGCTCTAAGCCCAGGACCAGCCGCCGTAAATTTACTGTGGCTGGTCCTAAACGGGTTAAGAAGGGCAGGGACAGAGAAGTGGAAGAGCAGAGAGTTTGGGTGCGAATGGGAAGCAGGAATGAAGATGAGATGGAAGTGGCATCAGGCAGTGTCTCCGTGGACCAACGCTGTGCAGTGTCTGAAGTTCACGGTTCTACCAATTGCTCACCGTGAGAGGGCTAGAAGGACATGCAAATGGCTGATTCAGTTGAATGGACTTCCATGTACAAAGATTTGCAAATGCTACTGGCTCCTCTGTTCTCATCCTCACCAAATTACCCCGAGCAAACGAGCAAAGCATGTCTTCACAATCCCAATATGAATCTTTCCCCCAAACTTTTCGATGCACCCTGTGTAGCCGGTCTCTCTCCCTCACTTGGCCATTTTCTGA
Organism: Eleutherodactylus coqui; assembly: GCF_035609145.1. NCBI lineage: Eukaryota > Metazoa > Chordata > Amphibia > Anura > Eleutherodactylidae > Eleutherodactylus > Eleutherodactylus coqui. The sequence continues at coordinate 256,778,224 of NC_089840.1, read as the reverse complement.
TCCCATATGGCCAGAGCCCGGGCCTGACTTATATGCAACATCCAAGTTTGTTAAGGAGGAAGGACTGGTGATGGCTCACAGAGGTGTATCAGAGATGGGGCAGTTGTCCCAACCAATCTAGCGAGCCTGAGATTGCAGGCCATCTATCACTGGTCTCACTAAAGAATTATGTTATTTGCAGACGAAGTAAAAAATTGCTGGGAAAAGTGTGGAATAAAGTGTTATAGAGGGTGAGTCTCTCACTATGAAATGCAAACTTTCCCGAATAACTGCATAATTATTGTTTAGTCCTCTATGGGAGTTGATCTGTATTTACCTTGTATGTTCCCTAGAGCTTATGCTGAAAATGGTGCCTCCACCATTCGAGCGCAGCGTCCGAGGAGCGGGTCTCGGCCTAGGAGATGGCGGGGATTAGAATAGGGCCTTGTCATGGTGGCACTACCATCTCCCACCCGGGGGGGGGGGGGGGTAACCGTAAAGCACATCCCAGGGGCTGAGGGCAGGCTATTAAAAATTGGGGAGTTCTTGCTTACTTGATTTGTTGCGAGTGACGCCACTGTTCCTTTCTCCGGCGTGAAGATGAAGATGGAATAAAGTCCACAAACACAGAGAGTAGTTGAACCAACAGTTGAAGGGAACGGTCGACAGCTGCAACTTTACTTGAATAATTACAGTTCACAGTAGACTGAAGTAGACTCAGCAAATCACACCGATGCAGGCAAAAATTAGCGATGAGGACAGGGAGGCAGACAAAGAATGACACCGGGCCCACAGTCCAAGTTATCTGTGCAGCACCACTCCTGGAAAATACTCCTTAGAAAAAGGCACAAACTCTCCACCGGTCACTCATTAACTCTTGACTTCCCTGTCCCTGCATGGTGGACTCCAATACTCTAGTCATATGGCACAATGCTTGTAAGAAGTGGTCCTAGGAAAGAGTTCTAGGCCACCTCTCCTTCTCCTCCATCTTCACCACATGCAGGTTGAAGGTACCTGCATGCGGGTAGCACTCCAACACGACAGCACTCAACTCTAAGCAGACCAGCAAGCAAAAAGCCAAAAAGCCCCAATCATCCAGCTTTCAAACACATATAAGAAACATGGTCACATGGCTTACAGAAGTTACATTTCCACATATGACCCAGACAGTAATCCTTTCAGTGCTGCAGCTAGACAATACACTTCATATTCATGCAACATAAAACATACGACAATACACACAAGCACGAGACTATATAGATCAATCAGAACCTTCCAGAAACCTTCATACATGAGCATCTGTACACTACACAAGCAGTTTTGTATACAAGTCTGCATATTTTTGAAGATATCTATTAATGTGACAACAGTTGGTTGGTTGATGCTTTGACCATAAAAGGGACAATTTTCTGTTGTATAGTGAGCTGATGCAGTACCAGTATGCTGCAGTCTGTGCTGCCTGAGACTTGGGAGGATCAGGAAAACAATGGCACTGAGCAGATGGGGTACAATGCTGACATCAGTAAACAAAGAGACTGCGCAGGAATGAGCACTCCTCTTCCCGGCAAGAGCCATGGACCAACCTTGAGCAGTTCCATTTCAAACATCCAGTGCATCGAACCGTCAGTGAGGCCAGCCTCTGAGAGGACTATAAGTATTTACACAGAGTGAGAGCTAATTCATAGCCAGTTGGCACGCCGCATCATTCACTGATCACATTGAAGAGAATGAACTGTTAAAGACATTTTCCGCTGCCTGAGTTCCTCCAGGTCATCATCATATTGGAGAGTGAGAAGCTTATCCTCTTAGGACATGCAGGGGAAAAATAGAAAGACTACCTCAAAGGCGAATGAGTCTGAAACAGATGCTGTGCTTTATGTTCTGTATATAATCTGTATTGCTGTTAGACAATACTGATATTAATAACTTATCAGGGCTATTGCTCACAAGGTATCTCTACACTATAGTTAATTGTATATAGTGTCTAGATAAGGGCAGATGAAAGTTCATTTGCATACTCCTAATTATTCAGTTGTTTGCTTTTATCTCTGTTTTCAATAAACACTATACGCTCTGTTTACTCCATCTGTTACATTGTATCTCGGTACTTGCGCCACCACATTCTATTGCCAGTATTGGTACTTGCGTCACTCCTCTGGGCCGTGAAATGGCCACAGATTTGTTTCAAATTAATTGGTCACCGAAATAACTTTCAATCTCCCTCATACTAACATTAGATGTGCGGAACATTGCGCCATATTGTTGAAAGTGACGTTCCGTTAATTTGTCATTTGTTAAATGATTCTTCACCGATTTGTGAATTCAGGATTTAGTCGGGACACTTCCTTCGCCTTACTTATTCTGAAACACCCTTTGTTTAAATTAACCTGTTTGCCAGCATTCACAAACAAGCTGTTCAACTGAGTAAGTTTGTAGCGCATTAAGGAAAACGCCAGTTTGGCGGTAGCATCTCAATGTCACGAGTGCAGTCCTCTTCGATGAGAGGTTTAATAGTCCGATGGACATGGGGGGAGAGTAATGAGGCCATCTAAAACATAAACTGTCTGTGTTGCCCATTGCAACCAATCACAGCACAGCTCTCATTCCTCGTAGTGCTGTGATAAAATGAAAGCTGCACTGTGATTGGCTGCTAGGGACAACAAAGACAGTTTTCTTTTGGACAGTTTTCATAAATCTGCTCTATAATATTCGTGTAGGCCAATGTTCATAGAGAAGCAGACAGAAATTACAAAGTTAGGACTCCTTCATACAGGTGTATTTTGTGCGTAATACGCAAAGAATATAGCCCATTGATATCAATGGGTTCATACACATTTTCCGTTTTTGTGAAAAAAAAAATAGGCGTAACTATAGGGGATGCAGGGGATGCGGTTGCACCCAGACCCAGGAGCCTTAGGGGGCCCATAAGGCCTCTCTTCTCCATATAGGGAGCCCAGTACTATAAATAAAGCATTATAGTTGGGGGCCCTGTTACAGGTTTTGCATTGGGACCCAGAAGCTTCAAGTTACGCCTCTGGACACACACACACACACATATATATATATATATATATATATATATATATATATATATATATATATATATATATATATATATATATATATATGCTGTAGAGGTAGAAATTGTATACTTAACCTAAAAAAGTCCAATAGCAGTATGATATTGTACTTTATCTCTATTGTGAAGGCTATGTACACATTCATAACCATGATTACAACTAAAAATTGCATAATGGAGGCAAAGGTTCGTCTTTGGAGATTGTCTCAAAAGAAAATAACAGATGCCAGTCAAGGAAATGTGAAGGCATTTACAATGAAGGGCTCACATACTCCGCGGAGACAGGTTTAGGGTCAGCACAAGTTTTCACTTCATGTTTGCCAAATGGGAAAATCAATTCCAGCGCTCCAGGTGCAGCAAAGATATGTAACCAGATAGACAGAGGGCACTTATTGCAATGGGGACAACCTGAAACCCCCCTGATGTTCAGGTCCACCAAAAGAGCAATCGCAGTCCAATATTAAAGGTCTTGATCCACATGATGTGGAAGAGAGCTGATTGATTAGAAATACATAAAATCAGGTACCGGTGCAACACGTATCTCCTTTGTCAAACACAGCTAAAGCTACACTGTAGCAATGAGCAGATTTTGTAAAGTATGTTCACTTATTCTCATTGGTGATAGCAGTAGGGGAGGAGTAGAGCCACCGGCATTTGCCATATTGCACGAGCATTGCCACAGGAGACGCGTGGTCACCGAAACTGTATCATTACCCAGTATGTGTGTGATCCCCACACCATGCATGCACTACCGCAGGTCTGGAGGCAAGTTGTTGCCGGGGAAGCGCATGTGTTCCAAACACCGGAACTAAATTGCTACCCTATACAGTCAAGTACATTGCAACTAAATACAATGCTGGTGCTCCAACTAACATTTTTGAGCACACAACAGATCGTTCCTTAGCATGGAAGAACTGTAACAGCAGACAACCAGTTCCAGCGCCATTGTTGTCTAAGATAGGGAGATGAAAAGGAGTGATTGGGTGCTCGCAGAGTAAAGTGTAATTAAGTGTCTGATGGAAAGGCACTTACACATATACAAGGTCTCACACCTGGAGACCCCCCATGGAACAGTAAGGGAACTAATCCCAATGGTGTGGTATATGGGAATTTATTATTCAAAACAACAACAAGTACAAAAGTGACAAGAAAGGAAGAAATATGGTCCAAAAGTTGGTTTCCCAATGCATTTTGGAGCTATCATTTGCTCCTTTGTCAAGCAAATCTTGTCAAGAAAGAAATCACCCAGGATTTGCTTGACAAAGGAGCAAATGATAGCTCCAAAATGCATTGGGAAACCAACTTTTGGACCATATTTCTTCCTTTCTTGTCATTTTTGTACTTGTTCCTATATACCACACCATTGGGATTAATTCCCTTACTGTTCCATGGGGGGGGGGGGGGGTCTCCAGGTGTGAGACCTCCTATATGAGTAAGTGCCTTTCCATCAGACACTTAGTAACAGTTTACGCTGCGAGCACCTGATCACTCCTTTTCATCTCATTATCTTTCCCCTGGGCTTAATTTTTATGCCTTCTGGCATTTCCTTGATCTGGTGTATGCTCTCCTCCTTTTGGTGGAATTGGGTAAACACTCTACTCCAAACATTAATAATTCAGACAGAGATACCTATGTTTTCATGTAATTAATCAGAGCGCTGCCCCTAAATTTTCTCTTTTCATTGTTGTCTAAGAGAAACCAATACATGAGAATCCTCTGCGGAAAAAAGCACAAAAATTGTATTGCTAAGCAAAAGACAAACATCACTTGGTCAGATGAATCCTGATTTCGGTTGCACCGTGCCAATAGGAGTTCAGAACTTGATGCAAGCAGCATAAATCGATACCCCTTCCTGTCAGCTGGTTAGAATATATCAGTACCTCTATCTAATTTGCAGCAACTGCCAAAAGCTTCCTGTCCGCAGTGGCCAATATTCCAGTATAACAAGTTCAACACCTAGTGGAATCTGCACAGCAACAAATTGCCACAGTTCTGAAGGCATAAGGAGGTCAAATGTGCTACTAGTTGGTAGTCTTTATAGTGGCTATTAAATATAAATGCCTCCAAAAAGTGGTTGTCACCTTACTAGCCTGATAACTCATTGGGAGAAAAATAATTAATTATCTTAACTCTAACAGCCTATTATAACACTACACCTTATAGATCTGAATAGATAGTGGATTTTTCATATCTAATTGAAATGTTTTATGAAAAATACTGATAAGCGTGAATAGTCAAAAACAAAGCTCTATTACACTGTTTAAAATAATCGTAATGCTGCCTCTTTCCTGCGGGGGTGCTGTAGGGAAATTGAGCACCAACAATGTGATCAGAATCTATAAGCAGCTGACCAGGAGTTGTTTGTAGTATGTGCTCCCCTCCTAGAGGTGACTGTACAAAGAACATTGCTCCATATAAAAAGGGGCTGTCCAAAATGCCTCAACTTTTTAAACTTTTTACAGCTAAGTTGTTCTTTTATCTATTTTACACAACATGTATTTTATGGTACTGAATGTTCTCATTATGTCATACACAATATATCCAGCTAAACATTAGGAAAATGTGTTTAAAGGGGTTGGCCTGGCTGAAAAAAAAACATGTGGTAGAAAGGGTTGTCTGTTCAGAAGCTCATTTTTTAGCTAAAGCAGAAAGCAGCTTTGGAAGACTGAACAGATTTATGCCTTACACGGACAACACACTCATTTCAATAAGAGCAGTGTAATACCTCAGTTCTCCTTTGGGGGCACTGCAGGGAAATGAAACACTTGCTATCAGGTTCCTGCAAACTACAACCAATTATTTGGCGGTCCCAGTCATGGGCCTCTGTAATCAGCTTATTGTCAGGGGGGAATCTTACACCAAAAAAAGGATTATCCAAAGCAGAAAACTCCTTTAAATAAACATGAGTAATAATACTAAAACTGATATTTTATTGTTATGGTCAGTGAAGTCAAACATGTCTAAACTACTCAATATTCTCTAGGTGCTGTTTTCTGTTTTAGTGTTAATACACTGGTTTTTATTTGTAACTATGAACTTTACAACAATATGCGTTATGCCAGTTTTGATTGCTCACTCGGCGCCCCAAGGAGCTATATTTCCAAGCATATTGATGAACAGGTACAAAATATGTTTATAGGAATCAATACGGTCCATTCCATGACTGTAAAGCTGTCGTAGTGCTTCAATGTTTGATTTAATGAGGTTTATTTGTTACTGATTTCTGAGGCAAATTGAAAATGGACAAAGAAAAGCATAAAATTTGTTAATTATTGCAGTTTCTTATGTTCCAGGCTCTGTATTTAAAGGGATAGACTCAAAGAAATTACTAGCGGTAGCATTAAAAACCTTACACACGGCTCACCCCCAAATTTGATAATGAAGAAAGAGTTTTTATATGGCCATATCCATGACCTTATATGAAGATAAAGTCAGAGAAGGGCTGGAGAAGCTGCAAGTGCTTGTTCCCAGGTTTAGAAATTAGCGTTATGATTTGGGCTCTATACTGCTCTGCTATTTTGGCATTGTTATATGTTTACTTTATGGCACTATTATGTAAGCACTATTTGGTGGTGTCACAAAAAGGATGTGGATCCTCTGTGTTACTGACTGATTTGACTTTGGGCTCCTCCGGAGGGCTACACCAGAGGGTTCTCTGGTTTTTGGCCTTTAACCCTTTTTTGAGGGATCTGGTCTTCACTGCATTGCCCCTAGGTTGCTTCCGAAGGGAAAGGGTAATGATAAAAAGTTCAAAGTGTAGGATCAACTCCAGTACTCAGGATGCAGATAAGTTTCAAGGTTCTGGATACAAAGTCAGGTTTGGAGTACTGGAAGTGCAGGCTTCAGTGCAAGTACAGTCCAGTAACCCAATAAGGACCAAGCACCATAAATATACAGGCCTTGGTTCTGGTCTTTAATCCCGCGCCATTGTAAGTATATGGTCAGGGTTTAAAGCTTCTGCAATTTAGTAGGAGCAGGTTGGATGCTGAGCTGTCAAAGGCAGCCGAGGACCAGGAGGAGAAGACAGAAGTGGCTTATAACCATTTTTTTCTCCTCTTTTCCAGCCTTCATAGTGCCCAATGAGTGCTATATAGAGAATACAGGAAGCGGAAGCCCTGTTTTCTCTTTGGGAACTAGTGATCATGTGATCGCTAGAGACGCCTGGCATGGCAGAGCTGCAGGGTCTTAGCAGACCCCAGCCCAGGTCTGCCAGTGACTATTGTCACTATAGGGGGATGCCTTCCCCTGTAACTGGGGCTTTTATGGATGCCACTTCTGTGGATGCTGCAGCTACAGTGGGAGACTGCAAAATAAGAAAAAAATGAGTGAATGTCCCCCAGAAGCCTTACATGACATTATGGGGGTCATATATGTAAAAAAAAGGTTAAAAAACCCAATAAAATAGAAATATAAGAAAAACAACCCTCTGGCCACACTAACCGAAACAGCTGCTATAGCCGGCCTGTAATCTGAGATTACACAAACTATATATAAAAATGTCTGAATCCAACTGGAGAACCCACTCGTGTAATATATTGCAATAGCACAACATAGTAATTCTAGAAATAAAGAACAATAAATTATATATATATGTGTGTGTATATTTTAGCTTTTTGTATACATTACCCCTAATAAAACCAAAAACTTATTTTCAGTGAAAAAAAGTTTTTAAGAAATGGCCCTATATGTCATGAAAAAAAATGCAAAAATAATGTTGGCAGCTCCCCCCAAAAATCAGGGCCATAATAGCAGCACATGGGTAAAATTACTTTAAAGTATCTGGTCCTTTAGGACTGAAGTGCGTTGTCATGATGGAAGAACCAGTCACCTGTTTTCCCACACAGCGCTGACTGTTAAGCAATTTTTGACCAAAAACAGCATCACCCCCTTGCGTCACCCTCCATATTCACCCCATCTTGCTCCATGCGACTTTTTTAATGAGTGCTTTGAGTAGTGAAAAGGGAAGCAAAAAGTAAAAGCTGCACGTTGTTAGTATGAATCACCCATCACAAAATTGGCGAAAAATTGAACAAGTTGTAGAAAAAAAAAAATCTCTGGAGCCAAATGCAACCAAAATGTTGACTGGCATACCGGCTCAGAAGGGGTGCATAGACACCTTAGCTAGAACAGAAGCCTGAACTAGTAACGTTCCATCCATCAGTAGAAGACTCCAGTTCTTTTGGGTACCCCTGTGTATGTTTCTTAATAGTATCCTAATAATAACCTGAAGCTCTGGGGCGCCGATGCAGAACCTGTAACTGGGCCCTCATCTACCATATGCCATTTATAATATGGTGTCTTCCTATGTGGCAGAGGAGCTTTAGTGCACCTCACTGGCACCAGGGTTACGTGAGACTATTATCCCCTATAACTACACCCTGGGTCGTCAGCATTATTATATCTTATCATAATGACGCATAATATAGACCACACATGGGGAAATATCTATGTGCTGCGTTCTATACGTTGGATGGTATTGTTTCCGATTTCCTCTTGAAAGAACATTTGTCAACATCAAGATGCTTTCTTCCAACCATCCATCACACCCAACAGCTCCAAACAATTTCTGTGTGCTTTAATGAGCTGGTGATTTAAATCCTCATTCTTGTGTTACCAAAGCTCATTCGCCTATTCCCAAAAGTTGGCCGGAAATTGCAGAACTCTTACTTCGCTTGTGTTATAATGTCACTGTGGAAGAATATCTTCTGATACAGAATGACCGTGTATTCTGCCAGTAATATCTATCTATATACTCTGACCAAAAAAATTAAGGGAATACTTATCACATATGGGATTTTGATAAACGAAAGACATGTTCTCAGTGTGAACCTGCTCTCATCTGTAACAAGAAACGGGGGTCAATGGTGGAACTGGCAATTCTGGGGTTCTCTGTAGAATGCCAATTGATCTGCATGGTGCTTGGCTCTGAGCACAGGTCCTACTACAGGATGGCATGCCCTCATGCCACCCTCATGGATTTGGTTTCTCACGGTTTAATATGCAGACCATTAGCCCACTTCGTAGGGCCCTAGTAGTGCTTCTTTTGTTCTTGTGGTCCTGATGTTGGGCTGATGTTCTTCTATGACCCCGTCATGCTCTCATCATGTAATGGCCCGTGTCTTCATATCTGCTCCATGCACTTAAGGGCTAGGAGAAACAGCAGGCCTTCTTGTGATGGCATGTATGGATGTCCTATCCCGGAGGAGTGGGACTACCTGTACAAGCTGATTACCCTGCAGCTAGGACCTCATGTACCAGAAGTGACAAGGACAACAGCAAAACTAGAGAAGAACCAGTCAGGAAGGAGAAGGAGAGAGGTATCCCCGAAGTGTAAGTGACTTGGGGTCATACTGGGATACTTAAAGAGGCTCTGCAACCATCTCTTTGCAGCCCTAATTGAAAGCACCATATGGTATGTCACACTGAGTGCAGTGATATGTCTGCTGTATGTGTCCATGCAATAGTTTGGAAGAAACTTGCATTTTATTTGCAGCAGCCAGACACAGAACTAGTCCTGCATATTTATGAACTGTAGGCTAGCCACACCCACCCCACCCTCCAGCCAATGATTGGCAGCTCTCTCTCTCTATGTACAGTAATAGGCAGACAGTAGTCAATCATTGGATGGAGGGAAGGGTTGGGCAGGACTAACATGCAGCTCATGAATATCAAGGACTACTTCTTGTAATTCTGTATGCATGTGCTGCTACTGATAAAATGTATGTTCCTCCCAAACTACTGCAGAGATACACACACCAGATGCATCACTGTAATCAATGTGACTGTAACCAGGTAGTGCTGCCCTCAGAGACAAGTGCAAAAAAGATGATGACAGAGTCTCTTTAAGTGTTCCTAAAACTTTTTGAAGCAGTGTACATTTACTATAATAGGACTCATGTAAGGCAGTATAATGTATGTATTAAATGCAGACTTTAATTATGCAGAGCTGCAGACTGACATTGAGCTGTAGCGAAGTGATTTAAAGCCTTGATGCTTTCCCTTTATTAAAACTAAAAAATTGAATTTGTAAATATCAGCACTTAGTTGGAATGAATTTATGCAAAAAGGTCATACATGAAATTACATCTGCGCCATTAATTATTCCTAAAGGTGAGATTTTCTTTTCTATTTTGCATAAATAGGATGTAAATACATAATATTTTTATCAGCATTTACAGTAGTCTGCACAAAATGTGTCTCATATCTTATATTTCAGCTTGTTAACTAACTTACAGCAGTGTTTGCCAACTTGTGGCTCTCCAGCTGTTGCAAAATTACTCTCGTCAGGCTTTGAAAGGCTACCAGGGCATGCTGGGAGGTGTAGTTTACTTACTGGTCGAGTATGGTAACGTAAAACTCAGGATACATGCAGCAGATGGAGTCAAGAAAATGTAAAATACTCATTTGAGAACACAGAAATAAAAGGGAACAATTGGATGGGAAGGAATAGGCAACTGAAATTTGACCTTCAAATATGTAGACACGATCTAGTAATACCTTGTGAGTAGAGATGAGCGAGCATACTCGCTAAGGCAAACTACTCGAGCGAGTAGTGCCTTATTCGAGTACCTGCCCGCTCGTCTCTAAAGATTTGGGTGCCGGCAGGGGGCGGGGAGCGGCGGGAGAGAGCAGGGAGGAACGGAAGGGAGATCTCTCTCTCTCCCTCTCCCCCCCCCCCCTGCTACCCCCTGCTCACCGCCGCAACTCACCTGTCACCCGCGCCGGCAGCCGAATCTTTAGAGACGAGCGGGCAGGTACTCGAATAAGGCACTACTCGCTCGAGTAGTTTGCCTTATCGAGTATGCTCGCTCATCTCTACTTGTCAGCAATATCAATAACTCTTTGCTAACATTAAAGAGTTTGTCTGGTTACTGCAAAACCCTTTTCAATAGCATTGCTTACATTAAAATAGAAACCGAAACACACTCCCCCCACCCCTCCGCACACGGCCGCCACAATCCAGTGCTGCAGCTGTCAACGATCCCGGTGATTGTTGTGACATATGATTTCACAGGATATCATGTGACCACTGCAGCCAATGAGAGGCTGCAGAATCATGTTCTTGAAGTCCTGGCATCATGGCGCTCAGGATGTGAGTGCCGATGACAGGGGAATAGGCTGTGGCCCTGCAACCGCTCATTAGCTCCAGCAGTCATCTGAGTTCCTGTGACATTAGAGATCATGACAACCACTGGGACTACAGCAGGGCTGCAACACTGAATTACAGAGGGGTAAGTATTAGAGATGAGCGAACGTACTCGTTTTGAGTAATTACTCGATCGAGCACCGCTATTTTCGAGTACTTCCGTACTCGGTTGAAAAGATTTGGGGGGCGCCGGGAGGCGTGGCGGAGCGGGGGGGTAGCAGCGGGGAACAGGGGGAGCCCTCTCTCTCTCCCTCTCCCCCCCACTCCCCGCTGCAACCCCCCACTCACCCACGGCGCCCCCCGAATCTTTTCGCCCGAGTACGGAAGTACTCGAAAATCGCGGTACTCGAGCGAAAAAGGGGCGTGGCCGAGTACGCTCGCTCATCTCTAGTAAGTATGCTTTACTTAATTTTTTAATGCAGGCAGCGCTATTGGAAAGGGGCTGTACCATAACCAGACAACCCCTTTAATGCAGTCTCATGAAAATACAGATTATGGAACATAAGACCCAGTTTCTTTTTTGGAGTTAACATTCTTTCACTTCCAAGGTCGTTTTCTATATTCCCTGGTGAAACATCCTGGTCCCAAAATTAGAAGTTCTTACTTCTCCTCCACAACACTAGGGAGCTTGTGTTACACCCAATGTCGCTTACAGTTCAGTCTCTTTCTCCAAATGCAATTAGGGATCATTGTAGTAGGCCTGCTGAGTAATTAGTACCTATAATGATTGCAGAGGTCAGCCTCACCTACAGTTTGATGCACAGGAGTTGCAGCTTACATCCGCTCAAGCGATTCCACACTATTTTCTATCGTCGGGAGCATTACTCTCTGCTCCGCTCTCTGTCTCCTTGCCGGTACCAATTGGTTCTACTCGGAAAGTGTGATCCTTCCCTCTCACACCCAGCAGCTTCTTCCTCTTCAGTGCAGCACCTACCCAGCTCACTACGCAATTAAAATTGTCTCATTTTATATCAGAGCATACTCCAATTAATGACACAAAGTTCAGTGAGCATGCTTAGTTCTGTTGGCACACGTGGAGATTTTGATGCAATTTTTGGCACAGCTCTCCAGACTATTTCTATGGCAACATTAACTTCTTGGCATGAGTTCCTTACAGTTTTACAACAGGCGAAAAGCTACATCTTGGAAACCACTGATTACAGTGTCTAAAGAAGAGCCTAAATCTTCTTAAGTCACAATACTCTCTTGATACAGCCCTGTTTGAGCAGCAAGAGAATGTCCTGTTAAGGGGCTACTGATGATGTCATCTGTGCCAAATTAAAAATGATACTATAATTCTTGTTTGGTCTTACAAATCCTATGATATTGTGTCTCGGGTGTTTTCCAGTCCATTGATGGATTTCCCCTACCATGCATGACCTTGCTTCTATCATTGAGCTCTACTCTACAGCCCTCTCTAGAAACACATCAGTCCATGATTGTGACCCCCATCCCCCGAGCACCAGTGACAACCTCCCTCTTTGTTCCAGAACACTTTTGTGATACTATATCTGATGGAACATGTCACCATTTTCCCTTTATCAGATTCATTTGGAATCTGACAGGAAACCCTCCCTATGACTCCATATGAGGCATACAGATGTAGTGCTCCAGAGGGGAAGTGATATTCATGGTGGTGGTTATGGCATATGTCTTTCTCTCACTTGGGTCTCTGCTACCTGGTGTGATATCTTGGTGTAGTATGGTACTCCCAGTGGAAAAGTGTCCAGGGAGACGGGCATGGTAACAGGTGACTCACATTTATTCCGCATCCAGGTAATGCAGGTTCATGTCTTTTGCAATCCAGTTGTTTAAGTCCTGTCTTGAAGGTGGTGACCGTAAGTGCTGCTGCCCTCTATGTGTTCTGTACTGCTGATGTGTGTTTTTTTACCACAACCTTGCAAATCGTCAGCCTACACGAAGCACTTTTCTCCTTCAAAAGTCAGGTCCAGAAATGGACGTAATAAGGACGGAAAATATGCCTGCGTAAATGAGCTCTTAGGGTGCATATGTCTGACCCTCCAGCTCTGCAGTAGCAGGGAATCCCCGAGGCTCCTGTAGTGAAAGTACATGTTACTTTCACTTTCCCCATACAGTGCTCATTGAGCACTGTATATCGGGGAAGCAGAAGGCAGGAAGGGTTAAAAACCCCTCCTGCCTTCTGCTCCGGGTTATCAGCTGTCACTAACAGCTGATAACCCGTTCCTGCCTCTGACTGATCCCTTTTGCTACTGTAAATGTTGTAGATTTTCTGTGCAGAGGGTGTGCACAGAAAATCCACGGTAAATCCGACCCACATGAGCATAGCTTTAACCATCCATCCCTATCTATCTATCTATCTATCTATCTATCTATCTATCTATCTATCTATCTATCTATCTATCCCATATCTATCTATCTATCGCTCTATCTATCGATCGATCGATCGATCGATCGATCGATCGATCGATCTATCCTATGTTGACCAAAAGATTGGGACCCCCACTAATTCTGTGCTGTCTGGCAAAGAAGATATACATATCGGATGTGTGAGCATTAGCTATAAAGGAGATTATCACACAGTCATACTCTAGTACAGTAGCCATTAGGATGCCACTAGGTATAGAGCTAACAATGGGGTTTGGTGGTAGGATGTCACCAACCAATCAGTACGGGACATTGTAGCACTTTTGGACTTTCCAAAGTCTACTGTTGGACATGTTATTCGTAAGCGGAAACCATCCGGTGTGTATGCGGTGCAGCCATGTTTGGGGAGACCTCGTAAACTGAGAGAACATGGACAATGAAACATCGTACAAGCTGTGAAGGCATCACCAACATCATCTGCCAAAATACTCAGGAGGTCTCCAGGCCGGGGGAACATCCATTAGCATCAGGACCATCCGTAGGGATCTGTATGTGAAGGGTTACCATGGATGAATGGCTGCTAACAAGCTCGACATCACAGCAGTGAATGCACAGAGGTACCTGTAATTGTGCTTGGAGCATCATTCTTGGACTGTAATGAGTATAAACAAGTGTTGTGGACAGCTGAATCACAGTACACCATCTTCCGATTGGATGGCACTTGGGTGTGAAGAACAGTTTCTATGTGACTGCATCATCCCAACAGTGGAGTCTGTAGGAGGTTCTGCTATAGTGTGGGGGTGTTTATGCAGGGAAGGTCTAGGGCCATTGGTTATAGTAAAGTCCACCCTCAACGCCAATGGTTACAGAGACATTGCTTACTTGTTTGCTAACATGGTAGCACCTGTAGAGATGACAGAGGACCAGCCTGGAATGCCCTCCTGCCCCAGCTACTTCAAAGCAGAGACATAGACAGTCTCTATAGTATGCCGCCTGCGCATGCAAGTCAAATGAAGACAAAGGTTTTTCATCTACTAATTCATAGTAAATGGGACAAAATGATAAAATAAGTACACAGCAACTGAGGAAAATTGTTTGTTTTTTTGCATTTTTTTAAATTTTAAATTAGGAGAGTCATTTATCCAAAATGGCACACCGCCTGGAGCAACAATATAATTAGATTGCTTCCTACAGTCAGTAACTTAACTGGAACCTAATCAGTTCAAAATATAATGAACAAATGCGAAATCTCAAAATCTATTTTTGAACAAGTAGGTCCAATGTTATTAGTACTTGGGAAGACATCCATGCCGAAGAGGCGCCAGTATTAACAAAAGAAAAGTGATGAGCAACTGGCACTATCCGTGTAATGACTGCGCTGCAGACGTATTAAGGAACGATTCCAGTTTGATTAAATTGCTCCTTTAAGTGCCTGAGAAAAAAATATTAAAAAAAGCAATTTTATATGAAATTGCGCAAGCAGCCGTGTTTACTTAAGAGATATAGTGTCATGTACAGTGCGGGGGCCCTTTAAATGGACTCAGCTTTGTGATCCGACTTGGGATACGTAGTTTATCGCTCTGGGTAGATATTGCATGTGCTATAAAACTGCTGCTACAGCAAAAAATATAATCATAAGTGGAAGGAATGAGTCTGGAGGGGAGCTGCTGCGTTTTATGGTGCATACATAAGATATAAAAATGGAGGTAGAGAGAAGAAAATGAGACTAGTCCAGATAGAAGGAAAGGCTGGAGAGCGGCGATGGCTTGTAGGAGAAGAGGATAGAAGAAAAGGTGGATATTGTAATTGTGAGGAACGGTAGTAGCAATAAAGGAGCACCAACTGCTCATGGATCTCCACAAAACAGATGGTGGGAGGTATGTTTTGGCAAAAGTACTTTTTATTTGTATGTGATAGGCCAGACTCACACTAAGGGCTTCTTCACACAACCATATGATTGCTTGCCATAATATGCCAAAAATGCTTGCCATACCCAACATATTTGCGCATGAATTAGGTTTTCAGGCTAGTTTTTGTGCGCATCTGCGCATAGTACTGTGAGGGTTGAACCTGGGAGGTTCTATGCTTCAGCTGGCAGCTCTCCCTGCTGAGCTATCCAGCTCTTGAATAGCTCCTCTGCTAAAGAAAAGCAATGATCCTGTGTTCCCTGGCCTCTTTCCCTGTTCTACCTCCACCCAGTCCACAAGTAGGGCTTAGTCACAAGTGCTCATCGGCGCCCCTGTTACTGCACGAAGAAGACAGCCGCACATCAGGATGGACGTCTCTCTGCAGCGCCGGAAGAAAGAACACATGACCGGCAATGGAGCCGGCCACATGTTCTTTCTTCCGGCGCTGCGGAGATTCGTCCGAATCTGCAGTGCGGCCGTCTTTTAGTGCAGGAACACCAATGCACCTGTGTGACTAAGCCTTTAGGCTAACTATAAAAGCGTGACCCTGCCACTGCTCAAGTGCGTGATTATTGTGCTTCACAGCTTTAGTCAAGCTCCTCTCCTGCCTGCTCCTCTACAATCTAACTGAGAACTAATGATACCGACTAGAGATGAGCGAACGTACTCGTTTCGAGTAATTACTCGATCGAGTACCGCCATTTTCGAGTACTTCAGTACTCGGGTGAAAAGATTCGGGGGGCGCCGGGGGGCGGGGAGAGGCGTGGCGGCGCGGGGGGTAGCAGCGGGGAACAGGGGGGAGCCCTCTCTCTCTCCCTCTCCCCCCCACTCCCCACTGCTACCCCCCGTGCCGCCACGGCGCCCCCCCGAATTTTTTCGCCCGAGTACGGAAGTACTCGAAAATCGCGGTATTCGGGCGAAAAAGGAGCGTGGCGAACATGTTCGCTCATCTCTAATACCGACCTCTGGCTCTTATTCTGACCACAATACCTGCCTCCTTCTTTGTACCAGAACTTAAGAACTACCAATACTGACCTCTTGCTTTCCTCCTGACCACAATACTCGCTTCCTCCTTTGTACCGCAACTTGCGAACTACCGATACTGACCTCTGGCTTTCCTCCTAACCGCAATCCCCGCCTCCTCCTTTGTACCGCCACCTTAGATCACCTTTTGCCAACTCCTGGCTCTCCACTGACTATTCTCCGATCCTGCATGGTTACTACACCCATGACTGCAAACCTAGCACCAGAAACGCCACAAGTACTGTATGTTTTGCGCATGCATGGCCAGTTTTCCCGCGCGTGCAACATACCCTTTCCATGGATTAAAAGGCTAATTAGCCTAATCAGGTCCAGAGGTGTTCCTTTCCTTGCATTTTGCACAGTGTTTAACACTTTCTCTTGCGTATTTGCACGACAACTCCCATAGATTTCTATGGGGCCTTTGCTGCCCAAAATGCAGGAAAATAGAGCAGGTCCTACTTTTTTTCACACGTGCAAAACTCACTCATTAGAATGAAGTCATTGACATCAATTGGTTCTATTCTCTGGGTTTAACGTGCCTATATTTTTTCCGCACAAATACCCACACAAACACAGTCATGTGAAAAAACCCTAATTATCGGACATAACTCATATCAGACATCTGCATCAACCTTGCACTTTGCATTCTTCTTCGGAATAGGGCATGCAACAAATTTCTTTTTACATGTGTCATGGGTCCCTGTGAAAAATCATTAACGTGAGCAGCCTCATAGGCTATAATGGGGCTGTGGGGCCTTTTGTAGGCATCTTCTTCGAATACTAGAATTGAGTCCATCATTTTAGGAGCCCCTCTGATTTCTCTTTAGGAGTTAAATCTCCCCTTTTATTGTCTCACTCCTTACCGAGCTTGCTAATCTCGGCCCATGTCTGGCAGCATTATGTTTCCTCATAAGTATCTCTAGGTCCTTCCATAACATTTTTTTATCCTACATCCTCACAGACTTTGGTGCTTGGAAATCAGTGGGCATAAGGAAAATTGGGGGTTTATATAAAAATAATTCGATGTTAGATTTTCCTACACTTAGCAAGTCATTTCCATAACCAAGTAGTATGTTTTTTGCCTTCTAAGATTGCAGCACGCTCTTCAATCCCTAGGTGTTCATAAGCCTACATTCCCCAAGTCTGCTTTTCTTTATTTTTCTTTGCCTACTCGGGCATCCAAGGGCATTTCCATCTTTTATGACTTTTTTTTCCCTTAGCTTCTCAAAACAAATCTCTTAATATGCAACTATGGGAACAAGACTTTAAACATGAATTCTAACTGGAGGAATGGAGGATGGCTCTGCCTTGGACTAAAAAAGTTATACATGAAATCAGGCATTGCGAGTTCTCGCAAGAAATGGCCAGGTGATGGTTCCAATCATGGTCCATATAACCTCCCTCAATCCTCTGGCATCCAATAGAAACAATTCCTGAATAGGAAGAATGAGGCAAAATTGAAAAGGTATAGTCTCTCTCAGAGCCATGAAGACAGGGCCAGTTCATACCTCTCTCTGCAAAAACAGGACTATAGGGGAAGGTAATCTAGATGCAGAAGTTGAATCCAAAGTCGGATCCATAACCGAATTGAAGTGACCTCCAATTATCAAAGTGTCCTCTCGTATCTTAGCAAATTCTTTCAAAACATGTAAAAAAATGTAGCTTGCCTCTAATATGGGAAATATACATTTACTAAAGTGAAAGAAGCATTATTAATGTCACAGGCAAGAATTATGAAACGATACCGAATTATTGATTGCAATTAACCTCTTCCCGCCACAGGGCAAAACTGTACATCCTGGCAGGGAGGTACTAAGTGCAACAGGGTACAGTTACGCCCTGGGGATATCCGGCAGCGGGAGCCGGCTGTCAGTGATAGACGGGCTGACATCGAAACGCGTCGAACCTTGCATCACCCCATAAACAAGTTATCTCAGAACCTTGCATCACCTTTTGATTTATTCAAGCAAGAGCCATAGATTACTTGCTCTTGAACTTGCATTTGTGATTAAGAGGTATATAGTTACTGCACCCGGCTTGTTCAATCTGATCTTCTGAGAGAAACAAAACGGATGCAGGTATATACCGGCATATAGCGGAAGGATTTAGTTTATGTACATCTCTAGTCTTTAAGTCCTACATTCTCACCCATCAGGAATATTTACACCTGTGCAGGCTTTAGACTGGTGCAGGTTACTTTTAACCCATTAATTTCTGCTCTCTCATAATCAGTTGTGATTCAGCAAGCCAGAGACCATCACCTCCCCTCCTGAGCTGTGGTTCAAATCAATCACAATGGAGTCAGAGTTTTGTGTGTCTTTGTAGTTTTGTGTTAGTCTGTCAATGGTAGCCCTCTAACGTTTAACGAGTCGCTCATAAAAGATTATTATTTTAAGTGTCTAGAACTGCGAAAAGTTTTTAGCATTTGGCCTCCCAAAAAACGCAATAAAAGTGATCAAAAAAGCCGTATGTACCCCAAAATGGTACCAATTAAAAACTACCGCTCGTCTTGCAAAAAATAAGCCCTCACAGAGCTCCGTCCATGGAAAAATAAAAAAGTTATTGGCGATTTAGAAAAAAAAAAAAAGGATTTCCAAAAAAAGGGGTTTTATTGTGGAAAAGTGGAAAAACCTAAAAACAAAAATAGGAATACGTTTTCTCATTCCCTGCTATCATAAAAAAAATAATAAAAGTTTTACGATATAGTCTATGTACCCAAAAGTGGCACCAATAAAAACTACAGTTCACCATGCAAAAAACAAGCCCTTATAGGGCCGCGTCAACGGAAAAATAGAAAAGTTATGGCTTTCGAAAAATGGAGATGAAAATTCGCCAAAAGTCGTTGCATCCTTAAGCCCAAAATAGGCCATGTCCTTTAAGGGTTAATTCTCCTTTTTTTACCTATTTGGTTTGAAGCAAAAAAAAAAAAAAGCAGGAATTTAGGATGAGAACATTTAGGGTATTTCTTGAGCTAAGAATACATCAACATGTAGCTTGAAGGAGGTGTAGCTTGATCAACTACACTTCTTCAAGAGGAACAGTCTGTCCGTCGCAGAAGCTGCTACATAGGGCGCACCATTTCATGAAATGAGAAGCTTATTAGGAATAGCCCTGATTATAGTAAATGTTGGCACCATGAAGAGCAGAGTAAGGCTGGATTCACACGAACGTATATCGGCTCGGTTTTCACGCTGATATACGGTGTCCTCATCTGCGGGGGGGGGGGGGGAGGATGGAAGAGCCAGGAGGAGGAACTAAGTTCCTGCCCCCTCTCTGCCTCCTCTCCGCCCCTCTGCACTATTTGCAAAGAAAGGAGGCGGGACAGGGGCGGGGCTAAATTATGGGAATTAGCCCCACCCCGTCCCGCCTCTCCCCATTGCAAATAGTGCAGAGGGGTTGGAGAGGAGGCAGAGAGGGGGCGGGAGCTCAGTTCCTGCTTTTGGCTCTACCATCCTCCCCCCCCTGCAGATGAGAACATCGTATATCGGCTTGGCGTGAAAACCGGGGCCCCTTTTCTTCTATATACGTCACTGTGATATGCCTTCGCGTATCCTTGTGTGTAATGTATTACCTCTCTACACCCTCACTGTCTTCTACTGCAGTGTCTTGTGAATAGTGAAGACCTTATAATACGTCTATAGATATTTCATTATAAAGCCATGAAAATAGCCCATTGTTTCCGCAGTTTATTCTGATCTCTCTCACAATGTTTATGTCTGGAATCAAAAACCATTCATCAAACGCGACGCGCCTCCATTGTGCGGCATGTCCTCGTTATTTCCCGGCCTCTATAAATGGCGCCTTTTGTTCCCATTCTTTTATCTCATTAGGTTTTCTTTATGTAACGAGGTAATTATTATCACTATAAAAATATGTCAACTCCATAATGAGGGTTTTCTAAAGGTTATTCTCATCTGCATGGAGGTAGCGCAGAGTGAAGCAGGAACGTGTTTTAGTACATTCCTCACCTACTCATTGCAATGTATCCCTTGGATGTGGAGAGATTTATTAAATAGCTTAACATACATATAGTACATTGATCTCCTTTATTTAGGGTGCTTCTACACGGGACGATCTGTCGGCAACAGATGCCCGACTGGTCTTCCCAGCTATAATCGTTCCTATGCTTTTAGACAGGAATGAGCATAGTTGACTAAATGGTGGTGGAGCGTCTGGGGGTCATTCTGGCCTGCCTGCCTCCATTCATAGTAAGCAGGGCATCGTTCATAAGTAAATTACAGCCTGTTTACACGTAACAATCCGTCATTTCGTTTTCTGTATGGAGAACCGAACGACGAACCAGGAGTAAATGACTTCTCATTCGGCATTAAGTCGGTGCAGCATGTACAATGAATGAGAATCATTCAGATTCTCGCTGGATCATGGGAATTCGAATGATAATTGTTCTGCGTAGAAGCACTATTATTTACTGCTCTGCATGAATGCTCTGTGGAAACAAATATCACCATAAACAGCCAATATTAGCATGAGATCACGTGAAAGATCCAAACTAAGAAGAATGACACTGAATGCAAATGTAAGGGAGTGACGCTATGTTACATTTTATTTTGGTGTGACATTTGTAGCATATTGGTATATACCTATTTATATGGTTATAGAGTCTGGAGGACTGATTGTATAGCAGGTACTTTACCTGCAAGTCAGCAGTGACTGTTCTCACTACAGATCATTTAGCAAAGGGTAGTGATGCTGGATCTTGTTTAATAAGAAGATGGAGTCAGAATAGGGACCTAAATAGTTAATACAACTTAGTAATTTCACTGTAATGCAGTAGCTCAAGGACTTGGGATGATGTCATAGAGCATGAGACCCAAGTCACATGAGTGGTCAAGGGGCGAAGCTAATCACAACAAAGCTGAGCTTAGACAAGCCCCAGGAATGAAGAAGGAGGGGCGACTTCCTGTCTCTCTCATCTGTGGTATAGGAGAAAAACAGAAAACTGTTGAGTTAGAGCAGTTAAGTGAGCGGAGAGGGAGTGAGCCTGAAGCAGGGGGTAGAACGCAGGGATGCTGGCAGCTAGAAAAAGTTGTGTCACAGGCTTCCCCCACCCCTGTCTTGTAACTATAGATGCTGTGAGGGATTAGCATTTAGGGTCAGTAGCAGCGTGGGCATCTGCGGCCAGAGACAGTGACACTGGGCAACAAAAGGTCCTTTAGTCCAGGCTTCGCCTGGGTTTATTGCAGCATACAACACAAATAAAACAGGCCTTGACTTCAGGCCAACATAAAATAATCACCTGCTCGTCTGAGCACTTACTACACAGAGTCCGGCCCTGACTACTCACTTCAAAACGTCACATAGCCAGTCCGGTCCTCAGACCTGTGGAGGTCTCACCACACCCTCCTGGGTGTTGAGGTTAGGGGCGTCACCCTGTCAACCTCGCCTTTGGCTCTCCCAGCCCACACGCTGGGCTAGCCGGGCTCCTTGCTCCACAGAGCCCTCTCTCTGGCTCTCAGCCAGA